>NC_068970.1:52143629-52491129 GCF_016808095.1 Vigna angularis | reverse complement strand
ATTACAAGTAATAATATAAAAGCTACTTGATTAAAAATAATGAAAATAAATAAATCCATAGC
The DNA here is from genome assembly GCF_016808095.1 of Vigna angularis. Lineage (NCBI taxonomy): Eukaryota > Viridiplantae > Streptophyta > Magnoliopsida > Fabales > Fabaceae > Vigna > Vigna angularis. Next base: position 52,491,067 of record NC_068970.1, on the reverse strand, counting down.
AAGAAAATAACCATATTTAAAAAATTAAAAAATTAAAGCCTCTAATGAATACTTCTACTGAGTTATTATTATTACAAGTAATAATATAAAAGCTACTTGATTAAAAATAATGAAAATAACGAAACAAAACAAAAAATGTTAAATCATTGTGCTTGAAATGATTAAAACTACAGTGCATTTTGTCTGATGTAAAAATCAATTTTATTTTTAATAGATTCATTTCTAAATGAATTGAAGTTTGAAGTGGAAAAACCTGTAAAAATGTTAGTTGACAAGAAATTAGCTATCTATCTGGTCAAGAATCCAGTTTCTCATGGGAGAAACAAATGCATTAAGACTATAAACAAGTGAATAATGGTGAGCTTCAATTGGTTTATTGCTCAACAGAAGTTGAGTTGACAGACATCCTAAGACAATTAAGCCTGATAGATTTGTGAAACTTAAAAGAGTTAGGATTTGTTACTTGTGAGTGTTTGAATAAGGGGGAGTGTTGAAGTAAATCCAAATATAGTTTTTTATGGTTAGTTTGCTCAAATCATCATAAGCTATATATATATATATATATATATATATATATATATATATATATATATATATATATATATATATATATATATATATATATATATGTGTGTGTGCGCGCGCGCGCGCATGTGTAAACTTCTGAAAATATGCAAAATTCAGTTGTTCTTCTCTATGATTATTCTTCCTTTACAGCCTGTGAGTGTGTGAGAAGAGTTTTGATCCCCAATAAGAAAGTGATATAAAAGAAAGAAAGAAAAACGATAAAAGTGTAGATTTGATAAGTAATCTAACTTGATAAGCAGAGAAAGATATAGAAAAGGTGAAGATTAAATTAGGTGTTTTTTTATAGGTATTTATGCATATCATTACTTAAAAAAAAGGTGGAGCAAGATGCAACCAACCACCTTAGGTGAATTATTGATGACTTTCCAGACTAGCTTTTTAAGTTTTTCACTATGTTCATATTGCATTTTTTTCAGCCATTGAGAAAAAGTATGAGATGTTCCATGTTGAGGCAAATGACCCATGTTGACCCTTCTGCTGTATGGAAGTGAATATACAAAATAATACGGTGAAGCAAGATTTCTCACCTCATGATGCAATCACACCACCTCTATTAGGTACATGTAGCTTCTACAGTGGTCCAAAGTTAATTTCATTGATAAATGCAAAGTAAAGACCTCATAAGTAAGAATGATGGTGGTGTAAAACATATGTTTTTATCTTAGTAATATTCTCCATTAAGTTTTCTTGTATTATATTTTGAATGATAAGTATTTACATGTGTGATTAAGCACAAAAATCACAAACAACATAGAAACTCTTTATAATGTTTTAGGTAATGTGCTTATAGTCCAAATCAAGCAAATTGTCCTTTAGCATCAGTGAACGGGCATATCAGCAAATCAAGAAGAACTGTGCTACTTTATATTAAAAGAGTTGGCAAGAGAAGAGTACTCAAGGTCTCTCCTTTTGGTAGTAGATACACAAGTGACAGCAATATTTATCATGGATGCTGAACTCCTGAAGATGTCTTCAAGCTTGAGCAGTTCTGGTCTTAGAAGCAAAGATATTGTTGAGGACAGCTGCAAGTCGCACACCACCTTGAGCCAGCCTTTTTTCCACAATAGGCAATCGAGAAAGGAAGTACTCATCTACATTTTTCACAATAAAGAATGAAGGGAACCCTCCACATATTATGAAACCAAATAAACTATTGCACACGGGTGGCAATCATTGAACATTGAATAAGTTGGTGCGTTCCATCGGTCATGATCAGGTACAGAGAAAATTGTGATACACACTTCAGATTTTATTCTATTAATATATTTGATAAAAGAAGAAGATGACTTGGAAGAAAATGGATTCGCACAATCGAAGTAGAAAAGAACACCACAGATAAACAAAAAATGAGTCCCTCCGGTCTTTTTTCATATCAAACAAGGAAACTATCTTGAATTGAAGCTAAGGAAAACAAGGATTCTGAAAAAAGAACACTACCCACAGTAGAAGGAAAAGAGGAAAAAGCTCTAGCTGACGATTATGGAGTTCCTCTAATGGTTTATTTGTCCATGAGAAATAGGAAATAATACCTTCTAAAGTGCTTCCTGGTGTAGCATTCTTGTAGGCAAATTTGCATGCTAAACTAATGCTTTCAGAAGCATACCTGAATTGAAACCAATAAAATCAGAATATGCAATTTCAAATTATATAAGTTGTGTGCAAGAATATGATGTGGCAAACCAAGGGGAGTCCCTGGCTATCTGAATATGCAACAACAATTGTAACCTTACTAGGAAAGTTACAGGTAGTAATTGGTATTGTGATTAGGATAATTATTTCAACTTAATCAATTCAAAGTCTTCAAGGTGCAGAGTTATGACAATAAGGCACAAGAAATGAATATAAATCTGCCAATATGCATATAAAAATATTGACTATCAAGCAATGAATACTGTAACCGGTTTAATACAAAGCAGCCAATGAGACAAAACTAGAGAGTATAATGAAAAAGGCTGTGTTTTATGCTGATACCGATCTGGACAGGCAGTGTAGTTGTGTGCACAATGTTCCCAATGTGATACATCATATGACCAATTATCCTGCAGAAAACGAGTAAAAACAATAGTTAGCCACTTTGACCTATACGTATATGTACAAGTCCCAGCATAGCAATGACCATGATGACCAAAGAAAAAGTTTCAGTTTACCTATGCTGGGTGTCTTCATCATTTGAATAAATACATTAAAAAAATTAGAAAAACAAAACTCACTGTAATATTCCTTTGAATAGCTTGTATCATAATAGAAAGATCTGAATTATAGAATGTTTTTAGAGCAGACTGAATAATCATGTCATCCCACACCTGGACCAAAACCGAAACCACTGAATTTAGTCGATTTACTGCATTATTGACGGGGACAGATTGGATGAGCATGATGACCAACAGATAAAAACCAAAGGATTATGTAGAAGATCTTAGTGTCAAAGAAATTAAGAATCACTTGCAAAAGTGGGTGCATCTGTTACCTACAGCGTGTGAGTATACAATAAGGTTTCTTTAACTTTGGCATCAAATGCTAAGTGTAGGTATCAGTTCAAACTGCGAAGAATAAATAGAATTAAAATTACTAACTCGTATGTTTTTTCCTTAAAAATGGACTGGGATCCTAAATCTCTTCCTTGACCATATTACCTGTTTCTCCCAAACACAATGAAGAAAGCAACAAGATACTGAATAAAAAATAATATAGAGTTCCACTACAAGTCAAGTTTCCCTCAGAAAACTATAAATCTTCGTTAAATTACACTGAGAAAAGGGGAAAAACAATTTCAGTTACTTAATACAGTTAAGTCACAGAAGGGAATTTCACTTACATGATGGAGATTTGTTTTCCTTCTGTACCAACGAACTGTAATTGAATTTCCACCTAGGTCTCCAATGAAACCAACATGTAGGGGCTGCACCAGAAATCAGGAATGAAAAAACATATCCTTTCAAGCACAAATTAGCTGAAGAAATAATATATTGACTAATTACCACCAATGCTTGTTTTAGAGTTTCAAGTTCTCATTTCTCAACTTACCTACCCATAGATAAACTCAAACTCTAATTTTCCACTCATGCAAATCGAGGACAAAAGATTTGAAAGCCATAGTTACTTTTTGAACCAATAATAAGTTGTGTTTTTGATAATATTTAAATAGGAAACAAGAAGAACAAACCTGATGAACATCCCCAACAAAATGTGACAAGAACAGAAGTGCCTCAGTCAAATTATCTGCATTTGATAAAATCAGAACAGAAAATTAAAGGGCATGTCTTCGTACGTAACTAAAAACATTAAGAATGCACTCTATGAATGCATGCACATACAGTTTAGTTCAGATCCAGCATCAGCTGATTTAAGTTGCATTGTATAGTTGTATATTCCTCCCGTTACACACCTATGTTTATGCTTGGAAGAATCATGGCAGTCTCCTTCAAGAATCATGAGAGTCGCATCATAGTAACTTTGAAAGTGCGTGGTCATTGAACAGTCTAAAGTCTTATTGGATAAACTTCTCGGGAAATACTAATACAATAAGAAAGTAAAATGAACTTATAGTGTGTTATCCAAGTCTTATTGGACTTTTCCAGAAGTTGACAGTTTAACTCATGGAAGAAGTATAATTCATTTTAGCTTCTTATCCTCTATTCATTTAAGAATGTGTTGATAAGTTTATCCAAAAAAGAGAACCTACATATACAAAAATTCCATCAAAGCCTATGTACCAAAGGGCCAAACATACTCACTGAAGTATTCGTAGTTACACTTGAAATCCGGCGTGTCAACATAATGTAAAGCACTACTCCAACGATAGTGGTAATTAAACCTAACCTCGTCAGCCCAAGAGCACACTGCAGCAAGATCACCTTCAGCAGAATCTGGAAGCAATTGTTTCACAGAAAACAGAGCACCTTCACTAAGATACCCCTGCAATTCAAACCTTCCAAGAATACTTTACCAACACATACACATGGTAAAACCCCAAAACCACTTATACTCCCAAAACAACTAAACTTCTAACAAACCCTTCATTTATACTTTATTGCTTTCACAGCTTGTTCTACACTACACTGGATCTGTTATCATTTGTTATACATTGAAACCAATTTAGGAATAATTGAGACATTGATAACGAATCTAGAAAGAGATGTAGTGTGGTATTGTTACTTTACCTGTGCAATTTTGCAAATGACATAGTGGCCCTCCTTTCCCCAACCCAGAACAGTTGGCAGTGGCATCAGCAACAGAAGAAACAACATTCTTACTCTCTCATCTTCCATATGCATCATGTTAATGTTAATATTACACTATCAACAGCAATAAGATGGAATCATAGACATGAATGAGTTTGGTGCTAAGCCTAAATACTATGTAAATCCCCAAACCCCAACCAGAAAGTAACTTCCTAAACTGTCATTTACCAAGAGGAAACATTATAAATTCAGATTTTCCTTTTTCATGTTCAGAAAACATTATAAATTTTAGAGATTTCAATTTTAAAAAATTACTAAAACTATTTAATTCACTATAAATACTCTTAAGAATAATTTATATCTTTCTCTAAAATCAAATAAATTATTTCACAATTTTATACGATTATATTAAAGGAAGTAGTAAGAGATACATTATTCTAGAAAAAAAAAACGGTAATTTGACATTTTTGTAACATCAAAACTTATATCCCAATTTGAACAATGGATTCTTACTTTCATTTTATAGCGAATAGGAAAAAATATTTATGATAATTCAATTTTCTGAATATGCTATTTTTTAAATAAAACATAAACATTACTACTTAAGGTAGAATAATTTAAAAATAAAAAATATATATTATACATCTCTTAAAATCGTATGTTAGGGTCAATCTTTTCGTATAAAATGAGAAAGAGGCCAAAACATTTGTATCTAATAGATATTTATAGAAGATTTGATAGTGATAAGATAACAGATAATATAATAGGTGATATAAGAATGATTCAATAACAGATGCATGGTAGATTTAATAATCAATAAATTGTAAATAATTCTAATATAATACAAAGAAAATTAACTTAAGTTTAACTTTACTCTAACAGTAACCTACTTGATAGAGATACTATAATATAATCATATGAGTATTAACTTATGATTCTACACGACAGAAATACTATGATAAAAATTGCATTAGTATTAACTTATGATTGACTAATTAATATTTGTATACATTTATTATTGATGATAGATACTTTATTCTCAAAGAAAATATTTTGTAAAATAGTATACGTTGTTAAAAACTTTTATAATTAGTATGCTTATGCTTTCAAATAATATTAGAGATATATAATTTCAAAAGCAGACCACAAAGTCTATGCGGATTACCTTATATAATATAACATTAATCTTAACACTATTGTGATATACTTGATAAAAACCTAACATTCATTATAGGAATGGCCAATTTCATTAGATTTACTCCTAAAGATATTTTTCATGTCTTACATAAGAAAATGCTATAATAACAAAGCAAAGGTACATCTATTTTTGGTGGTATCTTCCACTCTAGAGAAGTTCTCTATAGAATCTTTTAGATTCAAGGTCAATTTTGGCAAATCCAAGCTTGCTTGCAAAAGGAGCATAGCTTCCTCCAACATAATTTTGTAACTAATATTTTGGGTATCATAAATGTCACTATACATATTGTAATATTTGTTTACTTGTTGTAGTAGCTATAATAATGCTTAGATATTCATACAAACTATTCAATAATATATTCTATACTAGGTAATTATTATAGACTCCAGAAATTTCTATCACAATAACGTATAGAATATTTTACACGATGGAAACTATAATTAAGTTTTTCTTATTTTTTTGAAATAAAATCAATTTTGATGTAAAAGCAACAAATTTTTTTGTAGAAGTCATTAGTTGTTAAATAGTTATTTATTCGGAGTTGTATGTTTAAATAACTACAATTTAGAAAAGTATTGAAAAAAGTTTAGCTGACAATGGGTGAGTTTATTTTGTCAAAAATTTAATTGGTTTACTGTCTTAATTAGAAGCTTCAAATGCTGTAAAAAAGAAATTACAACCTACAAATCCAAATAGATGAAGTTGACAGTGGCATGTCACTAAGCAATAATGCAAATAATAATCTTATTTGTGTAATCATCAAATCATTTGAGGGACTTCTAAGATTGAATTATTGATTTTTTTGGTTAAGATGGTCCCAAATTCGTATTAGTTGAAAATAAGCCACGTGTCCCAAATTCACAATTGCATTAGTATATTTTAGAACAAACTGTGTAAAATATTAAATGTTTAAAAAACTAAACATATATTATCTATGTATACAATTTAAACATTTTGTAGACCTTATGAATGACAAGAAGTAATGTTTTATCTATTGTAATTGTTAGCAAAGAATTAAAAGATAATAATAGAAAAATAAAAAAAAAATTATTGAATGTGATTAAGGGTTAGAAAAAAAAAGTTTAGTTGAAAATAGTTAGGTCAGGGTTAGGTTGAAACATAATGAAATTGAAAAGGGGAAAATGTGTGATTTGGTGGGTAACGTGTTGGAGAGAAGGGAGAAGGAGGAAAAATAGTAGGCGAAATGCATTGAGATTTGAGCATTGCGTTTGGTTTCTTATTAGTAGTTATTTGGTTTTCAACTGCTACACGTCGATGCCGTAAGCCGTGGCGTGCAGCAATAATAATATGTGGGAACCCACACGCAACCCCTTTCTCTTTCCCCGTGGACCGTACCGCACCCGATTTATTTCATGCAATCCATTCCCTTCTTAATCATATGGAAGCCACCTCTCTCCCAACCATTCCATAACGTCTTCTGCTTCTTGTAAGCCCTTCTCTCTCTTTCTCTTTCTCTCTCTTGCTCTTTCTTTGTCTCTTTCTTTGTCTCTGTCTGTCTTGATTATTGCTTTTCGCCTTTGCAATTTCTTTTGATTTGGGGTTTTTTGTGATGAACTTTTACATGGGTTTTCTTTCCTTTTTTCATGCCTGTCTGCTGATTTCTTTCTTTTCGTTTGTGTTTATGCTCCCTTGATGTTTGGTTTCTGAGAAATTTAAGGGAAATTTCGGAAACCTATAACGTCCATTGTTTTATTTTTTTGTTGTTATCGTTGAAACCGCGTTTTACCTTGATTTTTCAGCTTTAGGAGAAAAGTTTTCTGATACCCAGAGTGTATATTTGAGAGAAAGTTGAGATTAGTTCACTGTCTTGCATTAGTTTTGATTTATTTGAGACAAAGTTGAGATTTTTCGTTTTTTACTGTTTTTCTTCTGATGGGTCTGTGAGTACTTTGGTCACTGTTTTGTATGCATTTTTATGTTTGGTGTGATGAAATAATGGTGTTAGTTGTTAGATCCCCTTTGTGGCGTTGTGATCTTAGCAGCAGTTAACATGCTATGTTTTGGGTTTTGTGGGTTTACTTTCAGCGAAGAAGGCCCTTCTCTTTGCGCGTGTCCCGTTCTCTTCTCCAATTTTCCTCCATCCCCACTGTGTGATTGGTTTGAATATAGCGTGTTCACATACTTATGAGTACCATGGAGGTTAAGCTCTGGAATGACAAGCGCGAGAGAGAAATGTTTGATAACTTTGCCGAGCTTTATGCCATCATTAAGGCCACCGAGAGGCTTGAGAAAGCCTATGTTAGAGACATAATCTCACCCCAGGAATATGAGTTGGAGTGCCAGAAGCTCATTGCTCATTTCAAAACCTTAGCTTCCACCCTTAAAGACACTGTGCCTAGCATTGAGCGGTTTGCAGACACTTATAAGATGGAGTGCCCGGCTGCACTTAACCGCCTTGTGGTGTCTGGTGTGCCTGCTACCGTGGAGCATCGTGCGACTGCGGCTGCCTCTGCTTCCACTTCGGCTGCTGCTGTTGCTGAGTGTGTGCAGAATTTTATTACATCAATGGATTCCTTGAAACTTAACATGGTGGCTGTGGATCAGGTGCATCCATTGCTCTCGGACCTTAATGCTTCACTCAATAAGTTGACAATCCTGCCGCCCGATTTTGAGGGTAAAACCAAAATGAAAGAATGGATTGCAAGGTTATCCAAGATGGGTGCAGCTGATGAATTAACAGAACAACAGGCGCGGCAGCTTCACTTTGATCTTGAGTCTTCTTACAATTCCTTTATGGCAGCCCTACCCAATGCTGGTACATGATTGAGTGGCCAGCGTGCTTGTACATTAAATCAGAATTTCCCTCGTTTTTTTTTTGTATTTGCTTTGGTTATTAATCTTGTTGATTGGAGTAAATGAATTTTCTATTTGGTTACAGCTTATACATTTTTAATGCTGGCTCCTTGGATATTTACTAATGATGGCTTTGTGCTGATCATTGAAGTTTCATTTTATATTGTGGACTAGTTTCCAGCTTTTGTTTTCTTACCTGCAGTTGATTGTTTGGGTTTGATTTGAGTTTCTATGTCCTCCTAGCGGGGGTGGAATCTCACATAAACTCGATTGTTGAGTTTACAGCTGTATTATCTTTGTCTTTGTACCGATAGATGTGTTTCAGAACTACCCCTAATCTATATCATTCAGAGGTATATCTTTCAAAAAATTGACATGATTGATAGCTTTTGATGTGCATGAACTATGCTTATCATAAGTAGTTATGCAATTATTGGGTGGAGATGCGAGGAAACAGGGAAGAGCGTGAACTAATAGGTGAAAATCAGAAAGGTTGTTTGGATGTGTTCCATATGGGGGATAAAAAAAGGAGAGACCTGTGTCTTTTCATTTCTCCTCTAGTATGTGGAGGAATGCAGCTTGGAAGACACATTTTCATGATTTGGGGTGAGAAACCACTAGAAATTATGCAGAGTCCATTGTAAAAGTCGTTTAACTATGAATTTTTATTTTTTTTGTCTCTTTTCATGTTGTGCCTTGTTTTTCTTTAAACCTTCCTACTTTATTTTATTTCATTTCATTTTATTTCGTGTTATATTATTTCTTTCTTCCCTATTTGTATTCACTGAATAACTTTTTTTCCTTATAAAAAACACACTGTATGCCAGTAGGCTCAGATGCACAAAATTACTGAAAAAATCGTTAGCGTCGTGCTCTATAATTTTTGTTTGGAAATTTTTTATTGGGATGCTATAGTTTTGCTTTGATCATATTAATTAATTGACAAGTATTGCATGAAGAGGGTGCGCTGTGGTGGACACTGGTACAAGTGATTCCCGTGTGCAAAGGTTATCTGTATAAAAATGGTTCTCTGCCATAAATTACAGCCATTATCCACTGCATGTTAGAATGAGACTGGGTAAATTGATTAAAATTGGTGCACTTCATCTCAAGCTATGAACTTCTGGTGTTCAGAAGTTCAAGAAAAAAGTGGGATAGTTTGGGCACTATAATATTAGAAGGAAAAAGACAGTTACCTAGAATTTGTTTGATAAATTGAAAGTCAAAAAGATTTGGTATACCTGTTATTTAATGGTTAGAGTACAGTTTAACCGTATGATATTTAACTGGATCACTTGTTTGGTTGTGAGTACGAAAATTGACACTACTTTAATCCATTCTTACAAAATAAATAGTCAATTTTCAACAGAAGACTGTTACTAAATTAATACTAAAACAATTTATTCTGTTATGACCAAAAACTGTTTGTACTGCCAGTGACAAGCAATTTCCTTTCATTATTTCCTAAAAATAAATTCTAATAATTAGTAGTATTAGTACCTTAAAGGAATTGTACAATCATTGCGTATAACATTTTAAGGACACTAACGTTAGGGACGAGAAGCTAAGTAGCATTCTGCAGAAGAAATCATTTAGGACTTGGGAGCCATGCTTACAATGAGGTTTGCTGTCTGGAATCTATGTAGCAAGAAAATGGCTGCAGCAAGTAGAAATGCTGCTAGGAGAAGCATGAACGACATCAGGCTTTGTCGCAAAATTAAGGTCTGATCCTTTCTAACATGAATATTGAGTACAGATCCATTTTTAGGAGGAATTCAGATTGACTGAATTTCAGTTTCACTTTCAAATTCTAAGCATTAATTATTCAGACCACTCAAAGTTCTAACTTATTTCTAATCTGTAGAACGTTATTCACTTGTATCCTTAGCTTGGGAAAATGACAATGGAGCTGGTGTAAAACAAATAAAACGACCATTTTGTAAAATTAGAGAATATACTGAATTCATATTTTCTGCAGATTAAAAACACGAGTTTTTTTTTTCTCATACTCCAACAGGTATGTTTTTAAAAGGGTTAACACATTTTGAGCCTGTGACATGAAAGTGTACTTAGTGTTTTGAATAGAAAAGAGGCGAAATGAAATGAAATGAAACAAAGCTATATATTTACATTAGATGAGAAGAATAGCAGGTAGATTCCTAATCTACTGGAATCGAAAATGGAGAAAAAGCATGTTGTGTTGTATGGAGGTGTTGTGGTTCACCTCATCAAGAGATGAGGCAAGAGCGAGGTGAGGAGAGGGAAGAGAAGCAAAACAATGAGGATAGCGCCGAGAATGATGGCATAGCAGGTCCACTTCCTCGAACTCTTCTGAATCTCTTTCGCATCCTGAAGCTGCTCGGTGCCCCGTCGCACAAACGAACTCGCATGCGCCACGTGGCTCTCGATGTTGTTCAGCTGCTGTCCCTGCGCCTCCACCATCGCCGCCATGTCCAGAAAAACCTGGTGCAGTTCCATCAAGTTCTTCTCAATCTCCTTAACGGCGTCGTGCCGCTCCTGAATCTCCGAAATCGTGTCCATTATCTGACCCCTCCCCTGCTCCTGAATCGCCCTCTGCAGAAAGCTCTCGCTCTCCCCACTCGATATCAAATTCTCGATCGTTTCCTCCTCCGCCTTCTCCCCCGTGATCGTGAAGTACCTCCGCTCCACTGTCTCCTTGTACTCCATCTGTATGCGCGCCCTAAGCCCCTGGAAATCGTCCATCATGTCCTTCAGCTTCTTCCCCAACCCGCTCACCACCGACGTCCTCGTCCGGTCCGCCGACGACCCCGGCCCGCACCCCGGCAAGCTCCGGTTCGCCGCGTTCGACCGCTCCAGCGCCTCCAGCTTCCCCTTTATCACCTTCACGCGCTTCAGCACCAGCGCCACGTCCTTATCCATTCGCGCCCGAACCTCCTTCATCGCCTTGGCCGTGTGCGCCGTTTTGCTCTCCTCGTTCGCCTCTTGCAGCCTTCTGTACAGCATCTCCACGCTCCTCATGTCCTCTTTCACGTCCTCCACTTCCTCGAAGAACTTATCAAGGTTCACGCTTTCTTTCCCCGCCTCCACATCATCCAGGTATGCCTGCTCTTTCAGGTCACTGTATTTCTTGAACGAGTTTGAGAAAAGGTCGTTCATTTTTCTTCCTTCTTTCTTCCCCAACTACCTAAAACCTTTTTTTGTTCTTTTTCTAACGTGGGATATTTTGCATGCTATGATCAAAATCTTGAGGAGCATGTGCTGAACTCATCCTCCTCCTCTGCAAAACCAACAATGGAGAGAACCCAGAAGGTGACAATTGACAGAAGCGAGTAATTGCCACCAACGCAAGGTTTAATTTTTGAGGATGTTTTTTTTCTTGTTCTTGTTTTTATGGTGCTGGTCTCATTGGCTTATGGTAATTAATGATGGATGACGAAACAAGATTTGTGTTTGCCATTTTTTGAATGGAATCTTAAGATGGTTTGTGTCCTTTCAAAGCTTCTGCTCTTTTTTATTTTTAGGAAGATCGATTTTAGAGCTTAAATTATATATTGTTTGTTTAATTAGATGTTCCATTTTGATACTATCTAAAACAAAAACAAATTGGATGTTTATGCAATTGTGTTCGGAACCTAACAGAGCTTAAGCTAGAAATGATGAAGCCTATAATAGATGGAACTTAGCAGCCAGTCTTCCCTCTTTCACACATTCTATTTTTGAAAGGAAAATCCATGGCGGCTCAATTCATTTTCATCTTTCACATTAAATATCTAACATAATGAAACTAAAAAAATTAAATAAAGTAATGTTGTATAAGTAAGATCAAATATTTCTCTCTAACAATAACTGTTCAGTGTAATCAATCTTCAATCAAACAGGAAGAAACAAAAAAATCACTTAAAGATGTGCAATAATTTGTATGTTAAACATGTTTATACTTTGTAATATACAAGTATTCAATTAGTATTTATCTATACATGTACATTATTGACAAATAATGGTTGATATTAATCATAACTGGTATTTTTAATCTTTAATTAGCATTATTATTGTTGTACTTCTAGTCTTTACATAATAAATAAATAAAGAACTTATTAAAATCAACATAAAATAATTGAACTAGTTATTTTAATTGATAGTAATATAATTTAAATTTTATCTTGTTTACTCATATTAGATTTGTAGGCTCTCTTGTTGAATGGGTTAGTGGGTTTTTTACTTGTGTTATTCGTTGTAAATTGTGGTCTTTGTTATTCATGCATGTTATAAGTGCAGGTGTATCTACTGATAATAAATAATAAAAAATAAAAACAAAAAACAAAATTAAAAAATAGATATTATGACAATTATTAAAATGAAAAATATAATTTATATTAAAAATAAAAAATAAATATTACATTAACTTTTATAACATTATAATCAAAATAAGAACACTTTACGATAATTCCTATTTATTATAGGTGATATTTTACTGATAATAAAAGAAAATAAAAAGTAGTTGTTAATAAGAATAAAATCAACATAATATGTACAAAAAAATATTATAAAAATGATCTACGTTATTAATTGTTACTATATCGTCTAATATTAGTGAGGAACATTGGTTAGCACATTAAGAAATGATGCCTGTCAATTACGATGACAAGAAATTCTAAATAATCTATTTGCGCGTCCTTCTATGTTGGCTTAACTAATTAATGTATAAAAAATTGGATGTTTATATTTTAGGTACAATTTGTAAATCATGTTTAACAAATAAATAATTTATACAATTAGAAATTCAACTTAATGATTAAAATCCAATTAAACTTAATAATTAAAATTCAATTAAATGTAATTATTCAAATCGGATTGATCCTTTTCAATCAAAGAAACTAAATAAGACTAAATATAATCAATCACAAAAATTATTGGTTGTTGAACATTTCCGAAGAAATCATAGAACAACGAACATTTCCACAGCAGTTAGAGATTCACATTTAATGATGATATACATACTTCCCACTGATATTTTGTTTGGACAGTATGGAATAAAGAAAAAAGTTAAAATAAAAAAGTAAAACTGTTTAAATGAGTTGAAGAGTAAAATATAAAATAATTTTACCTATTATTCTAATATTATTTTTATTATTTATTAATTTTACTATTCAAATACCCCTTAAAACACATTTTCTAGCAATGGTACATCGTCCACCTCCTTGTTCTTTTTTTTTCGTCTTTCTCTCTCATTGCTGAAGAAGTTGTTCAAATCTTGGCTTTTCCATGCCAATCAGCTCGAGAAAAGCAAGGGATATCTTCTCTCATCCTCGCTTTCCATCTTTGCAACAGAGGAGGTTCGGAAGCAAACAAAGCTAAGTGTCAAATAAGGTTTGGTGTATACATCAATCTTCGTCCAAAATTCTTAAAACCCAGAGTATTCATTCTTTATCTGTTTCTCACTTTTGTTGTAAAGATGAAGGATTTTAGATAGGAGTAAAAAGAGTAGCTAAACCTTGATCCACTGTTATTTGAAGTTTATCATAGGCCATCAAAGCCTTCTGCTCACAGTGGTACGATCCTTTACCCCTTGCCAGAACCTCACCATCTGCATCTATGATCCCTTCCTTCTCCTGGTCCCCCAAGCGCGGTCCAGGTTCCAAGACCAAAGCTTTCACCTATGGTTTGTTTCAAAAGATATAGAAAGTAACAATTCTTGTCGTGCAAATAAATCAGTGCAGGAAAAGTATAACAGTAGTGATGTCCACACCTTTAGGTACATGACATGTGGCGATTTTACATGACCTCCATTATTCATTTCTGACATCAATGACAGCAACGGTAATTTGGGGCAATTCTTCATAATGATCAAGTCCAGATAACCATCTGAGAACTGCATTTACCAAATTAAATTAACAAAAGACTTGTCAAGTTCATGGCAACTATCAGCAATAAATAGTTAAGATGTCACAGAATAGAGGGAGAAAATTTCTGGTGTGGTGTCAGCTAGCAGTTATGTCAATGATGGCAACAATTGGGGTGTCTCTATGATCTATTCTGCACGATACTTATAATGAACATTGATGTCTAATAGTCATTAAAATGAAGCAAAATATACCAATAGCCATTCCTCGTTTAGTTGTATATTAGCCTCCATGGGACCAGTTCGGATACTAATTTATATGGATTCATCTTCTAATTCTATTTTTAATGTTGCAATACGAATCAGTTCAAGCTATGACATCACACAACAGGTGAAAGAGTACGAGAGAGCAATGATACACAAAAGAACTTTTACGCATACAACCAACCTCTGCATTTGGTGCAGCCTTGGTATTTTCAGCACCCCAAGGCACATTGTGAAGCCAGACAGAAATAAATGGTCCATTTAAGACCCTCCAACTCAGATTCTCCAAGTCAATTTCAGGTCCCTGATAGCCTAGCCTTTTTAACTTCCCTGGTTCCCCATCCATTTGATCACTAATTATGCGTTTGCTGGCAGAACTGCCAGGGTAACTTATGGTCTCCCCGTAAGCTTCAAATCCAGGTGCAGGCACAAAATAAAGACATCCTTCATAATGCCTCAAATGGAAGATTCGAGTGAGAGCCTACAACAATAGGTAATGCAAACAAAGTAAAAAATAACCTCAATCCTTTTAAGTCAAGGAAATTACTGTATAACAACGAGAACATATCACCAAACTAGACTGGCACTGAAGTGTGGGTCACTACTAGGTACACATAATTCTGGCGCAAGAAATCGAGAGACTCTTAAATTTGGTACTTTGGCTTCTACATAAACACGATTAACTTTTTTGTAAACTTTGTAGGTGATCAATACTTTGATGATTAACGGCTTTTTGATTTATGTTCTTGCCTTCAACCAAAGTATAAGAAAACTCATGCAACAATAATTCATATAAAAAGACTCAGCAACTAAAGAAAGCATCATAAACAAACATGTCTTCCTACTTATTATGGCTTACTTACATAAAAATCTATTCGTGCACTTCCCATCCACCTATACTTTTCAGACTCGATATCAATGTCAGCCACCAGACCTGAAATAAAATTATCAAATGTTACATCAAATAACATGGCCACAACCACATGCTTCCTCACAACCACCTCTTTTTCAAAATCCAATATATGGTGACGTTAATTTATAGTTACCCCATGCAAGCATCAACACACTGAAAAATCTGGTTTCCCCTTGTGTGATGGTGGCCACATCAAGTGATTGCTTATGGCCTGACAGCATTTAATGCAAAGTTAATATTTATATCAACACAGTAAAAAGAAATCATATATATGGTCACAATTGTGACAAGTTCGAAACCTCTTATAATGGCAAGAACAGAATTGGTTATTGTACAGGGATCACCCACTGAATCGAGAAGAGACTTTGCCATGCCATTCCCCGTACCTTCATTCATTTTATACGAACGTACATCACAGAGGAGATAATTGGAAGATTAACATAACAAAATTTATTGACTAAATTCATTGAAGAAAAAGGAACAAAACCTGCAGGAACTACTCCAAGGGGTATCTTTATTGCAGTGTCCCAGTCCTCCCTCTGAAGCAGTCCATTTACAACCTACTAAAAATGCGTGAAGTTAGTAAGATAATTAAATAGAAACATAGGCAACCATGTGTACAAAAGAAACTCAAACAATCATTAGTTCACACAGCCAATTTCACAATCATAATGGTAGCACTTGGTACGAACTGTAACCAATTAACAACAATAATTTCAGTGAACTAACCTCAACCAAAATCCCATCTCCACTGACACAAACTATTCCATCGTATTTGGAAAAATCAAGTGACTGAACAACTTGCTTTGCATGGAGCTGATGCTTGGTTTCTGATATATAATAACAAAAAGAATAATTCCAACTTATAGATAGTACTATAATTTTTTTATTATGTTATAGACTATGATAGAATGCATTAATAATAAAATATTTAACCTTTAATAATAGTATTTTAAAAAAGTAATTTTTATTATTCACCGTAAAAAAATCTGTACACTTATAAACATTAAACTAATAATAATTATTATAATAACATTTACTATTTATTTGGATTTTATACCTACAACAAATTTTTATATTTTAGTTTTTACGTATAGTGCATGAATACGACATTTCCATAAACTTAGGATAGGGCGTCAATATAATCAATATAAATATAATTAAATTGTATAAATGATGAAAAAAAAATGAACACTATTTATAATTTAAAATGAATTAAATCCTTGAATAAGTTTCAATGTCATTATAGTTCCTTCTCTTCTTCATCGTCTCTCAAAAGAACTGACTCCAAATCAAGTCACCACTAGAAGCTTAGAAACTTCAAGATTCTTACCCTTTCAAGTACATCCTATTCATCTCCACCAATATCCCACATTTTGTTTTCACACTCTATATAACTATTACACGTCCTTGAGTGGAGATAGATATTTGTGTGTGTATATATATATATATACTTTGAATCTTTGGCTCTTTTAATATTTAGGAATATTAATGTTTGATTGGTCTTTATAGATTGTTAATATCAATCACACATTTTTTACAATAACAATAATGGTAAAAGAAAGAAAACCTAAGGAAAAGATCAAAACCTTGAACAGTAAGATGGACTTGTGCGTCTTCCAAAAGAGGTTTAACATGATCTCGAAAAATATTGGCAGCAAATTTCCTTCCCCCGAAAGGATTAACAAAAACAAAGAGCCTCTTGGGGCGTCCTGTTCCAATAAAAATCAGAATCCGCAGCACAAAATTAATCACATAAGCTCCAAAAAAGCTTCGAATTAGTTACCCAGGGAATCGATGAATTCTTTAAGCTTGCGGCACCAGAGCCCGTGCGATTCCTCCGACGATGGCCGAAACACGACGTCGTTTCGGACCACTTTTCCCCTGCTCCCGCAACCACAGCATCCATCTGCTCCCTCCACCACGGTTTTCAGCCTAATGTTCAAACCATCGGTGGCGAACCCGATAACCTCTTTTTCGATGGTCAAATTCCGTTTACCTCCATCCGGCCACCACAGCTTCCCATCGGCAAGCAGGGATAACTGCTTCACAGTTCCGTCAACGTTGACCTGATCGGAGATTATGGCGGCGGTTCGGTCCATTTCCTGCGAGAACCGGTTTGGTTGCAAATTAAACCGCCAGAGCGAAAGGTAATGACTTGAGTTAGGAGGAATACAATTGATTAATTTGTTGATTTCTTTTTCTCAATCTTACCGAACAAATTTTAATATATAATAAAAGGCTTAATTTTTAAAAGTAGACTAGCAGTGTTTTTAACTAATAAACTCGTTTTTAATATATTTACACACACTCCAAGAATAAGTATTCAGTAATACGTATTATATTTAGATTAATTTATTTTGGGAATTAAATTAGTCAATTTTTTTTTATAAATTTTACCACCTTTTTAAACTTGTTCCTAAACGTGTACTTTGATAAAAAAAAATTAAATGAAATGATTTCTTACCTTTTGAAATTTATTTAAAAAGGTATTATGTTAATGGTTATAATTTTAATGTATATACTTTACATTTAAATATGAATTAGTCAGTGTCGAAATGAGCATAGGTTATCAGAGTTCTCCTTTTCACATTGCGATTAGGATTACGTCATCATTATAGAATTAAGGAAGAAAAATAAATTCAAAATAAAAAATAAAAAAATTATATTATTTTAATTTTGTAGAATGTAATATTATTACAAGAGTGTCGTATACAATTATTTATGGTCCTATTTAAATAACAAAACAAAATATTTAGGGAGAACATAGAGAGGTTCCTCGTCTTTACACTCTTTACAATAATGAGATATTGTTATTATATTGGTACAGATATTGCTATATAATAAGTATTAAAAATACATGTCAGGCATTTATTACCTTATCATAATAAGAATTAGATAATATAAAAAATTAAAAACATATATAGTACCATATATCATTTATAATGATAAGATCAAATAACGTATGATAACTGCATTCACCAAATAAAATTAGTTAAAATTGTGAAGGTTGTAGGCAATAAGAGATAGAAAAGGACATGTGTTGGGACATGAATAGTTGGATTATAAGAAAAATAGATAAACATGAAATGGAGGGAATGTGAGGGCTGTATGGTGCTTTTTTGGAACTGTGGTTTTGTATGTTACTGTATCAACAATAGGAAACAGTCCTCACTACAACAATAGGTGAACAGAATGAGATAGCAATTATATGCATAAATTATTTTGGAAATATGTAAATCTAACCATGGGTCAAACTCTATGTGCTTATAAATATTTTTCTTACATTTTTTGTTGAATGAGTGGGTTGAAAAATGTTTTTTGTTTTCTACTTAAAAGTGAGTTAAGAATACGTAAGTCTTCGTCACAATATTTTAATTAATTTTTAATATTTTTTATAATAACATGACTTTTTTTTAATACTTATATTGTGAATTAATTTTCAAATGTTTTATATTAATTATAGTTAGTTTGTCTCGGTTTGAATTAATATAACATAATTTAAACTTGATTTAATTGTTACTTAATTTGTCTCGACTCAATATAAGCTTGATTTGACTCACTTTATGTGATATGACTTTACTTGACCTAACACGAACATCAATTTGTGCAATTTGATGTAAGTCAAACTTGACTAGGCCTGAGTTCGACCCAAGGTGGTCGGACTCAACTCAGTCCAAGGTGAGACTGACTCGACTCAATTCAAGTTGAGTCAAATTGAAATTTGTTAGAGATTGCCCTTAACTCGACTTCATCAAAGGTGGATCAAAATAACTTGGCAATAAGTGAGTTTACTGAACTTGGCTTAAGGTGGGCATACCTCGACCCAAGGTGGGTACAAAATGACTCAATCCATGTGAACTCGACTTGAACTAGTTTGGAGAGGGCCAATGTGGACCTAACTTGACTTAATGCAACGTAGATCTAACTATACTTAGCCTAATGTGGAACCAATTTGATTGGACCTAACATAGGTCCAACTTGATTGGACTTAGCATAGGTCCAACTTGATTGGACTTAGCATAGGTCAAACTTGACTTGACTCAACTTGATTGGGTCTTACTCAACTCAGTTTAAGGTGCATATTCAACCTGCCTTAGCTCGAAGTCTACTCGACCCTTTGTGGCCTTAATTTGACTGGCCTAACATGGATCCAATTTGATTTGGTCTAACATGAATCTAACTTAACTTTATGCAGTGTGATCTTTATAACATCCCTAATTTTCTTAACACTTTTAAAGTCATTTAGTTATAAAGAACCAATGATTTCTAATAAATCCTCTCAAAAACTTGATTTTTGAAAATAATATTTTGTTTTAAAAAAATTGAGTTATCTAATGCTTAAGTATACAATAATCACTTCCAAAATCTTATTGTAAAAATACTTAAAATAAATAACCTTAAGACCTTTATTGAAATGGAGAAAACAATAATTAAGTGTCTTTACATAATAATTGAGTAACATGAATAAAAGAAAATTATAAACTATAAATTGTTAGACGAGACTCACCCCACTCTCCACATTTATCCTTGCTATGCATCCAACCTTGCTTCATCATCTACTCATAAACAACATACACAATCATCGCAAGTGGAAACCATAACCAGAAACAGAAGGGTAAATTAATATAACAATAATTATAATTAAAGAAATATCAATATCACATATATCATAACATATCATTTAGTAGTAGTCATGAAGACTTCTCTAACTCATAACAATCATGGGGACTTTCCTAACTTGTAACAAATATGGGGACTTGTCCAACCGTAGCAATCATGGGGACCTACCCAAACCATAACAGTCATGAGGACCTACTCAAACTGTAGCAATCATGGGGACCTTCCCAAACCATAGTAGTCACGAGAACTTGTCTAAATCGTAGACCTATCCAAACCATAACAATCATACTTACTTAGATGTCTAGGAATAATGTGATCATTAACACAAAATACGACAATATATATTGATACTCATCACACAATCACATGAAAAATTAAATTCCCTAACCTAGTTCTAGTATGTAACATTCCAAAAGCTTCTCACCACATTTGTACTTGTGCTCGTGCAAACCTATCTAGGGAGTTGCAACATGAGCTAGTGGCAAGACCTAAGCATTTTTCTTTGTTCGTGAATATGTAATTAGGAGTAATATATTTTTGTATAGGATTAGTCCTTTATTTGTAAACAAGTCTTTTCTTTAGGCCTTGCATTTAAGCCAAACAGGTGTTTCTTTAGGACGGTGTATTTTGCTCATTTTTAGTATAAAAGTCTTTAGATTAATCGATTAAAAAGATAAAAAAAAATCAATTAAAATAGAGCTTGTTCAGGAAAGAAGTACAACATCTCTAATTTAATCAATTATATAAGTACCATAATTGATTCAATCAGAGTGTGTTTTGTAATCATGTAGTTTTGGCTTTTTAACTTAATTCTTGAATGACCATACAAACTAAGGTGTTTTTTTGGAAAGATTGGGCCTCCAGGGATCTTAGAACATTATTTATGGGTTAAAACACCCACTAGCTTGCACATGAAGCAAAGAAAGGTGAATATGCATTTGACAATTGACTAATCACTAAGAAAGTTATAAAGCTTTTCAGTTTTAGATTCTTTGTATCTTTTTTCTTCTGTGGAGACTTGAGTCAACTCCTCAAATATATAAGTAGGAGTGCTCAAGCATGGTAAAGAACAACTTGGAAATAATATAGAGAAATTCTATCAAATTTGCAGCTCTTCTTTTTCTGAGTTCATGGGATAATTTGTCTTCTTGACTTATCCTAGATCTTTTCCTTAAGGATTAGCCCGACCTCCTTCAAGAATCACACCCAAACCACTCTCTAAGCATATTCTCATTCATTATTTTAGGCTTTTGCCCGGATCATATCCATGGAATCAACTTCAACTTTCATGAAGTAGATTCTCGTCATGTTCCTTATTTAACTTCATAGTTATCTCTTGTTCTTCTCTTTTAAGTATAACCAACAACATATTCTCTAAAAAAACCATAACCTTCACCCACTCTTCTCATATTTATACCATTCTCAAAAATAAAAACTGTCATTCAAGATATATCTCCCATAATCTTTATCACTTATTTTATTGTTTATAAAATCTTTTTAAATCTCTAGTAGATAAACATAATCACACACATAATAAATCTTATATATTTTTAATAAATATGTTTAAGAAATAATTATCACATATAACCCAGTTATATATAATAACCACCTTTTATATATATATATATATATATATATATATATATATATATATATATATATATATATATATATATATATATATTTTAGAGAATTTTTTTAATATCCTTTTAATAATTATTCACCAAATCTTTTATTTTCTAGAAAATATTTTAAATACAATAAATATTTTAAATTAATAAACCATTATATCTCCTTCCATAATCTTTTTAATAAAATAGATATTTAATAAATCATTATATCTCTCCTAATTAATTTTTAAATATTTTTTTTAATATTTAGTTATCACTTATTAATATATAACAATATCTATTATCTTTTTAATTAAACAACTATTACACCCTCTTATCTTTTATTTAAAACATTTATTTAACTTTATTTATTTATTTTCATAATTATTATAATTTTTATGATTTTACAATTCAACTCGACATGATGCAGACCCTATCAATTTTGGTTAGTTGGATCCACTCTAACTTGGCATAATCCTAACAACCTACTTAACTTGTGTCTGACCTAATCCTGTCTATCTTGGTCTGGGACAAACCCACACATACTGTTTCCTTACCTAATTTTCTTGACCTAGGTGCGACTTGACTTTGTCAACATTAGTCCAACTCAACTTAACCCAATATAAGTCATCTTAACTTGACCTTACTTACTTGAAACTAAATTTGGCAAACTGGACTTAATTCGACCTAACTTGTCCTAATTCATGCTCTATTTGGCTCAACACATCGGTCTGACTTGGACCTACTTTGTCTCGACTTGACCTAGACTCATGTCAACCAACTTGAGATGGTGTCAATCTGGTCTAACTTGACCTAATTTTGAGCTAACTTTGCTTATATTGAGTTAGGATTTAGATTGAGTAAATATCTTTATAAAGATGATTTTAATTAATATTTTTTTCATTTTCATTTTTAAATAAGATTTTTACTTTAAAAAATGGCTCATGGCTTGACGCATGAGACTTTTGTTGTCATTTTGGTTCAATGTTTTTTTTTTTGTGAACTTTCTAGCCTTGTAAATTTTTTGACCCACATGGATTAGGGTAAAATCTTGTGGGTTGGATCAAATTGATAAATCTACCCATATATCTAAATAATCAAATAATACTAAGCAACTATCATTGTAATTATGGATAAATACCCAAAAGGATGAATCATATAATATATATATATATTTATATATATATATATTTAAAGATCATCATTCTAGAATACATTTTCATATCAATAATATCCATTTTTGGAAATTTGAGCAAAAGATTATACAATCATGTCATATATCATATATTAAGAAAACCTCTTGGCAACCAAGTGAATTTTGTATTTTTAAACAAATTCACCAAAGTTGGTTTTTATGTTTTGGACCTAACGAGATCCAATTGCACTTTTTCTCCTAAGAAAATAAACCTTATTCCTAGTATTTATCATATGTAAAGTGTGATAAAAAATAATTTCTTGATAGAAAGATGACTTAAATAAAATGTGAATAATGGTTAACAAGATAACAAAAGAATTAAAATGAAAAGAAATAAACAAAATCTAGTAACTTATTAGACATATAATTTCAACAAAGATTCTCTAGGAGCCATAAACATAGAAGATATATATGAATTTAAATAACCATTTATATTGAGCATTTCAAATTCAATATTAGAATACATCAGTTATGAGTCTCTTGAATTTATTCAAAGACAACATATATGACAAAGGAATTAATACAATTGAGTTTAAACATTATGATATTGTGAAAACGGATAGAGTAACTAAAATGATACGATGTGATATATAAAATTTGTTATGGATAGGATCATATAATAAAATGATATTCTTTTTACCATCATCATAACCTATAATAAGTTAGATTTTACATATGAATAAAAGACAAAGTAAGGAAAGTAAAAAAAAAAAAAACTCTCAATACAAAATAGTCACAAACACAACCATTGAATTTTTTAAAATAAGACAAACCTCGAGTAACATAAAATAAATTTTTTAATCACATAAAAAGCAATAAGGACAACTTCTCTCGATAACTCACATGGAATAGAAACAAATAAAAAAGAACCAATTTTAATTGTATGTTGATAATGTCCAACTTCCTTTTATTCACGAATATCAATATAAGATGTTTGACGTACATTTTCATCAAAAGCAAATATCTCAATAAACTTATAAAAAATATATTCACAACCTAAATGACAATGGAAACATCGATGATGAAATTATGTTGAGTTTTTTTAAAAAAAAACATGGTATATTATACATACTAAAGAATTTATGACAATGTTTCATAAGATAAATCTAATAACATACAAGTACAACCATAATTACAAGAAGCATGATATCTAGATTCACCTAGGTGATGATCCTCGTACACAAGATATGATTAGTGCTTTTTTATTATTATTCTAATTTGTGTTTTATAAAATGTGACTAGTTGAGATACAAAACCAATAAACATGTTCTATATACCAAAAAATCACAATATTCAAATATAATCATCAAGCATAATATATAGATCAACCTGTTGGGTACAAACAAAGTCCCACATCAGATAAAATAAGAGATGAACATGAGTTTATATACACATTAGATGTCTCCATTGATAAAAGGTCTTTTGGAGTGGTAACAAAAGCAAATCCGTGAGGGCTTATGTGTATGTGTGTGTTGAACCTCCCTACAAATATTGTGAGAGACAACACAAACACCACATATGGAAACACTCTTCTTTGATAGACCCAACACAACCTCCTTTAATAAAAATAAATGATATAACGAATATAATTATTGCTTATTTTGTTCTTATTCTATTATAATTCTATTTTATATTGTACTTGTATTATGTTAGTATATCTTAACACTATTTTATATTGTACTATGTTACTTTTATTTGAAATTCTAAATATCTGTGTTTCATAAAAGTGACTTGCTAATATAACTATTAAACAATTTATTGTATTAAATTTAACCAATCGAAAAATAAATAAAAAGTTACAAACTTGTAAAGAATTTAAATATAACTTTTTTTTCACGAATTTAAATTTTTTTAATATTTCACCACGTTAAATGTTCTAATAAAAAAGACGTTTATATTTTGCCCGATATAAAATTCTATTTTCAACAGAAGTTATAATTTTTTTTTCCTTACATGAAAATATATTTTTTATACAAAAGTCAGTTAAAAAATTCTATTGAAACAATATTTCTTATTTTTTTAACAAATAAATTAACATAGAAAACAAATAATTTGAAAAAAAAACCCTATAGAAATACCTCATCGAAGTAATAACTTTTTCATCAAAATGATTAAAATTTTGAATTTCCGTTTTTCTAATGTTGTTGGCATGTGTTTTTTTCTAACACTATTATAACCAAAGAATTAACACTTTACACAATCCTTATTCTTGAATACTGTATTTATATTTTAAAATATGGTATTTGACATACTTTTTTAAGGCTTAAATATAGCTTGTTCATATTTTTATCCATTTTCTTTAATTTGTTCTTCTAAAAAAATTCTCAATTTTTGTTTTTTTCTTCATTTATTTTTCTTTAATTTGTTTTTCTAATAAAGTTTCATTTTTTTTTTGTTAATTTTGGTTAATATGTTATTTTTTTAACTTCGTTTAAATGGTTAACGAAACGTATATCATGTGTTACTTGTTCATTAATGTTTTTTTTTTATTTTATTAATTTTTCTTAATTAAAAATAATTCTCTACATGTCAAGTCAACATTTGTGTCAGATGATCTGTCCTGTCAAGTTAGTGTACTCAAGTCTGTATGAGTGACATATTAACGTCCTATATTCAATTTAGTCTTGTTAATTTTGTTTAATGTCATCTCAATTTTTATTAATTTTATTCAATTCAATTTAATTTCAATTTTGTCCTCTCTGATTTAAGAACAAATTTAATTTTTATATAAATATTAGACTAAAGTTTTTATTAAAATTTATATTTTTATTAAATATTTCTTTTACTGTTTTTAAACCAATTCTAACTTTATTATTGGAATATAATTATTAAATTTATGATTGATTTTTGCTACATGTAAAAAATAGGGTTAGAGTTCATCTAAAACATAATGAAGAATTTTCTTTTTAAGTTTAAAAATAATGAAAATTCTTTTTCTAATTTAAAAAAAAATGAAGACTTTTTCTTTAATTTTGAAAATAATGAAAAATTTTCCTTCTAATTTTAAACTAACTCTAAGTCTACCATTTACATATAACAAAAATTAAACCTAAATCTAATAATTTCCTTCTAATAATATAGTTAGCATTGGTTTAAAAATAATGAAAAATATATTTAATAAAAATGTGAATTTTAATAAAAAATTCATATAACATTTATATAAGATTAAATATGATCAATTTGGAGAGTAATTAAATTAAGACTGAAATAAACAAAATTATCAAAAATTAAAATTAAATTGAATAAAATTATTAAAAATTGAAATTTAATTGAATATAACACTAACATGTGACACTTACAATGATATTGACTTGACATAAAATACTATATTGGCACATGATACAATGTTAATCTCCCATGTAAATAATTTTTTTTAAAATTATTTTTTTTTATAAATAATTAAATAAAAAACAACTTATACTATTCATCACCCTCTAAGTATTTAAATGTCATTAAAAAAAAGACTAAGTGACCAAAATTAACTAAAATTTAGACCTATTAAATAAATCAAATTAAACATAGACAAAAATAGAAAAGAAAAAATAAAGGTTGTATTTAAGCCATATTTTAACTGCATCGTATGGAAGGATTTGTGCGCATTCTAGGTTTTGGTTGATTACCGGATGGAGGAGACAGTGCAGCGCAAAGGCACGCACCTGACGAAGAGGGCTCTGAAGAACAAAGCTTTGGGCATCAATTTCAACGAGAAAGACCTCAAAGACTACGTCACTGGTTTTCACAAGCGCAAGAAGAAGAGAAGAAAGGAAGCGCAGAAGCAACAGAACGAGGCACTGCGCCGCAAACGCTGCGAAGAACGCAAAAAGGTATTCACTTTTCCATTTTACTTCTTTATGTGCTTTATTATTACTAAGAGATTACATTCTTTTACAACCAATGGAGGGTTTGGTTTGTGTTAATTTTTTTGTTATGGATTTTGTTATCATATCTATTTGATTGTACTCGTTTTGCAGAGGAAGTTGGAAAGAGAATTCGTTCTGTATGGAGGCGTGCCACCTGATCAGAATGAGGAGCGCCAAGAAGAAGTTGCAGACCAAGTTGAATCTATTGCCGGTACATTTTCTCAATTGGAATATTCCTCGCAGTTGTATTGTTTGTTTATTCACTTGTTGATTTAGACTAGCTTCTTTTCAGTGTGCACAATTGAGAGAAAAAAAGAGGGTGAAATGAGTTATTTTTTCTTAATAGCACTTGAAATTATCTTGAGTTATCTTTTTTATTTTTTTGAAGAAGCTAAACAATAGAGTAGAGTTTGTATAAAGTTGGTTACACATGAGCTTAACTAGAGATTATCCAAACAAAACCTTAGTCATATCAGCATTCCTTTTTACTCTGGCATTCGTGTTGTGTTTGAGCCTGATGTGATACTAGGACACATGTAACTTAAAAGTTTATCATCGGGGGTGAGGTCTAGTGGAAGAGGCCTAAACGTGGAAAATAAAGGTTGAATCCCCCCTTGAAGGAGTGCTCACATTTAATGTTTAACTGTGCCTTGAACAAGATTTTTTTTTCAGAGGAGATATGGAAAACAAAAAAGTGTAACCTGAAAGTTTGAAGTAAAACCTGTCCAAAGTTTATTTACTAATGAATCTGAGGCTCTTTTTAGTGTATGATGTGTGATTGATGTCTTTTGTGCTTGTGGGTTGACTCATTTGGTGATTGGGTTTACCTTTTGTTGTTGAAAGAAACAAAAACATACGAGAACGCTGATTTGAAAGTTACTGTTGTGACAAGTGAGATCAACCCTGAAGAAGAAAGTTATCATAGTGAGAGGAAGGAGGAGACGGTGACCCCCCATTCCGTTGTGGCTGATAAAGGGCAAAGGGTACCTATAAGGAACAAGAAATCTTTTAAGAAGGTTGCAAAACAGAAGTCACGACCCAAGACATCAAATAAGAGAGACAAGAAGAAAGGAAAGAAGCGGGGCAAGAAGTAATGGTAGCTAAGCACCGTGCATCTTCAGGACAATCCTAAGTCTACAATGAACTGCGTTTATTTGAGGTGTTTGTTAAGTGCAGTAACTTGGCCACCTAGAAGTGAGAACTCGTGCTTGCTTATTGCAGGATTTGGACTTGTTTCATTTTTAATATTTGTTCTAGTTGGTTACCTGGTACCTAATGTTCATGACAGGACTTTCTCCAGCGGGGTCATTGCCGACTTCTTAATTTGGGGGATTCGAGAGTTAAGGAAGAAGCACCTACTTTTTCTCTTGTTTGGTTAATCGGTAACGGTATTGTGTATTGTACATTTAATTAATTTACATATTTAACTTTCTAGATTTTCTTTTCTCTTATTTTTATGTCTAAATTTTTAGTTTCAGGTCAAAGAAGGGTTTTAGTTTTATCTTTTTTCCTTTTCTGGGTGCTATGGTTCATGTTATATGAAGACACATAATGAATCAAGCCCTTAATCCTGTGACAACCTTAAGAAAAATCCTTGGTAAAGTTGAGGAGTTAGGGAAAACTTGACGCGGGTTTCAAGATTAAGCTGTTGCAGTTGTTAGTTCTATTTAAACCTTAATCAAGAATATTTACAGCCGTGTCTCCAAAAATTAAAACAGGTCAAATGACTGCTGCCATATTGGGATTCAGTTGCAAAAACTTTGAGCAATCAAAATTTAGTTGAAAGCTTCTTAGCCATAAGCGACTTGACTGAAAATTTGGTGAAATTGTGCGGATGTTGGACTAATATTAAAATATATTTGCTATTAACATATAGGGCTCTTTTCAAATTGGGAGTTGCATCATCGACAAGGCATGACAGCATCTGTTACCCATGCCTGGTCTAAAATGCACATCTATTTGTATTTAATGAGCAAGATTTTACAATTGGTAGCAAATGGCTAGCTGTTCCTTATGAGAAAAAAATAATGTTTCAATTAAAGAAAGAATTGTCTTCAATTTTGCAGGAACGGAGTAAAAGAGTTATCTACCCAGTGAAATGCATGTGGCCGATGATTAATTGGCTAGTCTTTTTTACTAAGAACAAATCCAAGAAAAGGAAGTTAAGGAGACAGGAGCAGAAATAAATAAATTATAATTATTGTAAAAAAATTGTGGTGCAATAATATGAAAGAAAAAAGAACTAAGAATTAGAGTATTTATAATAAAAATGGTATTATAAGAAACTCTCCCTCTGGTGCTAACCTTAAGAAAATTTTACCGTACGTTATTTTTAAGAAATTCTTACAAGTTTTACACCAATTGATAGGATTGTGAGATTCTCACTTTCATAGTTTTTTATTTGCATTTATTTTTCACAACTTAAAAGGATTACTTTGATTATTATAATTAAATATTAAGTTTATGAAATTGTCTTTTTTTATAATTATTATTTGCATTTATTCTTGCCAGTTTTCTTTGTAAAAAGTTAGTATTGAACAAATACATGTTAGTAGATGTGGGTAAAATTATACTAATTGATATGAACTATCAAATATTTCTATCATATTAGACTAAAAAATTGAATTATTTATAACAAAAATTGAATTGAACTATTTTACAATTTAGTTAGTTATAACTTAGTTAATTGTGCATTAATTTAAAACTACTTTGTTGATAAATACACATTAGTCACATATGTTGGAGGTTGAGACGAGTCAACTTGAATCGAAGATTGAGAAGTGCTAGTGTGAGTTGAAGGTCAAGATGGGTTAATGCAAACCAAAAGTCGAGATTAGTTCGCTTGAGTTGAAGGTCGAGGTGGGTTGGCATAGGCCAAAGGTCAAGATGAGTCAATATAGGTTAGTTTGATCCAAAGGTTGTGACGAGTCGACTTAGGTTGAAGATCAAGATGGACCAAACCAAGTTGAAAGTTGAAATGGGTCAGGCCGGGCCACAATAAAAATTTGGCTACATTTAACGATCGAAATTTGATCAAATTTGATAGAGTAGGTCACAATTGACATTTTTTTCGAATTTGATTAAGTCATCCCTAATTGAAATTTGGTCAAATTTGACCAAGGGGTTGAAATTCAGTTGACCCTGATTGAAATTCAATTGAATCCAGTCAAGTCATCTTCGATCAAAATTTGACCGAATTCAATTGAATCGGTCATGACTAGAATTTAGTTTAGTCGGCTCTAACTAAATTCGGCCGAGTTGATTTTGCTCGAATTTGCCTGAGTCCACTTTAATTGAAATTAAGCCAAATTTGACAAGGTCAACCATAACCAAAATTTGATCGAATTTGACTGAGTTGATCTCAAACCAAAATTTAGTCAAATTTAATTAAGTTGATATCGACTGGATTTGATCATATTATCTCTGTCCACAATTTAATCAAATCGACAATTGAAATTAGTTGAATTTAACCTCGTTGACGGGAAAGAACTTGTTGAAAAGAGAAGACAACCTGTTTTAATTATCTTTATATCTAAAAATATTTAAATACAATGTAGTCGCACGATTTTGGTATCTGATATTTTAATTGAATGAATTGTATTTCTTGTATAACACAATTGTAGAATTTTGTCACACTCTAATACAAATTTAACAATTTTTTTAAACGATTTATCATATGGAAACTAGTATATATATATATATATATATATATATATATATATATATATATGGGTTAAATGGAGTTCTAATCCAATGCTTGACATTTTCAAGATTCATTAATTTATTTTATTTTATTTTTACGTATTATCTTGAAATATGCAATACATCAACATTTTGTTATTTGTTACATCGATATTTATGTCATTGTGATAAGGAACTTTCATCATTACATATGATAAGGAACTTATCATCATCACATGATATATCTATTGTAACCAAACATAAAGAAAACAATTAATTTATTCCATATATATACGAGATCACAAGAACGAAATGATATTTTTTTAAATATAGTAAAATGTTGTGTAAGACTTTTGAAAATATCTATCTTAATAAATAGTAAATAATTTTTATTATTAGTAGTAATAAATTTTTTTATGATTCGAAACATTTAATAGATTTATATAAAAGAAAAGTGGTAAGCTAAATAAAGAATTGTGGTAGCTCAAATGGTAACTATGTATGGTGATAGCAGGGTCAAAGGTTCAAATTAATGTGTAGGCATACATTTCGGTGTTGACATTGAATAATGAACAAAATAAGAATTATGGGACCCTAAGTTAGCCTATAAAATGAAGGAAACTTCTAAAGTAAACAAGGAAGCCAAGAACCAAAGTAACATTTTGGTTTTCTAGACTATATTTTTCTTATTTTCTATTTTTTGAGTTATCTCGGTAAAACATCAATTTTTACTTTGTTTACCAATATATTAAACTAAAATTTTGATATATACTTTATAAGATATATTGGTATGTTATTAGAGGAATTAATTTAATATTTTTGAGTAACTTGATTAACACTTTATTTTTATCTTTAAATTACCTCGATAAAACTTCAATTTCTACTTCGTTTACAATTATATTGACTTGAAATTTTGATATGTAGTTCATAAGATATATTTATTCATCTTGACTGCTCAGATTTTTAATTGGATATTTGTGCTTAGAGGAAATAATTTCTCATTTTGGGTAGATATGAAAACCACTTAAATTCTATCCTTACATTATCTTGGTAAAACTTCAATTTCCATTTCGTTTACCGTTAGATTGACCTAAAATTTTGATATATGGTTCATAAGAGATATCAATTTATCTTAATCGCTCAAATTATTAATTTAAAGTCTATACTTAGAGAAATTAATTTCGTATTTTTGGTGGAGCTGAAAAGCACTTGAATTTTGTCCTTAAGGTCTTGGTAAAACCTCAATTATTATATAGTTAAATATTAGATTAACCTAAAATTTAGATATGTAGTTCCTAAGACATATTGGTTCACTTTGACCACTCGAATTTTTAATTAGATGTCTATATTTAGAGAAATTAGTTTCTTGTTTCTTAGGGAACTCAACACCACCTTAATTATGTTTTTGGATCATCTAGGAAAAACATTAAGATTTCCGTTTCATTAAGCGTTGGAACAATTTTTTCACGTAATATTCCAATTGCTTAAGTGGTTAATAATCTTTTATCATATTGGGTTAAATATTAAGTGATTGTGTAATTGATTTATATGTATGGTTGTATAATTGACTTGAACACTATTCTAAGTTAAGCTATGAGCATGAATTTGGATCAAGTATGTATTACATGATGGATTGATTGATGAATATGAACATGATATGAGATTGACCAAGGGTCTCATAGAGAGATTTTGTGTTTGTAATCGATTAGTGTACACATTGATGTTAGGAGTCCTAACATTGGAGGTTATCCTGATACTCTAATAACCATTCAGTCTCAAGTAGAAAATGATGAGTTATGTGGTGAAAGTGGCAGAAGGTCCTAGTCTATGTGCCAGTTTTGGACATAGGTGTTGATTGACTAATCTTATGGATGACATGATGTATTGCATTAACAATGAGTCTGTAATTTGTAGTGGAGACTCCACAAGTATACAGCCCCTTGATATTTCATATTAACCTTTCATCCGGACGATCGAGTCTAGTATGATTATTGCATGATAATATGATTATTGTTATGTGTAGTATATATTTATGCATGTTTTAGTATTGATCTTTTGGATGTTAGTTTACCCTTACTTGTTTGTATAATAATCTTATAATGTGTTTGTTATACGAGAACAAATTTACCGATATAATTATTAATGTATAAATGTGAGGAGACGCAGTGATAAATTTTAGAAGCTTTTGGAAAACATTTGAAAAAATATTTTAAGTTTGTGATATTTAAAATTAGTTCTAAATTTTGGACAATAATGATGTTTCAACTAAAAAAGATTTCTATTCTTAAATTTTATATAACTTTTGGTAAAAACGGGATGTTACATGTTGCCCACTTTTGACACACCTACGTGGGTGTTTCTTTTTTTCAAGTTTTCGTTTATTTTGGCAGGATGACACTTGCAATGGAAGGTCCACGCCGGAATTGGAAAATTGAAGGGCGTGTGAGGACATTTGAAAGATAAAACTTAGTTTCTCTTACCATCTCGCAATTTCGCTGTCTGAAAACCGCTCATCCCTTCCATTGTCTGATGTTGACTCTTGCATTTCCAAATCGGAATCGACAACCCTTTTAGTGATAAGTTTAATAGATAAACTTCTAATTTAGAGTATTGACTTTTGTTTAAAAACTCTATAAATCTTGCCTTTCACTTCAACTACGCCGTCGCAGGTAATTTTTTTTGTGGTTTTAAATCCAACGAAGGAAATGCAAAACTTAGTACACATATGCGATTTTGTTTAGTCATTTGAACATGTTTAGTTTCCTGTTAAACGGAGTACAGGCATTTTTGTTTTTGTTTAGTCAGTCCCACATGCAAAACTGAGTTCATTGAAATTTATTATTAGTTCGTTATTCATATATGTCCGAGCACACATAGACATAATCATTTTCCCTCTTTCTTTTTCATTTTATCTTCTAATTTCACTCTTTTACGGAAATGGCCAAAAAGGTAAAGTGATGTATGTACAGAATAGGTGTAAATTATATATACATATACTGTAATATTCAATCCTTCTCGCTCTTTGATAAAAGTAGTTTTTAGAAAGAAGAGTTAATTAAAATGTGGTAAATCTTTGTTCGTGTTTGTAGATGAAATAAAGGCAAAGGTGAGGGGGTGAAAAGAAAACATTTACACGGTTTCTGTTTCATTCTCACATCACCGTGTTAGAATTGAGGAACCTGTAATATGGATCGCAACTTTGGCAATTCACTTGTACGAGTCCTGTCACTGTTGTTGAGATTCATTGCCTGTTAGCTTACTTGATCATTTGTTTTGGGTTTATCATTTTCCTCTGCTTCATTGTGTACAAGATTGTTTTTGATGGATTCAAATTTAACAATGAGACACACCTCATTCCCATTTTTTTGTCGGCATCGCTGAAGTTAATCATAGTGGTTACTGATTATTCTATGGAAATACTTGTTATTGTGATGTCTTGGTTTAACAGATCAAGTCCTCCAGATCAAATGATCTTAGGTAAAACTAACCAAAAGGATAATGATATATATGCATAACATGTTTATTAATAATAATAATAAAAAAAATCTTGTTCTTGGCATTTGATATGATGACCACATGTAGGACAAGTTCTAATTAAGCTATCCTTTTCGTCTCTCTGCTATGATGTTATGATGATTGCCTAAACCTTTTATTATAACCATAAGATATTATTTCTCACATAATGTTGACTAATGCTCATTTTCATCTTTTCTTCACACAGGCTAATAAACAATATTAATATTTCTTATAATCCGTCTTCAACCAACGACTTGTCATTAGCATGCACATTGGCTCCTAGTGTTACATTGCTCACATTGCATACATTTGTAAAGTTACAAGTTGAAGGAAAAAATGTTGATGTTGTACAAACCAATGAGCTTGTTTTGGATGCTTGATTTCAAGTGCCAAAAAATGAGTCAAAGGATGGATTTGTTGTCCGAAAAATCAAAATGAGAGTGAGTGATGA
Organism: Vigna angularis; assembly: GCF_016808095.1. NCBI lineage: Eukaryota > Viridiplantae > Streptophyta > Magnoliopsida > Fabales > Fabaceae > Vigna > Vigna angularis. Next base: position 52,456,352 of record NC_068970.1, on the reverse strand, counting down.
ACGAGTGATGAATGAGTGATGAACGACTGAGCGATAAACACAAGATGCAAAGGGAAAGAATTAGGGATTGGAAACATAAACTTGAAAAGAAACCTCTAGAGTAAGAGATAACCGTGAGTGAAATTGAAGAGGGAAATGAAAAAATGGATTTAGAGAGATATTATGATAGGTTTTTCAAAATCAGTCATAATACATTTCGCCCTGTCTCGTATATTATGACATATCATCATATACCTATCATAATATGTTTTCAGTTTATTTACAAGTTTGTCATCGTGTTAGTTTTTATGATTGGTGTCCATAACTCCATCATAATAAATCTTATGTTTATTACGAAACTATCATCGATCAACCTATTATGACTGGTGGTTTTCACTCGTCATAACATGTCGTTACAAAAACCTATTTTTTCACTAGTGCTTATTTAAGTTCATATACACCTTGTCAATCAGAGTGGTTTACATCTAAATTCTTAAATGAAGTAAAATGTTCAGGGAAACCAAATCATTGATTGAAAGAGTAATGGTATCATAACACACTTTTACATTCATTTGATACAAAACATAAGGGTAAAATGGTCATAAAAGTGTAAATTTTTTGTATTTTTTCAAGAAAGAAGAAAGTAAAAAGTAACAAATGATAATGTCAAATGAATGTAAAAAATTTAGGTGTGTCAAAGAATCATTACTCTTGATTGACATTGGAAGCATATGTGCCAATTATTCTTCAAACAAACATTGATTAAGAAAAAAATATTCATAATGACAAAAGATTGCAAATTAATGAGTTAGACAAAAATATGATTTATGTTGCTGTGATCAAATACTAAGAATGAATTCCGTGTCTTTTAGTTTATGATTGCATTTTAAATTTTAAATCTTATTATCGTTTTATTTTGTGATGAAAATCAATAAGAGTCAAGGACAATTTCTTATGAAAGTTTAAGTTTGTCAAATATTCACATGGACAAATATATATTATTGTTTTTACTATCAAACCAAAGAAATAATTAAAAATCTTAATTTTGGAAGAAGATGAAAATTTGAGTACTACAATTAAAAGTATTGTCTACAAAGAAATCTTTAGAACTTTTTAAAAAAGTCAAACAACATTTAGAATACAAAAAAGGTATACAACTTCATCTTATTTTAAGTTTTATTTATATTATAAAGTATGTTTATCAAAATTACGTTTTGAATTACTTTATAGATTAATCGTAGATGGAATAAGTTTTCATTATAAATAAAGTTCTTATTAAATCAATCTAAAACTTTGAGATAATGGAAAATTATTAAGATCTAATTTAATATTTATAGACATTAATATTTAATACTTTTACGTGTATTTCAAATTTAACAGATAATGTGAATGATGATTGTATCATTTTCTTATTTAAATATAGTATTATATTTTCATTGATATTGGTGATAAGTTATCACTTTATTGCAAGGGTTTAAAAGGTAGTAATATACACAAACAAAGTCGTAGATTCTAATAATCTTGATGATAAATATTTATAAAGAAAATCCGTCCCCGTATCTTATTTATTGGTATTCCTACCCTACAGCTTTCCACTAAAAGCCATTTCAGAATCGAATTTGTTCTGACCCTTTATGCGCGTTTGAGTTCACCATGATTATCACCTATCGCCTTGTAGGCCCTTTCTGTTTTCTAATTGAGAGATTTAAGGATCTTCCAATTTTCATTCTCATGCTCTTGCATTGCATTCTAATTCTTTTACTTTCCTAGCATCACTTATTATTCTTGTAATATTTTTTTTCATTTTAAATCACCCTAAAATAAAGTAGATATTGAGCATCTTGCAATTCGGAATCCCAGAAAAAGAAAAAGGAAAAAGAAAAGGAGAAAGAATAAAGGGTGTAATATACTTTTATGGCAGTGAAAGCGTGAAACTGAAAACAAACCTAGGACGAGTTAAAACAGAGTTACAGAACGATCTGAAATCTGACGGCTACGAACCCCAACGCCTGGCAGACCTGACCAACCCAAATCACGCCACGTGGCGGAATCGTAAAATAAAGAAAGAGATTCCCATCAAAGGTGAGCCCAAAAGGAGAGAACAATAAAAGGAGATATGCGAGTGACACGTTTGTTTTGAGGCGTGCGACAAAATAAGCGTCAGAGTGCAAAATAGCGTCTGTGGCCGAAAAAGAAAATTCTGAGACGTTTCCCCGAAGTTTCCATCTCCGTACTTTTCCAATTTCTCCTTTATTTTTTTTTTCCTTTCTCTTTCTTTTCAGTCCCCACACCACGCCCCGTTTGGATGCTCTAAAAGCGATCCAAAAGTGGCGCTAACTCTCATTTTCCGTTTTCTATTTTGCCGCTTATTTATTTACTTGTTGCTCAGTCAACTGAACTGTTGAAGCTTACGTGACTGAGAAAACCTACTTACCTGCGTTGTGTGCCGCCGCCGCCGCCGTGTTTTCTTCTTTTTTATCTTTCTCTCGTTTTCTCCGCAACCTAACAGGGCTGGGATTGGAACAATGCACGGAAGGTATGGGGAGAGATCGAGCGGCGCGGCGCGAGAGAAGCGAGGTTTGGATTCGGCTTCGGCCGAAGAAGGCCAACCTGATCGGAAACGACCTGCTTTGGCTAGGTAATTCTAATTGCATTTCCTTCGGAGTCTTTTGCTTCTCTTAAATGGATTGTGTTGTTCCTTCTTCGTGGTTATGTTTTGTTGCATTTGTTGATATTGTGAGAATTGCGGACAAATGTGCTTATGATTGCGGTTGTGGATACTTGAAATATCTTGACATTGCGGCGAAAATCGCAGTTACTGACTGTTTTTCAAAATCTCGAGGTTTAGGTTGCTGTGTTTGCATGAGAATTGATTGAGAAGTAGAATTGTCACCTTTCTGATTTTATTGGCAGCTTATTTATTTTTAAAAGGAAAATTTTATGCAATGTGTCGTTTCTGCACGAGTCTTAAACTCGTGTGGAAGAATGGTTCTAAGAAGCAAAGAAGGAAAGAGACCGATTTCGATCGAGTATATGCCTCACTAATTAACGAGCATGCAACTAACAAAGCAGTCCGTGTGGAGGCTGTTATGTTTTCAAATGTTAAAGCTTACTTTGGTTTCTTAAACTTGGTTATGAGTGTGTTTGTTTGCTTTATTAGTTTATTTATGTTAATTTGCAGTGTAATTGTTGAAGCCCTGAAGGTTGACAGTCTGCAGAAACTTTGCTCATCACTGGAGCCTATTCTACGCAGAGTTGTAAGAAAATTACGTTCATTGTGGTATTGATTCTTCATATATTGATCTGATAATTTTCTGTAATTTTTATTTGATTTACTGGTCAATAGTACCTTAAGTTATCACTTGTATATTCTACTGCTCACGTAATCAGCGACATAAGCACAACCTCTCAGGCTGCTGGCCTGTTGCTAAAATTTATTCTACTTCAAGCTGAGAGGCCTTTGTTTGATCTGAGGCTTAGAAAGAATTGGGTAGGAAATTAGTGATGTTGTATTCAAAACTGTAGAAGTTGTTGTAGTTTTTTTTTTTTTTTAATTTACTCGTTAGTAGAGGAAACGGACTTTCGAGTCCTTCCAAGTCTCTCTTCTTGAGGGACCGGCTGGCTGGTTACTTATACCCCTTCGGAGCCTCATTATGTGGAAGCCTTATGCAATAGGTCACCCATTTTATTCATCTATTAGAGGCTTTCTGGAATAAGTTGGCCTGCAGCGTGTATGTCTGAGTGTTATCAACCATAATTTAATGAAATTGCTCTATAAAGGAAGTGATTTGTTTGCATGAATAATGTTTAATCAAGAATATGTGTTTTGTTTCTTATTTTTATGCTTGTTGCCGAACAGGTTAGTGAAGAAGTCGAGCGTGCTTTGGCAAAACTATGCCCCTCCAAGCTTGCTGGCAGGTAATTTTTTTGTTCCCTCTTGCTAAAGATAAATTTTATGTCAGATGAATGTACATGAGACATGGTTCCCCTGATCTTTTGCTGCTTATACTTTCATGGCAATTAGTATGAATATATCCTGCAATAACTTGCTTTGCTAGAGGTTGGAATGATAAAATTAGACAGATAGTCCATGTTAGTGTAGATTCTGTTACGTTTTAAAGTAAAAAATCCAGTGATCCAAATCTGTAGTGATTAGTGTGTTAAATTTTAGGTTCAGCTTATATTATTTATCACCGTGAGTTTATAATATATATAATTTGTCTCTTTTACTCAATGTAAAATTCAGGTCTTCCCCAAAGCGAATAGAAGGTCCTGATGGCACAAATTTACAATTGCAGTTCAAGACCAGGCTGTCCCTTCCCCTCTTCACAGGTGGAAAGGTGGAGGGAGAGCAAGGTTCAGCTGTTCATATTGTTTTGATTGATGCAAACACTGGCAATATTGTCACATCAGGGCCAGAGTCATGTGTCAGGCTAGATGTTATTGTACTGGAGGGAGATTTCAATAACGAGGATGATGATAATTGGACTGAAGAAGAATTTGATAGTCATATTGTGAAAGAGCGGGAAGGAAAAAGGCCTCTTCTAACAGGTGATCTGCAAATCACACTGAAGGAAGGTGTAGGAACACTGGGTGAGCTTACATTTACGGACAACTCTAGCTGGATAAGGAGTAGGAAGTTCAGGTTGGGCCTGAAAGTTGCCTTGGGTTGCTGTGAGGGAATGCGTATCCGTGAAGCCAAATCAGAACCTTTCACCGTTAAGGATCATCGCGGAGAATGTAAGTTCATAACTTATGTTTGTTTTTTAATTCCTGGAAAATGGTTGTAACAAATCATTAATTGAATTATAGTATACAAGAAGCACTACCCTCCTGCCTTGAATGACGAGGTCTGGAGACTGGAGAAAATTGGCAAGGATGGGTCATTTCACAAAAGGCTAAATAAAGCTGGAGTATATACTGTTGAAGACTTCTTAAGACTTGTGGTCAGAGACCCTCAGAGATTGCGGAATGTAAGAATCCAGATTTTTGTCCATTTATCATTTTAATGCCAATTGTTCAAATTTTCAATTTCTTTGGTTTTGCATTTGAATTGATCATATAAAATTATTTAACTGTCAAAGGATTTTATAGGTTAACTATCCTTCTTAATGTAGATCCTTGGAAGCGGCATGTCAAATAAGATGTGGGATATTCTTGTTGAACATGCCAAGACTTGCGTTCTCAGTGGAAAACATTATGTGTACTATCCTGAAGATGCAAGAAATATGGGTGTTGTTTTCAACAATATTTATGAATTAAGTGGCTTAATTGCCAACGATCAATTTTACTCAGCTGATTCTCTCTCTGAGAATCAAAAGGTAAGTACTACATAATATTTTCCTTTTATGTTGAATTCAGACCAAACTGCTGAGTTTCGTCCTTAATATGGTTAACCTGATTTCTGATGCCACATAAGGAAAGTTGTTTTTTCTTGCAATCTGGATATTGGCACGAGCAATACTTCATGCTGAAAGCATTTAACCAAATTATTATGCATATAATCTTCTGCTTGGCTGCAATATTTTTGCTTAGTTTTGTTTTATTTTTTGGAATCTTTATTGTGTTCTGGAAAATTTTTCTAGTCTTTAACTTTGTACTTAGACACTCATAGTATCTATAATTATTGTTGTTCCTGGAACTATGGGAATAAATCGCTGATAAAGAAAATGAAAATAAATCGGCTTAGCACTAGGCTTACAAGTGTTACAAAGATAAGGTGGGGCATTTGTGCTTCCATAAAAGAAAAAATTGGAGATTATAAAAATGTTAAGAGTTCTTCCAAACGATGGGCATGGAAAATGACAAGTTTTCTGATAATGCCAACAATATCTGTCGTAGGTTTATGTAGACACGTTGGTGAAGAAAGCATATGATAATTGGATGCACGTTATCGAGTATGATGGGAAGTCTCTGGTAAATGACATTGAGGATAAGACTTTGGACACCGCTCATCCTCAGGCACCAATGACTTCCCATGAATATTCAAACTCCCTTCAACAGATGTCCATCCCAGCTTTGCCACTTCCAGGACATGCTGGCCAGCCTTCAATGGATTCAGGAGTAACAGTTGGAGGTACGTATTTCCTAGCAAAAATAATATTATTAGCAACAAAAGCAAAAGGTTTTTTGCAGTTATTTTTGGTTTAAATTATTTTCTCAATCCCGCTACTTTTTTTTTTCTTTATATCTTTCCATACAGTTTTTTTTTTTTCTGTATTATTTTCTCGATTTTTTTCTTCCCTTTGTTCATAGACCCAGTACTAATGATATTTTTCTCTTCAAAACTCAACTTATATCGTCAAGATGGAAAGAGTGTATCTTCTGCGAGATTAAATCGGGTTTTAAGAGAAAATTCATTAAATCTAATCCCATTAATTTTATTACTTTATCATTCGATCATTTTAGTTCTAAATTCAAAACCAAGCTAATTCGGTGAAAAACGATTTGGACTGGATTAGTTATTGCATTTGATATTTTTTTATTCTAATAAAGGAAATAACTAAACTTTAAACTACAAATATAAAAATAATAAAAAATAATTAGCAGTATGAACTATTTCATCTTTAAGTTATAACCTAATTGATATATAATAGCAAATTCTAGCGTCAGATTTCTTCTCAAAACCAAATGACATTAAATAAAGTTTTTCAGCACATATATAAAGTCTCATGACAAGAATGAGGCAAACGATGTCAGACTTTCTAACACCTTTCCCCTCCATAGATGTTTGCCAAACCAGACAATTCTAATAGAATAGACAATTACCACTATGAGCTACAAGCTTTGATACTATGTCAGTTTTCGTCATAAAATCAATTAGCACTATGTAAAATGGTATCGAAGTCATTCCAAACTTATGTTAATAATATTTATTATTTGTTGATCGTATCATATGTAAGCTACACTCGTTCCAAATCAATCTTTGTAGATTGTCTTGCTCATAATTGGCCTAAAAAATTGGTGAGCCCGTGGGATTATTTTGGTTGCTGACTGACCACACATGAATGTCTGCAGGTTATCATGATGTTACAACTTCTAGATTCTCCTTGCAACCACAGAATCCTAGTCTTAACTCTTCCATTCAGTTTGATGATAACGCATTTTCTCTACAAAACCAGTTGATGAGTGTTCCACACCATGCCCAACTTCCAAGAAATGAGAATGGACTAACTGTTGGTCCTGAACAATCATCTACACATGGCTTTGAGCCTGTCAGCATTTCAAATCCTACTTATAGAGGAGTTGAAGAATACTTCCCTGAGGAAGAAATTCGTATTAGAAGTCACGAGATGCTAGAAAATGAAGATATGCAGCATCTACTCCGTATGTTTAACATGGGGGGCCAACCAAATCCTACCTTTAATGGCCATGATGATGGGTACCCTAGTTCATCTACATACATTTCTGCAAACCCCATGGGCTACAATTTTGATGATGAACCAAATCGTTCCTCAGGCAAAGCTGTTGTAGGCTGGCTCAAGCTGAAGGCAGCATTAAGATGGGGGATTTTTATTCGGAAACAAGCTGCTGAGAGACGGGCACAACTTGTTGAATTGGACGACCCATAGAGATCTTTAATGAACCGACCGATAGTTTTTTCTAGTTATAGCATTCATGGCTTCTTTGCTGACATTCCGAATTGTTCTCATGCTAAAATTTCACAGCATGAGAAAGGATATGAAATCTGGATTGAACTATATGGTGCAGACTTAACTCAAAGATTCCAATGTGCCTTGATATATATAATAACTGTTGCGCATAGACCTCTGCCTGTAGAAGAATATCACTATGCAACATCTCTTCTTTAACTGCTTTCCTTGTGATGTTTACTTGAGCATTCTTACGCCCAATTTGTAGAGGCTTGAGAGTCTGCTTGTTTTTAAACTGAAGAGTCTGCTGCAATCCGCTTAAACCCGGCAAAGCTCCAAGTGAAATTTCAAGAAGCTACAATCTTTACTACATTTACCGGGCTGTATTCAATTATGTAAGTAAGTAGCTAGATATGTTCAACCTAACTGAAAGTTAATGCTCTGTGGCATTATAATTATAATTAATTCCATCTGCAATGTGCTTCGAATACCTCTGTTTGCTGCCTGTGTACTTTATGGTTGTTTCGGCATCTGTATAACTTTGCATATTGACGTGACGTAGTCCGTGATACTCTATCAAAATATGAATTGAAAAGGATGCTAGATTTGACTGCTTGTAATACATGTGAAGAAGTATCATTATAAACAGAGATAATACATTGAGTTTATTAGTGTAATATGTGTGGGTTCTTTAAGAGAGACACAGGCAGATTGAACATTAGGCATAACAAATTCACACAAAAGATTAAGATATTATTTTCAATCTAAACCATAAAGATAATAAATTTTTGAATTTTTTTTACTTAAATATTGTTTATTTTACTTATTTTTAATTTGAAACTTTTAGCCTATCTTAAATTCCAAAGATAGTATTTAAACATGATTAATTAATTAAAAAAATCATCTTAGGAAAACAAATTGTGATTACAAAATATGCCCCTTTGTAATTTGTAATTTGATGACTACCAAAATGTCTCGTGAATTAGTAAGTCTCTAGAAAAATTATGAGCAATTTGATAAAAGATCGCATTCGGTTTTCTTAAGAAATGACAATGAGTTTATTTATTAGATATCTGGGGATTGACATATAAACAGATCTAAATCTCTCAGCAATAGAAAAGTACTCGTCTCAGTTATTTTGGCAACAAAAGTTGCAAGCACAGGGATTTAATAATAAAATTTCCAATTTGATTTTTGATATTTGTTCTGATGATATGATTTACTGGGGAGGGTTTACATGATGAATAGACATGCTTTCTAAAACTATTTTTGTTATTTTAAGTTTTTTAATAGTCTTGATGGTGGCACTTAGTTATTGCAAGAATCAATATCTTGCCTCATGTTTTTGGTAGAGGATAAACAGATATTCCATGTAACTAAAAAGCTGAAGTTTCCAATCAGACTTGTAACAAACCTTGATCTCAACAATTCTCCTCGATCTCACTTCCCACATTGATCTACTGCAATATCTATAAAAGGCAATGCTTAGCTTCCTCTGCTCAGCATACTCTAGTTCTAGATAAAGATGAAGGTCAACGTAAGAATCATTGCCCCCTCCTTTTTTTCAGCTTTTAAAGCTTCGAACTGCATCAAAACCTTTTCTGATTCAACTGAGAAATCGATTTGCAAGAGTATTTGATTCCATCTTCAGTGATGAAGTTCATATCAGAAGGAAGAATAATTTCATAAAAGAGGCGCGTGTCGTGTAGTTAAACACGAAAAAAACCTGAATCCCTTCCTTACAGTAATCTTCCCAAATTCTTCCTCCCAAAATTCCCGATTTTCTTTTCTGAACCAGACAACACCTTCCAATAGTAAATAGTTTGTCTTTTTTTTTTTCAAATAATGAAAGAGATCAGAAACACAAACGAAATTCTAATATCTGGGGAAGGATTCCATACATCATAATTTAATCTGAAGTACATAAACTAGCGAGAGCAGAGCTGCATGTTAGTAATTATTTTTTAAATTTTAAGAGCTAATTTGAGTCATTATTAAATGTTATAATTAAAAAAATATAAAAACCAAATGCTAAAATATATACTTTAAATTATTTTTCAAAATATATTAAAAAAATTAAATGAAACAATTGCAGAAAAGTCATGTCAAGGAGAATACATCGCCAAAGATGATTTTAAAAGAATTGTGTACGTCAAATAATCTTTATTGCATATCATATTTTATATATATATATATATATATATATATATATATATATATATATATTATATTATATAATTCTTATTTTATGCAGTTTTTTATTATATAAAACATAAAAAATTAAATTTATTAACGATTGAAGTTAAGCTATGAAAAAATATTTCAATTATATAAAATCAAACATGATAAGTATTTACAGAATAAATAATTACGTATAAAATGTGAACAGTTATCCTTATACTGTAGGTGGAGTGTATTTTCTACTAATCTTTTTTTTTCTTTTTCTACTTCATTGTTTTAATTTCTTCTTTTTACATTGTGTTAACTTGTAACATCCTCATAGTGCAAAACAATAAATCAGAACACTATATTTTGTCATCCAACTGTAAACAGATAAACAAAGTATATAATTATTTCATTACCGTCATCCCAAAAGGCATTGGTTAAAAGGCATTGCTGTAACCAAGATAAATTCATATACAATCCCAATAACAACTATAAGAAGATAAAACTATAGGATTTAAAAAAAAAAACGAATAACGAAGTACTAATATAAAATGTAGACAGTTGCAGCTTCAACACCATTTTATGATAGACCAATACTTAATTCCTAGTTTGCTCACCCTAAAACATGAACACATAAAAGGGTACACAAAAGAGTAAGCTACACATTATTAATTAGAGTTTCAAAATGTGCTAAACACATCAAATTAAACAATATCACTTAACAAATCACACACAAAAACAACTCTAGACTCAATTATCTAAATCTAAGTATTGATATATGATTTTTGATGATTTTTGCACTTGTGATGACTAATACTTTACAAATCTATTGTCAATAAATTTTATTCTACCATTCACAAAGTTAATCCATTTACTATCATAATAATTAATTTATTTTATTAATTATTTTCCAGATTTTGTAACTACTTTTTAATTATAACTATTTTTTGTAAAATGTAATTTTATAAATTTAATAATATTTTTTACTTTAATAATAGTTAAAAGAATTAATTTGTATTTATTATCATAAAGTAAACGTGGACATGGTTTTCACTAATCTTATTAATGAACATAACAGGATGACGTGTAAACATTTTCTCACATCATCTCTAGAGGTAAATGTAAAGATTAAATGTCTTGACAATAAATATTAAAAGACAAATACTTACAAAATTACAAACTAAAAAAGAAAATATCATGTTTTGATAGAAAAAAAAATCAACTCAAAATATCGCATGAAAATATTTGATACATTTATCAATGTAATGGCAAGGAAAATAACGCAAAAGCGTAGCTAAATCTATTTAACAATTGAAAGCATTACTTCACGAAAGCCAGTCAATTATTGCATTTAAATATGTCATATTTAAGTCTAATTTTTGTTCCATCGCCAAACATTTAATTCATCTACGAATATGACAGATTAAAATTAATTTCTTCCATTACTCTATCAAATTTCTCCATCCACTTCATCCTTCTAGATTTCATTTCTCGGAATACACTAAATTTCAAAAAAATTTATACTCTATACGGAATAAAAGTGGATGAATGTTTATAAATGTCTTCTGGAAAAATGTTTCCGGAATTAATTTAGTGTATTCCAAAAAATAATAATCTGAAATGATAAAATATTGGAAGAAATTTGGTAAGACGCATGAAGAAACTGCCCAGATGAAAATGGAGCAATACTTACCTTTCACGAACCGGTACTGTCGATTATTTACTCTGTTCCCTCTTATTCTAGTTTTTGCGCTGAACTCTTTACTTTTATCACAAAAAATAATTAATTAATTTCGTGTTTTTAAAATGAACGCTAATAACACATGGACATTCTACAACAATATTCGGACCATTAAGAAAATGGAAAATGATTACAACCTGGCCGAAACAAAAGCACAAAATGGTTACGAAGGAAAAATGAATTGGCGAATTATTCTGCATCCGAGACCTCATCTTCATCTTCTTCCAAAATGTAGACCAGAGCACGCTTTCTTGCAGCAAATACACAAGCCACGCCTCTAGATGCTGTCCAGGATACAAGGGTTCAGTGCAGTTTATACCCAGATTAACACAATAACCAATTAGAGGGTAGAAATCAAACATATCTTTAAGGGAGGAAAACATTAGCAACGATAATCATTATATAAATCACAAGTTTCGCTTTCAAAAGGCATTTATGTTGAAGAAGCGTTTGGGTGATCCTTAAATATAACATGTAGATCCAACCTATATTCATTACCAATTTTATCGTATTAACTTTTGTACCTCTGAATATTGTCAAATGTTAACGAAAGACTGATTACAAATAAACATTCTCCAGGAACATGATTAATTTTTGTATCAGAACTGAAACACATTTAGTTAATTTCCTAAATTTGATTATTGTAATGTACCCCTGATATAATTGCACCAAAAGATCAACACGCACTACATGGTGATTCATAAATCAAATACGCCGCATGAAATTAAATTTAGGGTAGATACTCTGCGGTTAAGTAGAATCGGTTTATTTACAAAATTTAATGCATTTTAACCATCGGCAGAGAGATAGAGATAGATAGAGACAGTACTCACCACTAACTGCCAAGGGAGCAACTACAGAATGTGGGATGGTGCGAGCTTTCTCATCCTCAATATGCAAGTAAGCAACAGAATCCTAGACACATAATAACAAAAATATGACTATAATGAAATATAAAAATTATAAATACCTTCCTTAAGCAGACATCTATACAGAATATAAATACAGATAATGGTAATTTTTAAGATTATGATAAGATTTGAGATTTTACGAGAGAGTCTGAAATTGTGATACAATTGGATTGATTTCACAGTAATGATTTCCTTTTATTATATAATTAGGGTAATTGGGTTTAATATCTTGTAGATCTTATAATTTATTTTTTTCAAAATTATGGGAAAACTCTTGACAACGTTTCTGTTTATAAGATAGGCCTAGGAGCCAGCTCTAAGCAGGTTTTCAGTCAAATACTTGTTCCACGACTGTGTTTATCTCATACAGCCCATTACAAGTGGATTTGATAAAATTCAACGAAAATTAGTCATCCAAATACTGCAGCCGCTGCCAATGTTTGTTATCAGTCCTTGGTGTTCCCGTCATCGAGTTTATCTTCCTCAGATTTCTCTCCATCAGTGTTATATAGTCCCAATCTGACCCAGTTTAACTGTTGGTCATCTCGTTGGCTGTGGCATTCTACTGTTTGGTTGCCGCCTTACTTTGTACGTTGTTCCTCTCTTGGTTTGGATGCTGCATTTGGTTGTTTTTACCATATGATATCTCGTTTGCTTTTGGGCATATTGTGACTGTTTTTCTTGTTTTCACCATATGATATCTTCTTGATCTCACGTCTACAATGGCTAGTAACAACACATAATCCAGCAGTTCTGAATTCTAAAATAAGGGTTTGGTGTCTTTTTTTTCTTATGGAAATCCTACACTAGTATCAGTAAAACTTGATGGAAAAACTATTTGAATCGGGCAGGCGCTGTCACGACAAGGTTCCATAATCAAGAGTTTATGATCGTCTTATAAGAAAGAAGTCTCAGAATATTGATCAAGATAGGTGAGATGATTGGGAATAAGGAAACTGCCAACTAGTATCTCACAGCAGTCCATTGATCCAAAATTGTCGAATGTTTATTCAAATGATATACAAATATCCAATGCCTTAGCCTGTTAGGAACCAAGAATTGAAAAGAGAGACGAAAAGTTTTTGTTGAATAGAGTGAAAAGAACAAGAAATAGGAGAGCACTCTCTCCTTCAAACGCTTCCCCTTCACAAAAAACTAACAGTCTACAAAATTCAGCCCCTTCCTCCTCTCCTTTCGTGTTTATATCTAACTAACACCTCAACTAACTAACTCATAAATATTCTAACTATCTTAAATAATTTCTCTTCTCCGTGTAACATGTTCATAATTATTTATACAAACAGAAAATGAAAACAAAATATTTTTTTTTAATCAACCAGACCCTTAATTTCTTTTATTCTTTCGTTTTCATTTTTGCCTTTTTGATGAGTAAAAGAGCTATAAAGAAAAGACATTCAGAACAAGGGAATTTTTTGTACCTTAGGAGGAAATTTCTTTGGACATCACACGCTTGATCATTGATTAAATTTCTCTATTGCCTCCTAGGCTTGGTTAATTGTAATTTCTATACAACTAAGGAGTTATATGCAGTATACGTAAATGAAATATTTACATCCCCTTTCACTTTGAATTTAGAGATGTTTTACTTTGTCTGATCCTCTTATTTTCATAAATTCTATTTAGTATTAATGACCCAAAACCAAGGGTAAGCTTTCTAGGGATATATTCAGTCAGGATGATTAAAAAGAAAATGTGAAAAGCCTTGGCACCAAAGATACAGGGGACCTTAACTAACAAAGATAACAATAAGTGTTAATAGAAAAAAGAGTATTGGTTACATAAATCACGAATGTATACCATAGACAATGAAAACAAGGGACATAAGACAACTAGGACAGCTTACCTTAAGTTCTGGTAATCTCCAGACATCTATATGAGCAGATCTTGATATAGAGATATACGGTAGATCACTTGCTTGCAGAATCACCATACAACCATCACCAGCACTTTCTGATGTGTTAGTAACTTTGTTTAGTAACAAGACAATTTGACTATCCTGTTTTAAACATCAAAAAATGAAAGGATAAATGTGGAGATTTGTGAACAATAAAATTGAGACCATAAAAGCTGTATGATGAAATACTTCTAACTTTCTCGTTACCTTATACAAAGACAGATCCACACATTGATAATCAACAGGAACATGTAACAGCACCGCTTCCAACGTACTGCACCCCTTCTTTAGGCAGTGTGAATCATGCATGAATCCTCTAACTATGCATAGGCAATTTATAATATCCGAGAAACACTCATCAGGTACTTGGAAAGATACATAATCAATAAACTGATTTTGACCAGTTTGAGGTGTCACAGAAGCTCCAGAAGAATCCTACATCAAAAAGCACGAAGTGAATAAAATAATACAACACTATAATAGAATTAGAAACCAACCGACATCAAATTCAAATGACCACAGACATAAGGAAGAAAAAGGCCTCTAGTTCTTACTGACTAGATTAATAGGAATCATCGAGAAGTACCTCATAATATGATACTGAAGTGGGAATTCTCATGGATGATGATTTTGGCAAAGTTGGTACAGGAAACAATGGTAGTATATCCTCGCAGAGTATCTTTCTTGATATTGTGGTAAAAGGCATTTGAAAAGCCTCTTTAAAGCTGAAAGACAATGACGTCACAATGTAAATCTGACAGAAATACAGTGATATGGCTAGAACAATCTGAAAAAGATATGTTTGCAATTTAAAAATACAGTGATACTATCTTCTCTGCTGAGTCCAAGCGATAAGTGGAAGCTTTTAGGTAAATCAATTTTTGAAAAGAGATCCCTTTTTGTTGAAACTATTTTAAGATAGTATGCATTCAAGCTCAGGTCTAAACCAGTAGAGCAATAAATTGTATGAGTCATAATGCTTCATGATGCTTCATTGTTCATCTACGCTAACCTCCCAAGGTTATATAACTATGAATAATTCAGTATTTCTTTACACTATGGAATAAGAAAAAATTTACACAGGAAAAACAGATAGTTTTGTTCATGACATTTCTCAATATTTTTGCAATTTCATTCATAACAATTTAAGCACTATAATCACCAATTTGGTTCATGAGTGTATGGAAGGTCAAGATAAACAGAAAAAAGGTATTGTCTAATTAGACGGAATAAAAGGGCAAAAAGAAAAACCTTAGTTCCATCAACTGAAATTCTTTAGCCAATGTTCTCCTTAGATACTCAATGTCTGAAAATCCCCCAAATTGAACCAATTCTCTAACTCTTTGCATTGTTTCCCTGAAGAAAAAGAAAAAATCAAATTAAAATGAGATTAATCTCAGGAACACAGACTAATATATAAGGCTTAAACATCTTTTTAGTCTATGTAAAGTTAACAACTTATTTTGGTCTATAAATTTTTTTCTATTTTTCCTCCCCATAAAATTTGAAATAACTCTTTCTAGTCTATATAAACTGTGTAAATTTTGATAGTAGTCAATGTAAAATGTTTATCTTTGATTTTCATCCCCCGAAAATTTTCAATAACTGTTTTTTGTCCCTTATATATTCGTTTTAAGATTAAGAGTTTTTTAGGTGACACAAGTCGACATTATATTACAATAATGATGTGTCACTTGGAATGGTCATTAACCTTTTGTCCAACACATAAGTAGTTGATTAGTATCATAAAATACTAGGAATCAAAAGCCTAATTTTCAATTATAGAGGAGCCAAAAATAAAGAAAAAATTTACAGGAACCAAAATTAAAACTCAATTATTTTACAGGGACTAAGAAATATTTAAGCATATATAAAATGTACATTGTTTTGAATGATTATGTAACACTGCCTACATGGCATCTCAGTAAAGGCATGCATGATACGTATTACTTGGGACTAGAAGACAGAACTGAGACTCAAGTACAGGTCAATTTGGACATCAAGGAGTACCATACTGCAATCAAGAAGGTGAAACAATGGAGATGGCCTTATTTGGTTGATCATAAAGGAAGAAACTTATTTTGAAATACAGAATATCAGTGAATTATACAATCCATTGGGTTAATCTATTCAGAGAAATAAAGCATGGAGTTAACCAAGTTGAAACACGAGGGATCAATACAGGAGTTTACAAAAGTACTGGAACTTCTTTCATCACGAGATAAGTATTTACCTTTACAACAATATTTGGAGTGTTTTTAAGGTGAGTTGCGACCTGATACATCAGGCCCAAACTTTTCAGTCCAAAAACAAGAATTTAGGCTGTTTAATATGCTGCACAGAGTAAAGAGGTAGAAATGCACTTGTGTCCCAAAAAAAGTAGGCAAGAAAAAATGGGATCTTTTAGCAGTGTTTCAAAACCATCAAAGGGTTCTGTGGTCCACATGATCGTGCAGGATCAATTATTACAACAAAGAGGAACGATAGTGTAATTTCAGACCAGTTTCAAACTCAAATATGAATCAATATAGCCAAAACAAAGGAACTTCATCTGTGATGTTCTCAGGGAGAAGAACAGAGGGTGAACACTGAAATTCAGCAGAGAGCAATAAAGGCCTGCACCATTTAACATACCAATAATTGATAGAAAGGAAAAACAAGAAGTGTTTATGCTTTAAGCTTGGAGAAAACTTTCACCCCTAACATCAATGGGCAAAAGAACAATTAATTTAGGGAAATGTGGGTGAATTTTTTTGTTTAATTTAAAAAAACTATAATAAACAGATTTCTATTTATTTTTATGTGTTTGTCTAATCTGATTATTTTAGATGTATTTCTCAGCTTTTTTAGAGAAGCAAAACCCATGGGATTCTTAAATAAGTGATTTTTTTTTTAAAAATGATTATTTCAGATCAGAAATACTTATTTTAAGTTTTAAAAAAAAGTGATCCAATGAATCACTAAACAAAAATGAAGAAATTGTTATTGCAGTGGATAAAGATGGTGGAGTGGAAAAACCAAATTCCAACTGTCAGCCTTGGAAAAAAAACTGATTCTTCAGTTGACAGCAACAATATGAACTGATAGTCAGGGACAGATGGGCTAGTTATACGTAGAAAATAACTTCTTCAGAAATCAGTTGTTTTAGAAACAAGGACTATGGTTATTTACGTGTAGAAAAAACTGCCGGTTTAATTCTCACACAAATTGATAATAAACGGAAAAATATAAGAGAAATTGGAGTAGAAAACAACTTACAAATCAATTTCAACTTCATATTCTATTTCAGATATTTCCAGCAATTGTTTAACAGGATCTTGCTCGTATAGAAACTTCAAGAATATAATAACAAGTTCACTGCCAAAACCAAAAATAAATTCAGACAAAAATCAGCTTTTATAATAATTCATAACATTAAGGAATGTTTAAATGAACCTGTTATACGGTAGAAGCTGGTCACTTGGTTCTGACATGAGTAATTTTATACACTTTAATAGCCAGTTGAAGAAGTTTGAGTACTGGTTGAAAAAACATAAAGAGGAAAAAAAATAATATCAAAATAATAGATACAATAGGCTTTTATAAAAACGCATTCGTTGATATATTTCAAACATTATTTTCTGTGCAGACATGTGAAATCCAAATAAGTGTTCCATCATTCCCAAAACATCCAATCACAAGCTTATCATCGGATCCTATCCTCCACAATATTACATGCTCATAAAGCACAGTATAAGAAATGGTATCATAATCAAAGTAAAAATGTGATAACATAATACATAGATTTTCACCACTTCAAACACATGCACTCCTTTCCGTAAAAAATGTTGCTTCTGACAAGGAAGCAACATTTTTTCCCTGAGTTTCCACCAAATTTATCCTAATAATTAAATATTAGAAGTCAATCAATATATTTTTTATAATAGAACCACAAGCAGCAATGTTTTAAAACTAGACCAATTATGAAACCGATAAAGACAATTCAATGGTTGAACCACAGTTCATTAAGAAATAATTCAAATATATTTTTATTCTTATATAATATATTAAGTGATGAACTAAAATATAGAATTGTCACAGATTAAGTTATGCAAAATTTTAAGGATCATATTACAAGTCCTACAACATAAAAAATTCATAGTAAATACTTAATAGAAATACATACGTAAAACTCAATCTTTGATTATTTAGAAAAAGGTTTTGAATAAAAATAATAATAAACCATCACCTTTTCAAAATCCAGATTTCTGAACTGGATTTTAGCCACCAGTTTTTGACTGATCTAATGAGCTAACTAGCTTCAGGTCATATTAGCTGATCCATTTTTACAAACTATGATATATGGAATTTGAATAACTATTGTAGCTCTCATGGAAATATATAGCTGATAACAATTTAAAGACCATGATAACAACAGAGCTAAAATTGAAAAATAAAGCTATATTCTACAAGATTCATTTAAAACAAAAAAGGCACACCTGCTGCACAACAGATGAAAGAACCCTCATAAATCGTTCAACTTGTACAAGTAGCGTACCAGCCTTTTCTGTTGCATTGTTAATAAGTGATTCATCCAAGCCAATGCTGTGATAGCGTGCTCGCCATCTTGAAAGCCCTCTTAGTTCTCCTATTCTGAATGCAATAACTTCTACAGCAGGCTGAAAAATACATTTAAACTTCCATGAGAGCTTAAGTGAAGTGTGTACAAATACTGAATAAACTCAAAAGTAAATGAACTTCTAATCCCATGTCAAGAATGGAACAGTAAAAGTTCAGGAGATTGCATGAATACGCAGGAATTTTTATATCACCTAACAATTTATTCAATACCCTACCATTTCACCTTTTGTGTTTTAATCTCATGGTAATTCCCTGTCAATGTTATTAAAGTAAGTGAAGCTACCCATTTTCTTCTAGAAAGGTCAGCCAATTATATGAAGGACCCTGTGTGACAACAAAACTAGAACTTTATAACTATAATTGCTGCCCCAATTCTTCCGGACAACATCGAACTTAAGCCCCTTCAAGCTGGCCACAGGGGACAGCCTCTGAAGACCTAAATTATTGTGATAGGAGCAGACTTGCCTACAATGCCTACTTTGTTAATACACGGTGGGAGTGAAATAATGACGTAGCTCAAACCCATTAATGAGGTTTGGAGAAAAGTTATAGAAGAAAGAAAAAAAAAAAAAACTTTTCATTGTCTTTGAAAAAGACTACAAAAGGGTGTAACAGGAAGTTGTTTGCCATGACAAATTTTAAAATATTTGCTTTCAAACAATATGTTTCTCCTTATTGGTAAACATTGATGTATATTGTACCTGGAGGTGGTCCAAGACAATACGTTGAAGTTCTTTGCCTGCACCAGAGAGAACCTTTGAAATACGCTTGACACCCTGTAAAGAAAATATGTTGCTGAATGAAAACTACATCCACAAAGAGGAATGCAACTATATAAGACTGTAAGTATACCACTTCTCCCAGAGTGTTAACGAGAAATTGATGAACTGGTGGGCTAGTCCTTGCACCACCCAAAAGGCTCAGAAGCTCCTCTTGGGGTGAGGAATCAAGTCCTAGTAATCCAAGACAGGAACAAGTAAATTAAAGTGAGTGTAATGACTAAAACAAATTCCATAAGTCTTATTCAGTTACCATGATTTATAATCAGAGTAGACAAAGAGTTAAATTTCTCCTGGAATGTGTTCATGGCATCAGACCACTGCCTACACATAACTGATAATGATGTGCGAACAACCTCAGTCAAATCCTCAATGTTAGAAGCTTGTTGAGCTACTTGATGAAGCTCATTTTTCCTGTAAAAAAGATAGAAGGGATCAAATTGCAGAAATAA
Source organism: Vigna angularis (assembly GCF_016808095.1). Classification (NCBI taxonomy): domain Eukaryota; kingdom Viridiplantae; phylum Streptophyta; class Magnoliopsida; order Fabales; family Fabaceae; genus Vigna; species Vigna angularis. Next base: position 52,436,197 of record NC_068970.1, on the reverse strand, counting down.
GATGCCAAATTTCATTTGCAATTGTCATTAAGGGAAAAGGTTTTAAATGTTACAAAGAAAAAAGAATGTAATAGCAAAGCATCCATTTCTCAGAATTTTTACCTATTCCAAAATATAGTAGTGTTCAGGGCTAAGCAATGCAGACCATGCTCATTGTACCCAGCCATGTCAGTTTCTCCCAAGTCAGCACCAACTTTAACAAGATCCCCTGAGCACATGACTATCAAACGACAGAGATCTTTTGATAATGCAACCTAGTGACATGTAACAACACAGCTTCCATGAGTAAGTTCCCAGGGGGAACATAACAAAACCAGTCATGTCCTTTATCTATCAGCTTATGCTTTTGCGAGAGTTATTTTCTGCATTATATTAGAACCTCTATGTTGGGTAAACTAGAATTTGATCCTAGCTACCTTCATTCTTCTGATAACAAGCTCCGTTTTGACACAAGGTAGGGAGGCTTATGCATTATCTACACTTAAAGCACAAAAGGCTCTCACATTTAAGGCGGAATTAGTAATGAAATATAGAACCATTCACGTTGCTTCACCTAAAGCTCAAGCCTTTTTCAGGATTTGGTTCATGACAGGCATTAATTAACTTATGCAAGTTGAAGGCTCAATAATTTTTTACTTAAATATGTTTTTAGTCCCATAAACTGAGTTTTGAGTTTGGTCTCCAAAAAAAAATTCTTTGTTTTTGCTCCCTTTGAAATTGAAAATCACCATTCCCAATTACACATACTAGTGTTGAAATATAATGGCTACATGTATCACCTAAAAAAACTCTTAAAATCAGTGATTTAAAATTTTAAAGGGATGAAAATAAAATGAAATAAAATATTCTACAGGGACGAACACAAAATTCACAGAAATTATAAAGACTGATTTCAAATTCTACAGAGATGAAAAAAAACTATTAAAAACTTGTTAATTTTACAGAGACCAAAAATATATATAAACCATATTTTTTCTTCACTGATTCATTCATGACTGATGCATCAATATATTGAACATGGAATCTCCTCTTTGACCATAAGATCGAGACAGCAGAACTAGATTCACTAATTTATTTACCATTAATCTTTTGGAAGAATTTCAAACATCATTGCAGTCATCCATAAAAAGTTTTTGATGTAGTTCTTCTGCTTCTTTGATTGTATTTTAATTTGCCCTTCTCATATTTCAAAATTTTAAAATGCGCATTAGGATGTTAATTAATCAACTAGTTAATTTTAAGCATCAAGATATAGTTTAGGGTTTTCCAAATTTGGTCACCAACTAAATGGAACTGGAAGGCAAATGAAGTTCAGTGATCAAAACAAAAGAGAATCTACCTTCTGTATAGAAGCATTTGAAACTCTGTTAGTCGTTTCTGCACCATCATGGCAAGTAGGAAAAGTGAGGTTGTGTATGTTCTGAAAGGAAATAACCACAAGATGTTCTAATATTAACTAAAAAAGGCAAAAAATATAAAGGTAACAGAGAAACAGACAAGTCTAACTTGATATTAATGTTTAGTATTAATTATTTTACGAGTGTTTCTCTCTTAATATTATATTGGCTTTAACAGAAGAAACATCAACAAAAGGTAATGTATCCTATCTTCCAATGTTATTAGCAATATCTTCTTAGTTAATTAAGTAATATCTAATACTACACCAAAGCAAAGTTGCTTTTTAACGCCATACAAAATTATTTAAAATCCCGCTAATAAAATATGTACCCCCACCTTTGTCAAGTCTATCTGTCAATTCCTAAAATCTCAACCATGTAATAAATTTCTCACAGTAAAAACGCATGTTAAGCTTACTAACCAATAAGGAAAATATATGAACAGAAAACAGTATATAACAGGACTTGGGACCACATGAATCAATGACACCACAATAGTAACTAATTAAGAGATCATTTTAGTCACTTTAGTAATCAAATATTAGTTATGCTGCAGATTAAACCACAATTAAATCATAATCTTCCGATCTTGACAGACAACCATGTAGGTCCCCCATACACTAGGATTTAAAACAAAAACTAAACTGCTTGAAAGAAGAAACGGTAAATAAATGATATATTAACTTAATATATTAACTAACACAAGCCCAAAAGCCTAGGATGTCATTCCCCATCACACCTCATAATTAATTTATATAATAAAAAAATGCTAATTTCTGAGAGACAACGACTTACAACTTTCCCTATAGGGAAGATTCCAAATATACTAAAATAAATATTTCCATCTTTATCTGCACTGCATAGGATGTTGAATCGTTGGTGAGAAGAATTTGACAGCTCCTGAAATGAATCTTCACTATCATCCATGAACCCATTATCACCAGAAACCAACCCAGGCATCCGAGGAACTCTTGGAGCAGGAGGAAAGAAACGAGAGGTTCTATCTTCATACTTAGAAGTATAACCATGGTCATCCTAGAAGAAAATTTAAGGAGGAAAGATTAAGATAGAGGACGAAAAGAAAAATAAAGTAGAACATCCAGTCAAAACATCCAGACTCATCATATACAAGATCTTCACAGTACAGTCAAGACATTCATTCCCAGGTCCTCTCAATTTTCCTCCCTCTCAACAGCACCAATATATGAAGCATTGATGTGGGATGGTACTCAGGTATATTTTCTTTCCAAATATAATGTGTCCGTGTTTTAGTTTGGAACATAAGTTTTAATAATCATGCAGGAATATGAGAAACAATAAACCAAAAGAATGGAATTGATGTTTAAAGTTGACATTGTGTACCTCTTGCATCTTTTGTATTTAATTCCACCATTTATTTTACAGATTCTTCCCATTCTTAACTCTAATACTACCAACTAAATCACAAGAACTAACTATTTTCTATTTAGAGCATACGACAATTGAATCAACAAAGTAAAAAATAATATCCATAGTTTTAACACATGCCTAAGCATCATATCTCACTTCGATTTTGCTAAATAAAGGTACACATAGAAACCATATTATAGTAGATAACAAGTATCTTCAAGACATTCCTCTGAATCAAAATTGATCAACCAAACTAAATACCAAGAGTGGCCATCACATAGAAAAGAACATACTGTAATGAGCTGACTTTCCTCCTCCCAGTTGAGACATATAATGGCTGCGCAATGTGATTTTAAGCTTCTTAGCAGCTTTCCATTCTGCTTATAGGAAATATAAAAATTAGTTATGTTACAGAAAAAAGAAAAGGAAATAAACCACAGACTCTATCCACACGCAGACAGAGAAATAAAAGCACCATTAAAAATGAACAGATCCACTTAGGGCCTGTAATTTTAATGTTCAAAATCCTTTCACCATAAAGATGTTCCAATGCAAAATATATGACTAAGATTAATTTGGACACTATTTCAATTACATTCCACCGTTTACAATCAAATCTACCAAAATCTATTCTACCCAACTTTGAAACCTGCAGACACTTTATATATCAGATAAACATGATTCTAAGCTTTTATCCCATCCTGCTAAGAAACCAACAGAATTACTAATACTAACCATGGTTGGCCTTTTATTGATAACTCTTCCTCAGATAGAAGAATATCCAATCACTTACTTGTTAGACTAGCAAATTTCAAAAACCATATTACAAAAGTAATCTTGAACAAGTAGAAGCCTTGATCCTCAGTTAAGATCAGTATTAGTAGAGATATTCAACAATGTCTCAAAATGGTAAAAGCACAGAGCAAGATGATCAATGCTACATGAATTATAAGTGAGACTAAACGTTAAGTAGCTTGCTTAACCCGCACGCCTAATAATAAAAACTCAGTCCTGGAACTCTTAGAAGTTCCACACGTACATTTTTTTCTTTAGATGTGTCATATCAAATAAAACATTTATTAACACATAACATAACCAGAAGTATTACAAAAGAAAAATCAAAGCAATCAAGAACAACGGACTAAAAAGATTACTTATAAAAAACCCAAAACAAAGCACCCACCTCAACATCATGCAGTGACACCATCCCGTCGTCAAGCCCAACAGCAATTGCTTTTCCATCAGGACGCCAACACAAGGATGTGATGCATTTTCCTACAAGGCAAAGAAACATTCCATGACCACCGAAGCAAGCAATTGAAGCAGCATTTAGTACGCGACTATAACTTCGAATTCCAAAAGAAAAGCCAGAACAACGCGTGGCTTATCGTTTCAACACATTTCCAAATTGTAAGCACTTCACAAGGCATCAAAAACACCGAACATTCAAGTATAGCAATTTTCACCGTCTATTTAAAATCAAATAAACAGAAGAAAACAAGTGAGAGAAAGAGAGACCTGGAGCTATGGTCCATAACCGTTGCCAATTGAAACGATGGAGCAGGATCTTGGAGTCATCAGTAACCATAGCGAGCAAGTCCTTCTCCGGATTCCACTCCGCAATCGTGATCTATGATTCATAAGTCGTTCATAAAATCTAACAAACTTTTAAAACGGCATGGAGATAGCTTAACAGTGACCCAAATGTGAAAGTTAAATTGACAAAACCTGAGAAGCGAGGGGTTTATCGAATTGAAGCTGGAAGGGAAGCATGCGAGAGGATTCATCAGTTTCCATGTCTAACGGAAACACTGAGCTTCCGAGAAAGTTCTAAATGTATACTGATTAAACAATATTAACGGAAGTAAAGTGCGAATGGCGCGAGTGAAGTAAAACCCTAAGCAGTGAAGTGAGGGTGGTTAAGACCAGACGAACAAAAACCTCGCCAATGCACCACTGAAATCGAAAATACACACCACTTCCCCTTCTTCCAAGTGCACCAACTATACCAGACGAAATTTCAGTGCACTCTGTTGCCTTCAAATTTCTTTCCAAAACCAACCTTCAAATCGCAATGCGAACTCCCACCAAGAACCCTAACCCCATTCTGGTTGCGAAAAAAATTATATCCCCTTCTTCCAAATATCGAACTCGGAAAATTACCTTCCGGCTCTCCCATTTCAATGCAATCTTCTTTTTCTTTTCCTTATTATTCTATCAATTTTCAACTTCCCAAATTACTCTTTTACTTACTGTCATCTTGGAACCCACACATAGCACGTGTCATTTGAATGTAAAGAACAAAATCACTTTTCATAAAAAAACTAAAAAAAGAAATATAATTTAACATATAAAAGCTTTTTATATTCATTTTACACTATTTTTTTATTTTTTATTTTATAAAAATATAAAATATTTACTCTATTATAACTATTTTATTTTTATATTATGTGTTAAATAAATATAAAAATGTGTTATTCTATTGTTACCAAAAGAATGTATGTATGAGAACTTAATGAATTTTTCATTAAAACCAAAAGGATATAGTTATATAGTTATGAGGATTAAATGAGCAAATTAAAAATATATAAAGTAAAATAAAAAGAAAATCCCTTGTTTTACAATAATAAAAAACAAATCCAAGCCTATTTTATTTTTCATATTATATTAAACTAAAAAGAAAGAATACTACGTCTTCTTCCAGTTATAGGAACTGTTTCAAGCGTATCATGTAGTGGGTGAGATTTTGAACCGCGTGGCCAGCCACAGACAACATGCATGTCAGACGTATCCACCAATGTCAATTACATACAATATTATATATGTTTATGCCTAGAAATTAACACTAATAAACCGGCTTTCATTTTTAATGCAGATTGAACTCCTAATCTCTCCTCTATATAAACTAATATCCACACATTCTAAAATCACACCTCTTATAACATCAGAGTCAGATAATTGAAAAGGAGCTTGGAAGAGCAAGAATGAAGTCCACAGTCACCAGCTTTGCTCTTATACTCTTATCTCTTCTCGTCGTGTTCCTTCTTGTGGTAACTCCAGCGGGTAAATCTCCAACTGTTTTAATTACTACTTTTACATATAATTGGTTTGTGATTTAATTGCTAATAAGTTTAAATAATTGGCACTCTACGTGAGGGTACGTATGATCAGGGATAACACAATTGTTTGAATAAATCATTATGGAAAAATTGTTTTGAATTTAATGTGCATGCAGTTGGAGGTGTAACATGCAAGGCTGTTCATGGCGTGGAAGAAGGTGAAACTTGCACGAGCATCTTTCAAGGTTTCAATCTGCAAGAGCGTGACTTCCTTCTTATCAATCCCAATATAAACTGTAACTTTATCTTTGTTGGTCAATGGGTGTGCGTGAATGGAGTTGCACCATGAGATTTCATCCAATTCTATAAGTGAATAAACCTATGAAGAAATAAGGAGAAACTAGTATTTTATGTTATTCTATCAATACAATCCGTGTTGCATGTTTGAAATAACTTAATGAATAAGATGAGTACTTTGATCTTTATCACTAATATAACTTGTTAAACATCCTAACCTTCAGGACTTTCAGTTATATTTATACACTTTTTTTACATAACAAATTGGGAAAAAAAATATAACGTTATATTTTATAACAAGTTTTTAAATTTTAACCGTAGCAGATGTCGACGTGATTCATTTATGCGGATTATTATATATATTAGTTATGTCTTTTTTAAAATGATTTAATGTGTCATAAATATTAGGGAGTTGAATGAATATTTTTTAAGAAAAAAAAATTATAATATGAAACACATTATTTTTAAAAGTAATAATACGAAAACAAGTAATCGAAATTTTATATGATATATAGTGAGATGCATTAAAAAAATGTATTTCTAAATGTTAAAATTGTACATTTTAACAGTTGAAAATCATCATAAATAAAAATTACTAATCATTAAAAATTGCTACAAAAATTACTTTTATTATATAATAGTTTATCATATGTTGACCGTTAATAACCATTATAAAAATATATCATATCTTATTATTATTTAACACCAATTAAAACTTGAAGAGTAATGGAAATCATTACAAGAATGATTGAGATTACCGACGGTCATAATTCGTTGGTAATGTATAAAATCCGTCGGTAATTAGCATTTATCGACGGCTTACCGACAGTCAAAATATCGTCGATAAAAACGTTGTCGGTAAACTTTACCGATGTATTTTTCGTTCGTCGGTAATTACCGAAGGCTTTTGGCCGTCGGTAAAGCCTTCGGTAATTACCGAAGGATCTAGGCCTTCGGTAAAGCCTTCGGTAATTACCGAAGGATCTAGGCCTTCGGTAAATCCGTCGGTAAATGTCGCGACCTGGCTCATCTTCTTCCTCTGCCTTCGTCGCTGTGTAAATTTTTTTTTTCATTTCCACGAACTCCGCCACCAAAACGGCATCACGCGAATAACCATAGGGAATCATGGAGAGTTGAGCTCGCCGGAAAAGTTTAGGACCGGTGATGTGTCATTTTATCATAGAGAGTTGAGCTCGCCGGAAAAGTTTAGCACCGGTGATGTTGCACAAATAAACTCTACAACAGCCCACCAAAAAACTTGAGCTTGCTGGAAAAGTGGAGCTCACCGGAAAAGTGGAGCTCGCCGGAAAAGTGGAGCTCGCCGGAAAAGTTGAGAGCATCCCGTGATGGTGGAGACTATCTTGCGATGGTGGAGAGCAACCCGCAATGGTAGAGAACTGAAGCCACAAGACGGTAAGGATAAATGAGTAGTGGTGGCGTGAAACTGAGTTGGTAAAGAAAATGAAGAGAAATAAGCGTCTGTGCCACATATATTGACACTGGAGCCAGAATTTGGGCGGGAAAATTCCCACTCTTTTTACCGACGGACATGGACCTTCGGTAAATCCGTCGGTAATGTCGGTAAGTGAAATAATGGACGGGAAAATTCCCGCTTTTTTTATCGACGGTCAAAAGCCTTCGGTAAATCCGTCGGTAATGTCGGTAAGTGAAATAATGGGCAGGAAAATTCCCGCTTTTTTTATCGACGGCCAAAAGCCTTCGGTAAATCCGTCGGTAAGTGACATTGACATTACCGACGAATTTACCGATGGAAAATGTCCGTCGATAATGTGTATGTCAGTTACCAACGGATTTACAGAAGACTTTTGGCCGTCGTAAATAAAATTCAGAATCCGTCGATAAAGCCGTCGGTAATGAAAATTTACCGACAAAAATTTATTCGTCGATAAAAATCCGTTGGTAATATTAATAATTTTTGTAGTGAATATTGACATTTGAGTTCTTTCCTTTGTCCATTTTTTTCCTGAGTGTCCACCAAATTTCTCCTACTAATTAGATATTAGAAGTCAATTATTATATTTTTTATAATAGAACCACAAACAGCAATGTTTTAAAACTAGACCAATTATTAAACCGATGAACACAATTTAATAACTGGTTAAGAAATAATTAAAATATATTTTTAATTTTATGTAACATATTAAATGATAAACTAAAATAAAGAATTATAAAAAAAAATAAGCTATGCAAAATTTTAAGGGTCATATTACAATTCCTACACATAAAAAACTCATAATAAATTGTTAATAGAAATACATACGTAAAACTCAATCTTTGATTATTTAAAAAATGTTTTTGAATAAAAATAGTAATAAACCACCACCTTTAAATATACAGATTTTTGAACTGGATTTTAGCCCCCAGTTTTTAACTGATTTAGTGAGCTAACTGGCTTCATGTCATATTGGCTGATCCATTTTTAAAAACTAATACACAGAATTTGAGTAACTATTGTAGCTCTCATGGAAATATATAGCTGAAAAATAAAGCTACATTCTACAAGATTCATTATAAATGAAATAGATATATCTTCATCTCTTTTCCCATGCTAAGTAAATACTTAAACGGTATCGAAATAATTCGCACCTTTTTACATTGACGTTAACATGTTATTTACTCTGATAATGAACCTCGTCTTACACACATACCTTAATCAATTTTCGTAAGACAAAACTATTCACCATAATTATATTCATAGTATAATTCACTGTACATCATAGGACAAACAAATTTCACAATAACTCATGTCAATCTCTACAATGCTAAATGAAGATAACTTTCACAAAAAATACATACCTTCTCAACGGAGGTGCACAAACCTACCCAACATACCGACTCCATGATCCACTTCAACTGCAACACCAACACCCTCCCTTATACACTACAAAATAAAGTAACCCACGTTGCAAAATTAAATTGTGTATTATGTCATTTCGACGATTATTTGCTTTCTTATATCTAACCCCGTTGGAAATGAATTAAAACTTATAATAAATACCAAAGATATAAATATATTTCATTCAATAATATGAACTTGACAAATGCGTGAACTTTATTTTAAAAAGAGCGAGTGCCTTTACTCATAACTTTTAAATAAATAAAAAATTAAAAAAAACCAAGAAGAAAATTGAGTTTTTAGAATTTTAAATTAAAATAAGAAGTGGACCAAAGCTTTAAACATAATATCATGCAATACTTGTAGGTACTTTGAGAGTCAAGTCAATAACCTAATCCATTGAGATCACATTAAAATCTTAAATTCGTAATAAATGAAATTACATACATTTTTACCTCTCACAAAGTATTTATAGGTTTCGATTTTGGCTTATGATTAACGAAATTGTAATGACGACCCAATACCTAATAAATAACTCTTAACCGTAAACTTGATTAGAGACAATGCTTAAACATACATATGGTTTGAGACCATCTATCTACTTGTCCTTGTTCGGTCGTCCTCTCTCCTATTCATAAATGTATACGGTACAATTGGTACTTTTATTAAAAAGAAATTTAAAAGTTAAAATCCATCACAACATTTTGCTTTTTTTTATATAATCTTTTATAATATTCTAACAATTAAAATCATCCACAAAATATATTATATTTTATGATCAGTGCGAATCATATACTCTATGATACACTACATTCCCTTATATTGAAATCAAGGTATGCGTATTTGAATTTTGAGAGAAAGTGTCTTTTATTCAAAGGAAAACAAGGCATATATAACCTTTAATAAAAGAATTTGTAATGCTACAACGTGCTAAACAATTATATATATATATATATATATATATATATATATATATATATATATATATATATATATATATATATATATATATATATATATATATATAAATGCCACTTAATTAGGAGAAACAACTGTAACTAATAAAGACTAATTCTTCCTTTAATATAGGAGATTTATTAAAATGCAAAAACGTTGGAAAAATTCTAACTAACATTTCCTCCCTTAAGCTAGATGCAATAATTGCATTATAGCTTATTGCATTGATTTCCACCATTCCAAGCATACATCAAAACCGTTCAAACTGCTCAAGCTTCAATGTTTTTGTCATCATTAGCTAATTGTTCTTTAGAGGAACTATAATCAAGACAAACAAATTGATCTTTCACTAAATCTTTAAGAAAATGAAAAATATATACTTCTTCCATGGAAGACAAGGTTTTTAGATAACTGAATAGTAGACTTATTATTACATAGAATTTATATGGCATCCTTTTCTACTAATATCATATGTTCTAAAATTCTACTAAACAAATACAGGGACATGTACAAAATGATGCAGCAATATACTCGGCCTTTGTTGTAGACAGACTCACCATAGGTTGTTTCTTTGAGGCTCATGAGACAACTCTAGTGCCTATTATAAAAAAACTGCACCAAATGTACTTCTTTTGTCATCTAAGCCTCTTGCATAATTGTTGTCACTATAAGTTGTAAGACTTGCCTTTATTCCTTGTTGATATAAGATACCATAATCAGTAGTGCCTTTGAGATGTCTTAAGGTTCTCTTGATTGCAGCCATATGTGACTCATTTGGATTAGCCATGTATCTACTAATTAAGCTTACCATATACATGAGATCTGGCCAAGTAACTGCGAGGTACATGAGACTATTAATTGCTTATTTAAATTTTGTAGCATCTATTGAGACTCCTTCATCATCTTTAGATATATGGTACAATAGAATTTCGTACTTAGTTACTTTTTGTTATATTGAACCAAGCCAATATCTCATGAGCATATCGTCTTTGACATATAAAGATTCCTACATTTCATTGTGCAACTTCTATTCCAAGAAAATATCTCATTTTCTCAAGATCAATCATGTCAAATTATAGTTTCATTGAACTTTTAAATTCTTCACATATTTGTTTGTTATTTCCAATAAAGAGTAAACCATCAACATAAAGACTAACTACTAAAATATTATCTTAAATTCTTTTGGTGAACAAAGTGTCGGTTGAATTGTTCTTTGGAAAAATATGTGTCAATTTTACTATACCAAGCTCGTGGGGCCTGTTTCAAGCTTTCTGGAGTTGGTAATTTGAGTTTCTCTACCTTTTTGTATGAAACCTATTGGTTGTTATACATATACCTCTTCTTGAAGATCACCATGCAAGAAGGCATTCTTTACATAGTGTTGAAATACATCTCATGCATTTTGAGTCGCCAATGCTAATAGCAATCTCACTGTGTCAAGTCTAGCAACGGGTGTAAATACCTCTATGTAATTTATTCCATACCTTTGAACATAGCTTTTGGCCACCAAGTTGGCTTTGTATTACTCTACATAACCATGTTCATTAAGTTTGATCTTAAAAACTCATGGATGGATTCCATATGTATTACCTACGAAATGTGAATGGTGGAAAGTTATCCAAAAATGGTTGTTCGTATGTATTACCAATAGATTACTGCTTTTAACGGATAAAAAACCCATAAAAATTTTACCTATACCAAAATTACTTACATATCGTGGATAATCCGTGAACAAATATTAATTATTCACAAGTTTTTACCATTATTTATGGATTTTTGTTGTAGATAAATCCAATTTTTTTAATATAAATGCATACTTTAACCCTTAAAATTTTGTCTTTATTTTTTACAACATGTAAATAATGTTCGTAAATTTCAATGAATTAATATCTTGAGATATGTACTATCATCCATATTAGTAGAAAGGAATATTGACAAAAATCATAAAGTAAAATTTAGTTGGATATAAGTAGAGTTTAATGATATTAGTTTTAAAATAAATATTATTAATATTGATTGAGAAACTTTAATTTATATTAAATAAAGGGTTAAATATTTTTTAATTTCTAAATTTAGATATGAAATTAGAATTTATCCTTGTCCTAAATTTTGGTATCTAAATTTGAAAAATGAATGGATATAGTCATATTAATTTAATGAATACAATTTTTAATGTGTTAAAAAAAAACATAATTAGATTAAAGGTTTAATAGCTTACTTGGTTCCTATGTTAAGTGGTTTTTTTCAGTTTAGTACCCCGTTTTAAAAGTGCATACATTGGGTCCCAAAGTTGTCAAAATTGTATGTGTATGGTATACAATATGGGACGTTCGGTCTATCCAATCAAGGTCGCTCGGTTCATCCACTCAGGGTCGTTCGGTCCATCCGCTACAACAAATGTTGGGCCATAATTGGGCCAGCGTTTAAGTTATTATTTGGCCAATAGTCCAACAGAAGATAAAGAAATCAAAGATATCTAATTAAAGATATTGGTGAGTTGTTTATCAGTAGCTAATCGAATCTATAGGTAAATCTGTTTTTATTTTATTGGATCTTTGCTAGTTTAGGATCCATGAGACACTTATAAATATAAAGTCAAGGTCAAAAGCCAGGTACGTTCTACTTCCGCTCGACTAGAACTCAAATACTCAATTGTGATAAACAATTCACAAAACCGCTCCTAACTTAAGCGTCAGAGTGCCTTTTGTAGGTACCTTCCCCCTGGTCAAGAGTGCAAGCGAGCGGAGCAAGCGACTCAAGTATTGGAAAACAGGAGAGTCACGTCAGGAAAGGTACGTTTCTCGGTCCTACAAATTCCTACCAAAAAATTTTGTTGCCCACCGTGTGGCCGAGAGCAAGCAGAAGAAACCCAATGGTGACCACGAGAAATATGTCGGAGCAACAAAGCACCAGAGAGTTGATCAGAGAGATACAAGCATAGATGCAAGCGCAGATGCAAGCACATTTGTTGGAGATGCAACGGAAGCACGAAAAGGAGATTGCAGCATTGAGGGCCGAACGAGGTCGTCATGAGCAATCCGCCAAACATTCGGTGTCGAATGCCAACCAGAATCACAAGCGTAGATGCAAGCCATAATCACACCATCCCAAACGGTCGTGGAAGGGAACCAACGCCCTTGCAAACCGTTCGACCTACCAGTTTACTTCTGTTCACGACGGCCATCATGCAAACTCCTATGCCAGAAAAAACTCCTCTGGCATTAGAGAAGTATGATGGCTCGACTGACCCGGATGATCATCTCATAATCTTCACCAACGCAATGACGTTCTATACGGACAGTGATCCGGTCATATGTAGAGTCTTCTCGTTATCACTCAAGGAGGAGGCATTGGAATGGTACAACACTCTTCTCCCGAACACGGTAGATTGTTTCGCTATCGGGGAAACTCTCTTCAGGAGGCAATGCACCTCCAATCGGAGACAAGAGATGACACCGACGGAATTGGTAAACACCAAACAGGAGAAGGACGATACCTTGAAAGCCTTCATGAAAAGGTATAATGAAACCGCATGGGGAGTTAAAGATGTTAATCACACTTTTATCATCAGCAATTTGCCTTCATGCTTAAAACTAGGATATTTTGCTGAAAAGTTATACGCCCGTCCACCAAGAACTATGGACGAACCTCAAGAAAGGATGGCTAAGTTTATTCGTATTGAGGACATGAGGAGCTCAAGGGAAAAACAACAACAAGAAGCTTTTGTAGGCGAAATTAGAAAGGACGACAGACGAGCGTTCGACTATAAGACTTCCCCCCGAACGCCTAAATTTGATCATTACACAACTGTTAATGAACCTAGGGAAAAAAATCCTTGAGGAAGCCATTAGTGCTGAACTTCTTTCGGTAAGAAAGCTTCATTCACCTAAAAATACTAATGGAGGAAAGCATTGCCAATATCATCAAAACTTGGGACATATTACCGAAGAGTGTGTAACACTCAAAGATAAGATCGAAGCAGTTATTCGTGCGGGACATCTCCATAGGTACGTGAAGGAGGAACGACCGCAGATAAGAAGCTCATCAAGAAGATCTCCACGGAGAAGTACCGAACGACAATATAGAAAAGAAGAACGAAGACATAGGCGAAGTCGCAGCCGCAGTCGCAACCCTGACCGCTTGGTTCGGGGACATATCAATTAGAAAATATAATAAAGAGTCCTTCCTAACACTTGGAATGCAACTCATCGCACGTTTACTTTAGTTGAATTTTGATGTGATGTTTTATTTCGAATAAATTCTTTTGACAAGACTTACGTGCTTACACTTTTGGTATGAATAAAGCCAGACAATTTCCATTTAATCACAGGTTGCATGGCGGTACAAACAAAACCCAAGGAACGTTCTCCGAGAACCCCTCGTCCTAAACCGAGCGATGACGAATGTTCTCCGTGAACTCTCACTCTCGTCATAAACCGAACGGTGAGGAACGTTCTCCGTTAACTCTCACTCTCATCCACAAAACCTAGGGAATGCTCTCTGAGAACCCCTGGTTCTAAACCGAGCAGTGAGAAACGTTCTCCGTGAACTCTCACTTTCGTCATAAACTGAACGGTGAGGAACACTCTCTGTTAACTCTCACTCTCGTCCTAATTCGACCGACAAAGTCTCATCAAAACCCAGGGAATGTTGTCTGACAAACTTCTGGTCTTAAATCGAGCAGTGAGGAACTTTATGAGTGAACTCTCACTCTTGTCCACAAAACTCAGGGAACGCTCTTCGAGAACCCCTGGTCCTAATCCGAGCGGTGAGGAACTTTCTCCGTGAACTCTCACTCTCGTCATACACCAAGCGTTGAGGAACGCTCTTCGTGAACTCTCACTCTTGTCCTAATCCGACCGGAAAAGTCTCATCAAAACCCAGGGAATGTTGTCCGACAAACTCCTGGTCCTAAACCGAGTGGTGATGAACGTTCTGAGTGAACTCTCGTTCTCGTCCAAGAAACCTAAAGATCATTTTCAATGAATTCCTAGGTCAAAGCCGAGAGGTAAAGCCCTCTCACTAGGAAGTTCTCAAGGAACTCTTAGGTCAAAGTCGACACGTAAAACTCTCTCACTAGAAAGTTCTCCAGGAACTCCTAGGTCAAAGCCAAGAGGTAAAGCCCTCTCACTAGGAAGTTCCCCAGGAACTCCTAGGTCAAAGCCGAGAGATAAAGCCCTCTCACTAGGAAGTTCTTCAGGAACTCCTAAGTCAAAGACCGAGTGATATTCGGTCATTCGGCCTATACTGCTCAGCCTTCCATGGCCTCAAGTGATTAGACATTCGGCTATCCGGCCTCACAGGTATTCGACCACTCGGGCTCAAAGGTATCCGGCTATTCGGCCTCACAAGAAAAAGTTCTAAAAAGCAACGACTTAAAGTACAATCAAAACAACCTCCCCAATACAACAGGAAACACCTCTCCCAAGCGCATATAATTCTTATACTTAACCTTGGCTAAATTCGAACGGTTAACTCATACTTTGGGGGCATATGTATGGTATACAATATGAGTTGTTCGGTCCATCCAATCAATGCCGCTCGGTTCATCCACTCAAGGTCGTTCGGTCCATCTGCTACAACAAATGTTGGGCCATAATTGGGCCAACATTTAAGTTATTATTGGGCTAATAGTCCAGCAGACAATAAAGTAATCAAAGATACCTGATTAGAGATATTGGTGAGTTGTTTATCAGTAGCTAACTGAATCTAAAGGTAAGTCTGTTTTTATTTTATTGAATATGTGCTAGTTTAGGATCCATGAGACACTTATAAATATAAGGTCAAGGCCAAAAGTCAGGTACGTTCTACTTACGTTCGACCAGAACTCAAATACTCAATTGTGATAAATAATTCATTAAATCGCTCCTAACTTGAGCGTCAGAGTTCCTTTTGCAGGTACCTTCCCCTGGTCAAGAGTGCAACCAAGCGGAGCAAGCAACTCAAGCATTGGAAAGCAGGAAAGTCACGTCAGAAAGGTACGTCTCTCGGTCCTACATATTATATGCAGGAACAATATGAATCAAGTCCCTTCCGTTAAATTGGCAGAAACGAAGTTATCTCCTAGCTGACGCGACGAAGGAATTTGCACCTTTTCTTCTCTCTCCTCTCCTTTTCGTGCAATCACCCAACTTTTTCTCTCTTTTCTATATCTTTATGAAATACTTTTTTTTCTCACTTTCATTTTTTTCACCAAACACATCCTCCACTTAATAGCAACGACCAAATCCGATGTCGTTCCCTATCTAGCGCCATCGGAACTCGCCCTCAACAGCAACGACCTATCCCTTCCATTTTTATCTCTAGCACCAAACAATGTGTTATTGCTTCAAATACTTGAATCTTTCTCCATTTCTTCAACCTTTCCTTGCATCATCATCGTCATCATCACCATACTAGGTTAATTTAACTACTAGCTACCATAAAAATAATTAAAACTAAGATTTAGTCCTTCAAATTGCTACATTTTTAAATTAAAATTGAAATTGGATTTGTGTTCCTTCAGAAACATAGACAATAACTCTCTCGTTCACATCTCAATTAACTGAGGTTACTACACTATTTAACAGGATTTATGCATCAAATGGTCCATGGATTCTGAACAAAAAAAATACATTGTGAGCATCTTCTATATTTGGGTCAAGACAAAAATGGATGATAACAATAACAAGAGGGAGAGGAACCAAAGACAGTGGAAATGTTCGGTGCACAAGGAAAAAAGAGGTTTAAATTCAATATTTCCACAAGACAGTTACGATAATGTGAAAATGAGGCATCAATCGATTCAATTCAACTGGTCTTGGGCGATTTTACTCAATGCCTCGTCTCTTCAAAAGCTACACTAAGATTGTATTGTGAGCGGTTGAGATTATGAAGAGCACCAAAAACACGAGTTACGCCAAAAAGATCCAAAAAAACTGGATGTTTACCTTATAAAATTAACACTAACTAGAACATGAATCAATTCCTTTTGAAACCAAGGGGATTTTTCGTTTTCCTGTAGGAAATTATGAAGAGAGAAATGAGAGAGCAATAGCAAGAACATATGAACATCAAAACTAAATTAATTGTTCCGACCAAGATTGCAAGGTTGTGATTAGAATCAATTTATTCAGTTCTAATTTTGATTAAGTACATTAGTTTCTCTCACCTAAATCAGGTTCGACCAAAACTTTGTTTATGGCTGTAGGAAAATTGCCGAGATTTTTAGTTCTGAAGCTATGGAAAATGTAAATCTATGTTGAAAATTCAAGTAATAATGACATTTCAAAGCTTCTATCAATGACGATGGATATAAACTCAGTCTTTACACCCAAGCAAGCAACAATCATCTCTATAATTACAGGACAAGCAGAAAGTTTAGAGCTTCAAAACCCCTTTTTCCTCACGAAAAATGTATCTGCGAAGGCAACAAAAATCAGGAATAACTTAGCACAGACACCAAAGGAAGGAATAGAAGAACGAAATAAGGCAAAAACAAAACTCGGGTCTTATTTCCCAACCTTCAAAACTGGAAATCTTCTTCAACTTATTAATTGCAATGATCAAAGGAAATCTCTAGAACAGATTTCAATTGAAAATTTAAAATAGAATTGAGACAAACCCATGGAAACTCACGGGATTGATTGTGGACTGAAAGGAAATAAGAGAGTTTGAGGAAGTGGAGGATGAGTTTGGTGAAAAAAAAGGAGAGAGAAAAAAAGTATTTCTTAAAGATACAGAAAAGAGAGAGAAAGTTGGAGCATTACAGGAAAAGCATAGGAGAGAGAAGAAAAAATGCATATTCTTTCACCACGTTAGTTGAGAGTTAACTCCTTTTCTGTCAATTTAACGAAAAAGACTTGATTCATACAACTTTGACAACTTTGGACCCAATGTATACATTTTTAAAAACGAGTACTAAACTGAAAAAAATCACTTAACATAGAGACCAAGTAAACTATTAAGCCTAGATTAAAATAACTATAACTATTCATTTTTTAAGTTATGACATCAAATTATATCAAAGTTTGAGACAAAAACGAATTCTACTTTTGCATACAAATTTAGATATTAAAAATATATTTAACCCTTAAATAAAAAATGTCATGTTAGCATTGATAAAAAAATTCTAACTAATATTTATTAAGCAATAGTTACATTATATTAATGTTAGTTGAGAAACACCTTTAATTTAATTGTAAAGACTAACATCAACCAAAATTAATCCTTTTTTTCCATATCGATGAAAATACGATGACAAACATATAACATATGTACTATATATATCTAACATCTTATTTAAGATTATTTCGACCCATACATCTCAAACTATTATGAGTACATGCTTGATATCATCTCAAATTGTCTAACAAATGACTAAAATCTCCTAGACAACACCACATCATCTTGGCAAGAACATGGTGGTTAAGCTTAGCGATAATAAAGTGAAATTGGAAAAAAATAAAAGTTAAAACATAACATAACAAGTTAATTAAGGTAATAATTTATGTGGTTCAAATTTAATAAAGTAAAAACCCATAAACCCTAATATAAATGATATTGATAAGAACTAATTACGTATATATATTAGTAAAACGTTTATTAGTCTTTTCTCATACTCAAATAATACTTGAACCTGAGCAATTTATATTAAAGATCGAAAAGTAGAACAAAGAATTTATTGTGAAGTATCTATAGTGTATTTTTATCATGGAAGAACAATATCTACTCTTTGATGACACCCTATATTAGGGATAGCAAAAAAATTCGCGCCCGTAGATATTCGCAGATAAAATAGGCAACAAATAGTTGGTATCTGCAGGTATTTACTACCTACGGGCTACGGGAGCAGGTATTTTAATATCTACTTATAAACGAGTCGGATGCAGGTATTATACTATCTGTATGTGCGGATATCTGCTACTCGCAAAAAACAAAAATAAAGATTTAATTTATATTTATTAAATTAACTTTAATTAAAATTAACATTAATTTATATTTTATAAGATTAAATTTAATTAAAATAGTTTATATTTAATTTAATTTATATTAGATTTTATATATTTTTTGTAATTTTATTTTAATAATTTATAAAAATATATTTTTTTAAATATTTGCGGGTATCTACGGGTATCCGCGGGTTTTAAAATACTGCAAATATTTTTTAAGCCGGTATCCGTGCGAGTAACGGGTCGAATATTTTCTTGTCGAGTCGGGTTGCGAGTAGATACTATCCGTACCCGACCCGATCCGTTGTCATCCTACCCTATATGTTAAAATAAAAAAAATATCTTTAAATAAAAAATAAAGAGGAAGAGATTTTTACTTTTTTGACAAAACTTAAAATCCTCTTAATTTACATTTAGAATTTTTAATTTTTTTTTCTTAATAAAATCTTAAGTAATTTACAATTGTAGATTCTTAAAATTCTATTATTTCTTTATAGTTTTTTATTCCTACAACATATTATTATAAAAAAAATTGAAATTCGATATACAGATTAATTTCTCTTCAAGAATTTCCATCGTGAACGAGTGAAAAAAACACTTTATAATGTCTGTCCCTGTTATTCATTTTAGGTTACAATTAATCAAAACCATTTAGTATTAAATTAATAAATCTAACAACTATGGTTATCTTTATTCTTTTATAACTTAAATTAACTTGGTTTGATAATTTAAATTTAAATATATTCAGTAAGAAGTTATTATAATTTTTAAAAAAGAAGATAAAAAATATTAATAAAACAAAGTAATTGTTAATTTAGTTGGTGAAAGAAATAAGCAAGCAGTAATGCCAAAAGAAAAGCTAACGTGCCGGCATGGTCATAATCGTGTGTAAACAACCATGTTCTTCCTGCTCTCTGGAGAACTCCAAAGGTTTTCTCGCTCTGTCACACAAAGCGCAATTGCAGCGAACAGGCTTCCACTGTGAACTCTAACCACGCTTTTCAACAGTCTCTTTGGCGCGTCTCCTTCACTCTCTTCGTTCTCGTTCGATTCAAATAAGGATTCTCTGAGCTCAATTCCATTGAGAAAATGTCGGTTGCAAAGAAGTTGATTAGATGTGTTATCCTTGACTTGGACGGCACGCTTCTCAATACAGGTTTGTTTAATTTCGTCAACACAGAATATTCGTCTTTGCTCACACAGTTGAAGCATATAATCGAGTATCTGCATTTTTTTTTCATAATTGGGGCTATATTCTATAACGCTGGCGATTGCGAATGTTTTGATGCAGATGGCATCGTAGGCAACGTTTTGAAGGTTTTGTTAGGAAAGTACGGAAAGGAATGGGACGGCAGAGAAGCTCATAAAATAATAGGAACGACACCGTTTGAAGCTGCCGCTGCGGTTGTGCAGGATTATGAACTTTCCTGCTCGACGACTGAATTTCTCTCTGAAATTTCGCCTCTCTTCTCTGACCAGTAATAGTCTGTTGCATCATTCTTTATAAGCTTTTTTTTTTTTGTGTTTGTAGAGATATCTCGTCGATTGAATTTTTAATTGAAATGTCGTATGCTTAGTAACAACTAATTATCAACGAGTTAACAATATTTGATTACTGAACTTTGAGTTAGAGATTGCAAATTCATATCTTATTTTGCGAAAGTGGAGTTTCACACGAGATAGACTTCTGGAAATTTATTAACACATAATGTCTTGAAATGAAACTATTGTCTGAAATTTTTGTTCGAGTTGGAGATACCGAGCTTGTATTTCCAATTTCTGAGGGGATTTTTCTCTTAAGTTTTGTGCTCTATTTTTAGGTGGCACAACATCAAAGCACTTCCTGGTGCTAATCGATTGATTAAACATTTGAAGAGTCATGGCGTTCCGATGGCCTTGGCGTCAAACTCTCCAAGGGAAAGCGTTGAAGCCAAGATATCTTATCATGATGGTTGGTCAATTTCAGGAACCTTTAGCTTCTTGTGTTGCCTTTGCCTTTGGTTTTTGTGTGTTAATTTAAGTACGGTGTTGTTTGTTCTTTTAATTTCTTTACGTGCAGGATGGAAGAATTCTTTCTCTGTTATAATCGGTGGAGATGAAGTAAGAACAGGGAAACCGTCCCCCGAAATGTGAGATGCAGTGATGTATTCTCTAGCTTTGATTAATGAAGGTGACCTGATTTCTACATTTGAAAGTTCTCCGTCTTCTAAAACTTTTATATCGTGTGTTGTGATGTTAGATTCCTTGAAGCTGCTAGGAGGTTAAACATTGAGCCCTCCAGCTGTCTTGTCATTGAAGATTCTGTGTGAGTTCCTTGATTCCTGTCTTTCTACCGGTACTAATCTTTCATATGACTTCATGTGTCAGTTCTAAGTCTTCTTTGAAGGTTAAGCTTTCAGATGGGATGCTATTTGTTTTTATCCCCAATAAAATTCAGAAGAGAAACTTTTTAAAATTATTGGAATCCTATTAATTATATTTGTAAAATTTAAAGATAACCCCTTTTCCTTTTGGTCTCTTCGTGGAAAAAAAAGGATTTCAAACACTTTTTGGGAATCTCTAAATATCTTTCCTTCACTAGAGATTCTGTTTGGGTTTTGTAGCCTAAGAGGATTACAATTTTGAGTTTGTAATTAGTGTATGGTTTTGAAGTAAAAGAATCCCCTTTGTCTGAGGATGACTGTTATTTTGATATATCTGCCAGCCAAAATTGCATGCATTTTACCTAGGGATGGCGATTAGTTTTGAGGAAGTTAAACACAGTTACTGTGTTTGATGATAGTAGTTAGTGCTTACTTAACCAGGTGCAGTGAATGTGAGTGCCTTTATTAGCTAAGAAAGGAGGACTGGACTGGAAACACAAAAGTGCTTGTTCTATGTTTGATTTTAAAAATGGTCATGGGAAAGAACAAAACAAACGATGAAAATAGATATAGGATAATATTCTAAATGTTTGGTTCTCAATAAACCATGGGAACGAGACGACTTTTTGTCCCAGCACAACACTACTCAAAAGTAAAAAATACCCTTCAGTTTGGCTATACCCCAATTAATGCTATTGCAGAACAACAATTAACACCTAATTGGACTCATACCCAATGCAATCCTATGATCAGCCTCCAAAATTATATAGAAACATGGACTAAACAAAAGGTTGTATTGTAACTCTGCTTCTATTGTTTCTTCCCAATAAGATTCCTTCATAATAGTCATCTGTGCTCAGGTTGAATTAGCATTTCTCTATTGTGATTAAAACTTATTTCTGTGATATCTTCTTGCTTAATTGTTTGACGTCTTCACTTGTTACCACTTTCTATAACCTTGTCTCCATCCCACAAATTTATCCTTTCATACAAGCTGGACTGGGAATTTAGTTTAACATATTAATTTTAAAGGATTTTTCTTCACTTCCAAGTTATTTGTATCTTTGACAATATAGACATGTCTCCATCATTGTTTAACTTTCACTACATTATGATTACCCCTCTCCCTATCATCCACAGTGATTGACATGTTGTAAACATTGTTGCATAATTTATAATAGCCAAAGATTGCTTGCCTATTTCCTACTAGGTTTCTATAAATAAATGATGATTTTTATCTTATATTTTTTTCTCTATCCCTTAGGGATACTTCTTTTCCTCCGTATCTTTCTAAAAACATGTATACTTGGCTACTTCAGACCTGGGGTTACTGCAGGTAAAACTGCTGAAATGGAAGTAGTTGCTGTACCATCACTTCCAAAACAGTCGCACCTCTACACTGCAGCAGATGAGGTGATCAATTCCCTACTTGATTTGCAACTCGAAAAGTGGGGTCTGCCTCCCTTTGAAGATTGTAAACCCCAAATACTTTAAGATAATCCTCTTTTCATTTGTTAGTGTTTCTTGTATTGAACTAGTATTCTAAATTATTGTAGGGGTGGAGGGAACTTTGCCCTTAGATCCTTGGTATATTGGTGGTCCTGTTGTCAAGGGATTTGGTCGTGGCTCGAAGGTACTTGGGATCCCTACAGGTTTGTACATTGTTTCAACTTATTTCTTAAAGAACTGCTGGTCTATTATACTGTCTTAAACAATCTTTGGTGTATTTTTATATTAATAGTAATATGTGCTCTATTTGTTGGAATTTTGTGACTCAAACAACATTTGGTTGAAGTAGTCAAAGCAGTTAAATAAAAATATATTTCTATCCTATTTCTTAAGAAGATTTTATGCATTATTTAATTAATTAATTTAGGAGATATTTTTCAAAGTTGGTTACAAATTATGTAGTATAAATATTTACTGCTTATGCTCAATAAAATATATTAGTTTCTCTTTCATTCTTTTGTCTCTTATACTTTAAAAACACAACAATTGGTATCAAGAGCAAAAAGCGTCTTACGGGATCTGTGATATAATCCACAAACACCTACAACCACAAAATAGCCACCACACATAAGATGGAATCTCAAACATCTTTTACTACAGTTTCTGTACCTGTATTTGATGGACAAAACTATCAAATGTGGGCTGTCAAAATGGAAGCATATCGAGATGCTATGTGTGGGAAGCGGTAGAAGAGGACTATGAAGTGTCTCCCTTGTCAGATAATCCTACGGTTGCTCAAATGAAAAGTTACAAGGAAAAGAGGCTTCGAAAATCCAAAGCCAAATCAATTTTGTTCACAGCCGTATCTCCAGTCATTTTCAATAGAATAATGACGTTGATAACGACATATGAAATCTGGAAGTTTTTGAAGGAAGAGTATGAAGGCAATGAGAGAATCAAAATAATGCAAGCTTTGAATCTGGTTCGAGAACTTGAGATGCAGAAGATGAAAGATTCGGACACAATCAAAGATTATGTGGACAAGCTTCTTGGCATTGCAAACAAAATACGTCTTTTTGGCACCGAGATTCCTGATTCTCGAATTGTTCAAAAAATACTTGTAACAATTCCAGAAAGATATGAAGCCACATTGACTTCCTTGGAGAACTCAAAAGATCTTTCTCCTATTACCTTGGCAGAACTTTTGATTGCACTTCAGGCTCCAGAACAAAGAAGACTCATGAGAGAAGAAGGTCATATTGAAGGGGCTTTGGCAGCTAAATTTTTGAAAATAAAGGGTAAGTCTTTCAACCACAAAAATGATAGTAAATCCTCTCATGTTTTTCCATCATGTCCTTTTTGTAAGAAAAACAATCATCCACATACAAAGTGTTGGTGGAGGCTAGATATGAAATGCCATAAATGTGGACAATTAGGGCATGTGGAGAAAATCTGAAGTCATCAAAAACACAAGAGAATGTACAAGCTGTTGTTGAAGAGGGTGAAGAAGAAGAACTTTTTGTTGTTTCTTACTTTGCTACTGCAAGATCAATAGAAAGTTGGCTAATTGATAGTGGTTGCACGAACCACATGACTTATGATAAAAAATTATTCAAAGATCTTGATGCAACCTACAACACAAATGTCAGAATTGGAAACGGAGCAAAAATAGCAGTGAAGGGCAAAGGAACCATGGCGATCAAGGTTGTATAGGTTTGAAATTAATTACCGATGTTCTATACGTTCCTGAAATTGATCAAAACTTGTTGAGTGTTGGCCAACTTCTAGAGAAAGGCTATAAAGTTCTATTTGAAGATAAAACCTGCATGATTAAAGATTCAGATAATAAAGAATTATTCAGAGTTTGAATGAAAGGCAAGAGCTTTGCTTTGAATTTGATTGATAAAGAGCAGTTTGTTGTGCACAAGGTTGAAGACAATATGCATGTACAAGGGCTTCCTAAACTAGAAGAGAAATCACCCGTATGCGCAACTTTGCAATATGGAAAACAAACAAGGTTGCTTTTTCCAAAAGACAAATCTTGGAGAGCAATAAACAAGCTGCAATTAGTACATACGAATGTCAGAGGACCTAAAAGAACCCCATCTCTGAATGACAAGAAAGTAGAGCTAGTGGGTATTAAAGTTGGTGAAAGTCAAATTAAACTAGAAAAATTAGAGGAAGAAAGACAACTCTTCTTGAAGTAGAAGCTGAAAATGCGGAAAAGCCAAAAGAACAACTATAAGTAGATGAGAAAGTTACGAAAGATTATAAGGGCGTGAAGACTAAGCGAAAAATTATGATCGGGACTTCCAAAAATGAAGAAACTTTAGATGATACGGTCAAGGACGAAAAAACTTAGTGTATGCTGACTTTGAGTCAAGGAGGAGATTGTTGGAATTTTGTGACTCAAACAACATTTGGTTAAAGTAGTCAAAGCAGTTAAATAAAAATATATTTCTATCCTATTTCTTAGAAAGATTTTATGCATTATTTAATTAATTAGTTTAGGAGATATTTTTCAAAGTTGGTTACAAATTATGTAGTATAAATATTTACTGCTTATGCTCAATAAAATATATCAGTTTTCCTTTCATTCTTTTGCCTGTTATACTTTAAAAACACAACACTATTTTCTTCCAGCAAATTTATCGGCAAAGGGATATTCAGATCTCCTTTCAGAACATCCTGCGGGAGTTTATTTTGGTTGGGCTGGATTGCCAGCAAGAGGTGTTTTTAAAATGGTGATGAGCATTGGTTGGAATCCATATTTTAACAACAAAGAAAAGACTATAGTAAGTGTTATTATTCACCCCCAACTATAACTATTTACCAATCAATTTTCATATTATCTTCTGCTTTTTTACTGTAGGAACCATGGTTACTTCATGACTTTAACGAGGATTTCTATGGGGAAGAACTGCGGCTTGTTATAGTTGGTTACATACGTCCCGAGGTATTAGCTGAATGAATATTTCTCCTACAATTTTTCTTTGTCGTCCTTGAACTGTCCCTCGTATACTTATAAAGTTTCACTAAAATTGGGCATTGTGCATAACAGGCCAATTTTCCATCCCTTGAAAGCTTGGTAGCTAAAATTCATGAAGATCGCAGAGTTGCTGAAGGGGCTCTTGATCTTCCCTTATATTCAACTTTTAAGAATGATTCGTATCTGAGAAGCTCTTAGTACTCCCTCTTTTTTATCTCACAGTCTAAGCAATCCCAGGTGTTAATTGTTGTAAGCGCATAAGCGAGTTATTCCACTCATTAAATTTGCATTATACCCTTATTTCCCTATGATTTATATTCATTAGTGACACAATTCAATGTGATTTGGAATACTTAAACCTATTTTGGAGAATTTTAGATCTTTAATTGAGTCCCTGACATTTCTTTCACTACATTTGCCACAAATTTTCATATATCCTAAGTGGCTGTTGTGTCCTACGTATGAACAGTGTCTTGATAGATTAAAATAGAAAGTCTTGTAAATCTTTTATAACAAATTAACTCCTTTCTCTAAATGAAATACAAAGTTCAGATAATCAATTAACACATGTTGTAATAGATTAACATAGAAAGCATTGCAATAGTTTTTCAAACTTTTACAAAAGTAATAAATTAAATGCTTGAAATAATTGATTAAATAGTTTTGAACTTTCTTTAAATTAACATTTTATTAGTTCTATAAGTAGAGTCTTGGTCTCACTATTAGTTCTATTGAGAAATACAAATTCTTTTAAAATCATTTGAGTAATTTTCATTTGTCAACCGTGCTTTCAATTTTTTGAGAACTAGGTTCAGAAAATATAATCCAAAGTACTACATCAATCCACTAACAAAAGGAAATTTAGTTTTGCATAATGGAAAAGAAAAATCAAAAAGCAAAAAGTTCTGCAAAAAGTTGCAGCCAAAAGCTCCAAGAAGAAGATGAAGAAGAAGAGCCCTTTGTTGTATGTGAATCCCCTTTTTGTATCTCCCTTCCACGTGTTGTTCATTCCTCTCCCATCATTTCCACAAATTCCTCCTTTTTAGGAGAGTGGTTTTCCTTTTCCCTAACTTCCTCCAATTTTCCTTTAATTTAATCTCTTTAAATCAGTCATAAAAGAGATCAATAACTGCTCCTGGAAACTTTCACAGCCCATGGAAAACTCCCCACTCTGCCTGTGTTCTTCTCTGCTTTAATTCTGTTTTCTTACGTGAATCCACAGATTACTCCATAGGTTGTGGGAACTTTCACAGCACAGTTGTTGAACTTTCTGTTTTGCAACTCCATTTAGAAGCAACATCCACAGGTTGTGAGACTGTTCAGAGCTTGGTTGTTGAACTCTCTGGTTTCATCTTGGTATCTTGTACATCAATTCTTCCCAAATTGTGATTTTGGCACTTAGAATCATCAATCTACAATAAAAACACAAAATGCCAATGTATGATCCGAAACAAAGATAATCCATGACTAAATCCTTCAATGAATGCAATTATGCATGCAAATGACCTAAACTAAGACATGAATGCAATTACATTTACTCACATATCAAAATACCCCATGCTTAGACGTTTGCTTGTCCTCAAGCAAAGAGAATTCAACTAACACAGAATGATTATGCACACAGAATGATATAAAACCTAAATGGAAACATACCATCTCATTTCAAGTTCAGTTCAAACAATGATATTCCTCAAGCCCATACTTCACAAAATTTCAAGCATAATGACTAACTTATTGGGACCCTAAGTGCAATTACTGAATTGAGGTATGACACCAGACATTAAGGCAGATAATATTTGACATTGAAGTGTCCTGAAAAAGATTTTCTATTAGGTTCCTCACTTAGAAAACACTTACCGGCCAACTAAGCATGGGTCTTCCACTTGCCACACTCGGTCTCAAAGGAGTGTCTCTTCCCCAGTAACATATAATCTCAAAGGGGTGTCAATTTATTCCCTCAATTTATTGTTTTGTTTTTGTTTTTGTTTTTTTTTCTTTTTTTTTATATATATATATATAAACTTTGACAGACAATTCTCCAATAACCAAGTGCAGTGAGTGTCACCATAGAAACCTAACAGAAAATATTTTCTATCTTTTCCCCAAATATTATCTTCCATTAGTATCTTAGTGTCAAATCTCACTATGTAGTGTGTGAAGTTTCCCAACAAGCAATCAAAAATCTATTCACAATGTGCTTAGAAAATATCATTGTTCAAAACATAGAACGCAAAGCTAAAATGATACATTTCCATATAAACGTTAAATGCACATGCAAATGCAAAATGTAAGATGTCATACATACAAACACCCTAAGCCTACATATTTACAAAGTCCCCAATGTATGGAAAGTAAAAAAAAAAAATACAGGGGGTTAGAACTCACAAGATTAGTGATGACTAGAGTTGAGCTTGGTGAGAACTTCTTGTAAGAGTTGTTCCACCTTCTGCTGATGAAGAATTTGATGGTCCCTAAATTGGATGAACTCCTGATAATGTAGGAGTTGTTGTGCTTTGAGTTCAGTAAGGGACTGCTGGATATGAGCAAGAGTGTCAGCCGTAGAAGGCCGAGGAACTGGAGGTATGTGAGATGACGGTTCTGGATCATGATGAGGGGGATTTTGGCATTGAGAAGCAGAGAAGGTCCATTTATCTTTACCCCGCACTAATGTGAACTCTGGATTTGGAAGACGTTGAGGTTGCAAGCCTGTGATAGCACTCATGACTAAGCAATAGTGATCTTCCCTTTTCACCAGCATTTGATCTATGAATGGAAGTGGAAAGTGGTCTTTTCTTGTGGCTTGATTCAGTCTTCGGTAATCTATGCACATTCGCCACCCTGTTACTTTTCTTGTAGGAATGAGCTCATTGTTTTCATTTGTCACCACTGTCATACCTCCTTTCTTGGGTACAACATGAACTGGACTCACCCACTCACTATTAGAGATTGGGTCGATAATTCCCGCATCTAGCAATTTAATGACTTCTTTCCTTACCACTTCCTTCATAGTTGGGTTGAGCCTTCTTTGTGGTTGACGCACAGGTTTGAAATCCTCTTCCAAATAAATTTTATGCCTGCACACAGTAGGACTAATACCTTACAAATCATCAATTTTCCACCCAATGGCAGATTTATACTCCCTCAGCACCCTTAAGAGTTTATCTTCTTCAGTAGAGGAAAGCTCATTGCTCACAATTACTGGATTCAGCTTTTGCTCATCAAGGAACTTGTATTTCAGGTGAGAAGGAAGTTGTTTTAATTCTACCTTGGGCATTTCTACTTCTCCACTTTCACCCTTGTGTAGATCTTCTATTCCTCTTGTGGAATTGAATATTGGCTTCAGCACTTCTAATTGTTGAGCGCAGTTCAATACCTCTTCCTCATTACTTCCTCTTTTCAACTCCTTTGCTTCCATTCCTGATAGTAGAGTTCTCTCTAATGGATTCTGCTTTACATGGACTTTTATCTCTTCCAACACAAGAGACTCAATTATTTCAGCTTTGAAACAGTCCTCTCTGTCAAGTTTGTGCTTCACTGCTTCAGTCATAGAAAATGTGACTTTCTCATCTGCCACTCTTAAAATCAACTGTCCTTGTTCAACATCTATCAATGCTCTCCCTGTTGCTAAAAATGGTCTTCCCAAAATGATTGGGACTTTAGCATCTTCTTCCATGTCAAGAACCACAAAATCAGCTGGGAAAATAAATTTGTCCACCTTTACTAGAACATCTTCCACAATTCCATACGGATAAGTCATTGATCGATCTGCCAATTGTAGATTGATCATAGTGGGCTTTACTTCACCAATACCCAGCCTTTTAAAAATGGACAAAGGCATCAAGTTGATACTTGCTCCAAGGTCACACAATGCCTTACCACCATTATATTTCCAATCTCACATGGAATGACAAAGCTCCCTGGATCCTTCAACTTGGGAGGTAATTTTTGCTGAATTATTGCACTGCACTCCTCTGTGAGCATAATTGTTTCATCATCTTGAAGCTTCCTCTTCTTTGACAGCAAGTCTTTCATAAATTTAGCATAACTTGGCATTTGTTCCAATGCTTCAGCAAATGGAATATTAATGTGGAGCTTCTTAAAAACATCAAGAAATCTTGCAAATTGCTTCGTCTGTTCTTGCTTCTTCAACCTTTGAGGGAATGGAATGGTAGGGACATACTCACGCATCTTTTTCTCACTCTCTTGATTTTTCTCTCCCTTTTCCTTCTCCTCACATTTTCTCTCAACTTCTTTTTCAGCACTTTCTTCTACTATTTCTTCCACTCTTTTCTTTTCCTCTCCCTCCATCTCACTTTTTTTTTCATTCTCTATCACTCTTCCATTCCTCAATTGAATTGCCTTGCATTGCTCTCTTGGGTTTGGTATAGTGTCACTAGGGAATGTGCCAGGAGATATTTCAGAGAGTTGTCTTGAAAGCTGACCAATCTGGTTCTCTAAATTTCTTATTGAAGCTTCCTGGTTCTTGAAGTTTGTTCTTGTCTCACTCATGAAATTTGAAGTCTGCTCCACAAAGGTAGAAGTTTGCATAGTTAACTTCTCTAGTGCATTTTCCAACGTAAACATCTTGTTTCCTTGATTGTTGGGCTGAGCTTGATATTGATATTGAGGCCTTGGTGGGTTAGATTGGATTGGATTACTCCAAGGTCTAGGTTGTTGGGGCCTCCAATTTGCATTAAAGTTGGTAGAGAACTGGTTTTGTTGTTGTTCTACTGCATTCACGTGTACCTCTTGGTGAGTTGCCTGACATTCACCATTTTGATGCATTCCTCCGCAAAAATCACACCCTGGAGATCTAATATTCACATTATTCGCTTGCATAATTCCCATCTTCTGAGTCAAATCTGTAATCTGCTGTGTTAACAACTTGTTTTGGGCTAAGATAGCATCCAATGTATTAACCTCCAACACACCAGCTTTTCTATTTTGACGGTCAAACTGCATATTCACTGTGTTGTTTGCCATTAATTCAAGAGTCTCCAAAGCTTCCTCTGGTGTTTTCAAAATGAATGATCCTCCACTTGCTGCATCCAACATTGCCTTAAAAGTGGGTGAAAGACCATTATAGAAAGTCTGCACTTGCAACCATTCAGGTAAAGCATGATGTGGACATTTCCTCATTAGCTCCTTATATCTTTCCCACGCCTCATATAAGGATTCATTGTCTTGCTGCACGAAGGAGGTGATCTCATTCCTCATTTTTGCTGATTTGGAAGGAGGGAAGTATTTGATTACAAATTTTGTAGCCATATCCTCCCATGTAGAAATACTTCCTTGAGGTTGTGATTGTAGCCAGTTTTTAGCTTTATCCCGTAGAGAAAAGGGAAAAAGCCTCAAACGAATTGCATCATCTGAAACTCCATTAATTTTCAAGGTATCACATATCGCCAGAAAATTCTCCAAGTGAGAATTAGGATCTTCTGAATTTGCACCTCCAAATTGATTCTGTTGAATGACTTGCAACAATGCAGGCTTGATTTCGAAATTGTTAGCTTGAATAGGAGGTCTCACAATGCTCCCTTGATAACTATTAGGATTTGGCATTGAATAGTCACGAAGAGTCTTTCTAACAGGTTCTTCTGCCATTGTTGATGTCTCCTCTTCTTGTTCAATTCGTCTTTGTTCCTTTCTTCTTTCTCGCTTTCTTCTTCTTGCACTACTTCTGTTGCTTCGTGTTGTGCGTTCAATTTCTGAATCAAAAAGTAGATCTTCCGGAGCAACAGTACCTCGCATAAACAACTTAAAGACACAAAAACACTGCACAAAAATTATACGTTACTAAAAACAATTAACATCTCAAATCTTAAGCTAATTAGATCACTAATATCAACTAAAATCAATCCCCGGCAACGGCGCCAGAAACTTGATGTACGTTTGGCAAGTGTACCAATCGTAATTGTAGTAACAAAATATCGTCCTCTGGGATTGAATGAGTTGAGTACCAGTTTACTAACTTACTTAATTTTGAGTGATGAAATTTATCCAGTGAAATGATGAACATAAACAAGTGATGGAAATTCAAATGATATAAACAATGTTAGAGAATTGATTTCATACCTTTTCATATAATTTCCTCCCCTTTTCAATCGATG
The DNA here is from genome assembly GCF_016808095.1 of Vigna angularis. Classification (NCBI taxonomy): domain Eukaryota; kingdom Viridiplantae; phylum Streptophyta; class Magnoliopsida; order Fabales; family Fabaceae; genus Vigna; species Vigna angularis. Next base: position 52,404,400 of record NC_068970.1, on the reverse strand, counting down.
TGTAAATTATAATTATCCCCTTGAGTTTATTTAGAGCTTGTTTACCCCTAATCCCTTAGTAGGCAAACGTATCCCTTGAATTTGAATCCCCAATCCCTTAGGCCAATTACAAATTCAACAAGATCATGAAAAACAATCATATCTCAATTCAAACTAATTAGTCCTGCCCAATTTCCCAATTGTGACAGTATCTAATCTGTTCTATTTATAAACGCAAGCAATTCCCAATCTCCCAACTGTGAAACTGCTCATAGAATAGACATTAAAACATAAATAGAACACTGGGATAATTAAAATGAACTTAACATCAATTGAAAAAGGTTCAGAAAATATAATCCAAAGCACTACATCAATCCACTAACAAAAGGAAATTTAGTTTTGCATAATGGAAAAGAAAAATCAAAAAGCAAAAAGTTCCGCAAAAAGTTGCAGCCAAAAGCTCCAAGAAGAAGATGAAGAAGAAGAGCCCTTTGTTGTACGTGAATCCCCTTTTTGTATCCCCCTTCCACGTGTTGTTCATTCCTCTCCCATCATTTCCACAAATTCCTCCTTTTTAGGAGAGTGGTTTTCCTTTTCCCTAACTTCCTCCAATTTTCCTTTAATTTAATCTCTTTAAATCAGTCATAAAAGAGATCAATAACTGCTCAATAACTGCTCCTGGAAACTTTCACAGCCCATGGAAAACTCCCCACTCTGCCTGTGTTCTTCTCTGCTTTAATTCTGTTTTCTTACGTGAATCCACAGATTACTCCACAGGTTGTGGGAACTTTCACAGCACAGTTGTTGAACTTTCTGTTTTGCAACTCCATTTAGAAGCAACATCCACAGGTTGTGAGACTGTTCACAGCTTGGTTGTTGAACTCTCTGGTTTCATCTTGGTATCTTGTACATCAATTCTTCCCAAATTGTGATTTTGGCACTTAGAATCATCAATCTACAATAAAAACACAAAATGCCAATGTATGATCCGAAACAAAGATAATCCATGACTAAATCCTTCAATGAATGCAATTATGCATGCAAATGACCTAAACTAAGACATGAATGCAATTACATTTACTCACACATCAGGTTGTTTTGTGTTAATTGTATCAATCTTCTAGTTTGTTTATAAAATGAATTTTGGCACACTCTTTAATTTTTGTAAATATATCATTTTGTGTAATATCCTCTTGGAGTGTGTTTAAAAGTCGATCTAGTCTTTGCTTGTTATCTTTTGTAAGTTGCTTACTTATGTGAGTACTTGTATAAGCTTTTAAAAGATAATGATATCTAATTATTTTATTGTGATTTAAATCAGTCTAATTTTTGTTGTCTTGTCTTTTTCTTCCTTTATCTTCAATATATCGTTCTTAACCAATTTTTTATTCATCTTAATTTCAAAATTAATTAGATTCTATTTGTTAGGTATATTATTTTTATTTTTTATTTTTAGTTATTTTATTATTATTATTATTACTTATTTGTATTTAAAGGCATGATATCTAGAACGTAAGGTTTTTTGGAAAAAATTATGTCGCCCCTGCCCACTATAATTGCTATAGTTCGGTGGCGACACTCATCGTCGTCGGAGTTCTAGTTTCGACCAGCGATCACATGGTTTTGATGGTCTCGGCCAGACAACGACCATGACATTAATGATACCTTCATACGCGCTCTTAATGCCTTTAGAAGTTTTGGATTTGTTTCCTTTTCTGTTGTGTGTGGTGAGGTCCCCGGTTTCCTCTCAGGCAGCGATTTAGAGTGTCGAGGTTGCTCTTTTTTCTCTTTCAATGCCTTGATTGGAGAATCTTGGATTTTTAGGGTTTCTCTCTTATTCGTCCATGGTTTCTTCCACTGTTGTTTCTTTTAACCTCTCTTTTATCACTAGTGAGTTGGACCCATCCATATTTGCTTTTCTTCAATGACAAAGATGACTTTTGTTAATTTATTTATAGCATGGTGGCTCTTCAACAATGTCCTTTTTATCAACTGGATGTCAACAATGCATTCCTCAATGATAATTTACAAGAAGAGATTTAGATGGAGTAACCTCTCAAATTTCTTGTTTAAGGGAGTTTTCTAGGTTGATATTTCGGCTTCTATGTCGTTTTCACAAATCATTAACAATTTGGTGTCACTCGAGTGTAGAAACAAATATTTTCACTAAATCTTTATTGACTATATTAGTAACAAGTTTGATACATATGATTTATCTACATTCTATCTTTAGTTAGTTTGTTATTATTTCTTATTTGTATTTTAGGCTTAGTCCATATTTCTTCTATTATAAATACAATACCTTTTATGTATATTTAACATAAGGGAGATTAATCTCATACATAATTTTTACTATATTTAACACTATTTTTCAATTTAAATTTGTTTTAAAAGAACTTAAATAAAAATAAAATCTTTTGAAAAAGATTTTACTTTCTTTTGACTTAACTAAGGCATCTATTATTTTCTAACACCTTGCTTGAGGTTTTCCAATGCCATTGAAGTTGTAATACGAGGTTAGCTTGTTGGAAATTTAACTTTGAACTTTGAGACAAATGTAGGAAATTCATTAATTGAATTTGTGAACAAGTTGAAGTATCATTTTAGAGATGGTACTTTGATAGTGATGGAAAACTTTTCATAGAGTTGCACTATTGTTGGTGTAGAAGTTGACTTACATTTTGTATGGTTTAATGTGTTTGTCAAACTTTTTTTAATCACTAAACCTCTTTATGGTTAGAGTTTTACAACCAAAAAGAGAGATATATTCATATAGTATTCTTTATGAGAAGATGATCTCCCTGTTTCTCTTACAAGTCATGTTTAAGAGTCGTTTTGTGTTAATGATGTCAGAGCGGCTGCAGCGGATGAGTTAGCGTGGAATAACAAACCAAGAGGGGGGTGAATTGGTTCTTACTAAAAACGTGTGCCTTAAAAATTTCTACTCAATTAAACTTACTTAGCAAATAATAAAGACAATAAAATAGAGTAAGGTTGAGAGAAATTTGCACAGATGATTTTATCCTGGTTCGGATCTTACCAATCCTACGTCCAGTCGCTTATCTCAAAACAAGATAAACACTTCACTAATCACAAAACAATTACAAACTACAATCACACAGATACAATTTGTAATAGTTTAGAAAACACCTCTCTTGATGCCACAAGATATGAAACAACACCTCCTTTGAATCTTCACAAAGGATGAAACACTTCCTCCGAATACTTCACGAAGGATGACTTCCTCTTCCGAACACTTCCTTAGACACACCAAGGATGAACCAGCTATTCCTCTATCACCGTAGCAGTATTTCACCAACTCTACAGACAGAGTTTCCTTAGCTGAGCAAGAGCACACAATTCTCAAGAGTTTCTGAGTATTTGAGCACAAGGGAAGAGTTGTAGTTGATGACCTTGAGAGGAAATGAGAGTCTATTTATAGACTCATCCAAAGGCTCTTCCATTCTTCGAAAATGAGCCATCTGACTTTTTTAATCGATTAACTTAAGTATTAATCGATTAAAATAAGTACAACGGCTAGTTCTTCAAATCTGAAACCCCCAACGGCTAGTGTTAATCGATTATTCTCAGGTTTAATCGATTAACTAATCGATTATTTTAGGCTTTAATCGATTATTCCAGTGCAACGGCTAGTCTTCAACTCTGGAACCTCCAACGGCTCTATTTAATCGATTATTCTCAGGATTAATCGATTATGTAATCGATTAAAACAAGCTTTAATCGATTATTCCAGAGGCAATTTGGTTTTCAGTGTCAGCCTCGTTTTAATCGATTAATACCCATTTTAATCGATTAAAACAGTACACTTTGGACTCTGGTTTTTGATTATATAGTATGGAATTACATGGAATCAAAAACACTAAATGTTTAAGTCCTAGACACTAAATTACAATTATTACAAAAGCTTTCCATAGCAATACAAGTCTTCATAACATCTTGAATCTTGATTTCTTCTTGACATGATTTTGGACATCATCAAAACTTCATGTGCATTATTTTGCTAACAATCTCCCCCTTTTTGATGATGATCAAAAACTCCTTGATTTAAAGCTTTTGGAATAATCTGTATTTAAAACACAACTTATGGAAGAAAGAGTGCATTAGTGAAGAAACACAAATAAGCAAATAAGCTTTAAACATTTTCTCCCCCTTTTTGATCATAATTAAAAAGTTGTGTTGAAGTTCTCCCCCTAAATTTATACTCCCCCTTAATAAAAGCAGATATGCATAGAAATATTAAGGAAAAACATAAATTTTATTGAATTTAAAGAGACAAGCATACAATTATAAAGATAACTAAGAAATAAGATCTAGAACTCATCACTTTCGTCACTATTAAAGTGGCGCTCTAATCCTGAAATCCTATTGTCTAGATTTTTGAGATGAGTACATATTTCTTCATGACGAGTGTTTTGAAGGCGAGCCATCTCAGTAATTTGTCTAGAGAGACTCTCTAGACTATAGTCCTCATGGATTTGAGATGGGCCAGCAACATTTGTAGGGTCAGGCATGGGGATATTTGCATTATCGTCTGCACTTGCTTGCTCACCAATGGCATCCTCAGGGTGAATGTAGGAGAGTCCTTGTTGGATAAAGCCCATCTACCTCAGGGAATTATCTCCAATCTTATGACCCGGTAGGACATGCTCATAATGTTCATTTGTGATATTTACTCCTTTGTATTCACAAATTTTGGAGACAAGGAGAGGATATGGAAGAGGTGCAAGATCTAACCTTTTGGCTTTGAGCATGATTGTTTGAATCAGGTGAGGCCAGTTGAGTGGAATGCTCTGAGTAATTGCATGTATAACGATGAGATCAGTTTCAGAGCACTGTGCATGATTTGACCCTTTAGGGCACAAAAGCCACACAATAAGGTAGTGCAAAAGGCGTTCTTCCATCTTGAGGCCACCAGCAAGAAAGAGGCGAGTGTTGCGTTGTCTAGGATTGCGAAGAAATGATTGATACACCATTATTTTGTTGAAGTGAGGAAAGTCACTTGGAATGATTTGAGAATTTGCTAGAACAGGGACTTTGGCTACATTTGTCCAAATCTCATTGTCCAAGACAATGTCTACACCTTTGACCCTTGTTTGAAAAACCCCATCACAAACCTTTAAGTTGAAATAGAATATTCGAACAAGATCGGGATAGTACTTTCCTCGGAGTTCCATGATGTGTTGGACTCCTTGTTCAATGATGAGATTGGGAAAGGAGAAGTTGTAGTATGTGTACCACGAGAGATCAATGAACTTTTGTTTAATGAGCTTCCTTTCCTTCCAAAATGTGGAGAATGAATGTTGATCTTGCTCATCGGAGAGCCACCCTTCTATGGTAGCATCTCTTCTGCGAATATTACTCTCTGAAACTTCACTTCTTCTTCTTCTTCTTCTTTTGGAAGGTTCAGCCATTTCAATGGATGAAAGCAAAGATTTTGATGAAAGAAAAAGAGAAAGCAAGAGGTAAAGACTCAAGATTGGTTCAAGTATGGAGAGTGGAGACCAAGGGAGGTATAAATAGGCTCAAGAAGGCTCCCCAACGTTCAGAATTTGAGATTTTGACCATTAATAGCCGTTGGCAACGGTTAGAAACGGTAACATTTAAAAAAAAAATAGTCTGGAGCGGTTTTAATCGATTAAATTGGATTTTAATCGATTACGTAATCGATTAATACCTAGATTAATCAATTAATCCAGTCGTAAATGTAAAGGTAACGCTTTTAATCGATTTACACGTAGATTAAACCTGTTTAAGCAACGAAAAATGCAATATTAAGTCCAAGAGTACCTATTTTTCTATTTCCAATATCCCTAACTCCCTTCTAAGCTCAAAAAATCTTTCCTTAGGCAATGCTTTGGTGAAAATATCAGCTAATTGATGTTGTGTATCAATATATTCTATTTTACAATCTCCCTTTTTCACATGATCTCTAAGGAAGTGTGCCTAATCTCAATGTGCTTGGTTCTAGAATGCATTATGGGATTCTTTGTAAGATTTATTGCACTTGTATTATCACACTTGAGTGGAATATGATCTAAATAAATGTCATAATCTTCTAATTGTTGTTTCATCCATAAAATTTGCGCACAACAATTTCCAGCAGCAATATATTCAGCCTCAGTGGTTGATAAGGCTACACAGGCTTGTTTCTTAGAGTTCCAAGAAACTAAGGAACTACCTAGAAGATGACATGTTCCACTAGTGCTTTTTCTATCTATCTTACAACCTCCATAATCTGCATCGGAAAAACCTACAAGACTAGGTTCTGTTCCTGATGGATACCATAAACCAATGGATGCAGTTCCCTTAAGATATTTCAATATTCTTTTAACTGCTGTAAGGTGAGATTCTCTAGGACTAGATTGATACCTAGCACACACACAAACACTCTGCATAATATCCGGTCTACTAGCAGTAAGGTATAACAAAGAGCCTATCATGCATCTATATTTAGTTTGATTTACCTCTTTACCTGACTCATCTTTGTCAAGATAGCAAGAGGTTCCCATAGATGTAGATGCTTCCTTTGCTTTGTCCATTTCAAACTTCTTAAGAATTTCCCTACAATACTTAGTTTGAGAAATGAACGTACCTTCTTTCATTTGCTTAATTTGCAGACCGAGGAAGAATGTTAATTCTCCCATCATAGACATTTCAAATTCACCCTGCATAGTCTTAGCAAATTCCTCACATAGAGATTTATTAGTTGATCCAAAAATAATATCATCAACATATACTTGAATATTCAAAATATGTTTTCCGACTCTTTTAATAAACAAAGTGGAATCAACTTTTCCTCTATTAAAATCATTTTCTAAAACAAAATTGCTAAGTCTTTCATACCAAGATCTAGGTGCTTGTTTTAAACCATAAAGTGCTTTCTTTAACTTATAGATGTGATTTGGAAATTTAAAATCTTTAAAACCGGGTGGTTGTTCAACATACACATCTTCTTTTATAAAACCATTTAGAAATGCACTTTTAACATCCATTTGAAATAATTTAAATTTCATTATAGATGCATAAGCAAGAAGTAGGCGTATTGCCTCTAACCTGACAACTGGAGCATATGTCTCATCATAATCTATACCTTCTTCTTGACTATATCCTTGAGCCACAAGCCTAGCTTTATTCTTGGTGATGTTTCCATCTTCATCCAGTTTGTTTCTGAATACCCATTTTGTTCCAATTACTTGATGAGTATCTTCTCTTGGAATCAATTCCCAAACTTGACTTCTTTCAAACTGGTTGAGTTCTTCTTGCATTGCAATACACCATTGTTCATCTTGAAGAGCTTCCTTTATGTTCTTAGGTTCTATCTGCGACATAAAAGCTACATTCATACAAAAGTTAACTAGATTTCTTCTAGTGTTTACCCCTTTTGATATGTCGCCAATGATGTTGTCCAATGATAATCCTCTAGGTTGTTGCCATATTTTGTTTAGATCTTCATCATCTTGAGGATTATTCATTTTCTCTTCATTGGTTGTCTTTTGCAAGTCTTCATTTTCACCTGCATCTGATTCATCTGACTCAAGAGATTTTACCTCAAGGTCCACAATTTCATCAAAGACCACATGCACAGATTCTTCTATTTCAAGTGTTTTCCGATTAAAAACTCTATAAGCTTTGCTAGTTAGAGAATATCCTAGAAAAATAGCTTCATCGGCTTTCGAATCAAATTTTCCTAAATTTTGTTTTCCATTATTTAAGACAAAACATTTGCATCCAAAAATTCTTAAATGTGAAACATTTGGTTTTCTACCTTTAAAAAGTTCATAAGGAGTACATTTCAAAATTGGCCTAATAAGCATTCTATTCAATACATAACATGCGGTACTCACAACATCAGCCCAAAATTGTTTAGGAACGCTATATTCATTTAACATAGTTCTAGCAAGTTCCTCTAAGGATCTATTCTTTCTTTCTACAACTCCATTTTGTTGAGGAGTTCTAAGTGCAGAAAAATTATGAGAAATGCCATATTCTTCACAAAAAGTTTCAAAAGATTCATTTTGAAATTCACCTCCATGGTCACTTCTAATAGCCTTTATTTTCAAATCCTTTTCATTTTGAACTAAATTTGCAAACTTTTTAAATTCTTTGAAAGCTTCACTTTTAAGAGTAAGAAAGAAAGTCCAAGTATATCTTGAATAATCATCTACAATAACTAAAGCATAATAGTTTCCTCCAAAACTTTTTATCCTATAGGGACCAAATAAATCCATGTGCAAAAGTTCTAAGGGTTTTAAACTAGAAACAACATTTTTCGAATGAAAAGATGATTTCACTTGTTTTCCCTTTTGGCATGCATCACACAATTTATTTTTCACATATTTTAGTTTTGGTAGACCAATTACTAAGTCTTTAGAAATGAGTTTATTCAATTGTTGCATATGAATATGTGCAGCTCTTTTATGCCATAACCATGGATTTTCTTCTTTTACTACTAAACATGAAATATTCCTATTTGATGCATTTTCTAAATCAATCAAATAAATATTGTTATGCCTAATTCCTTTCAAAGCAATTTCAGAAGAATCATTTTTATAAATAGTGCAAGAATTTTGTTCGAAGGTTACCTTGAATCCTTTATCGCATAATTGACTAATGCTAATTAAGTTGTGCTTTAATCCTTCCACATATAGCACGTCTTTGATCATCAATGTATCTTCACTTCCAATATCTCCTATTCCAAGGATTTTTCCTTTGTTGTTGTCACCATAGGTGACAAAGCCTCGTTCCTTTTTCCGGAAGCTTGTACATTTCTTTTTATCTCTGGTCATGTGTTTTGAACATCCACTGTCAAGACACCACATATACTTCCTTGGTTTTGATAATTCCTACAACATAAAAAGAACAAGCTATTTAGGTACCCAACTACTTTGTATGGGTCCTTTGGGTTAGATTAAAAAGATTAAAATCATTTTACAACCCAAGCATATCTACCACTTGGAACACCATAATGCTTAATTTTACATTTGTTAGATGTATGACCCTTTTTCATACAATAAAAGCATGATGCAACATTTGTGTTCCTATAAGTTGTTCCTTTTTCTACCCAAGTTCTACGGGTTCTATGATTATGTTTATTTTTAGGAACATACTTATTTTTAACAACCTTGTTTTCATTATTTTTACTACATTCTCCAGTGGTTGTATTTTCAGAAAAATATTTGAATTTTATGCAAGATTCACATTCATTATTAGCAATATATTTTTCTTTTTCATAATATAAAACTTTACTTTTTAAATTTCTGATTTCTTCTGCTTGATATAAAAATTTATTTTTCAAACTTCTGTTTTTTTCAGACAAATTTCTAAATTCAGTTTTCAAATTATCATTTATTTTAGACAAATTTTCAGAAGTAAACTTCAAATTTTCATTTTCTTCAAGAATGTTTTCAAAATTTAATTTTAACTCTTTAAATTCCTTTTTCAATTTCTTATGAGCTATATCTAATTTTTCGGATTCTACCAATAAAGCAACATAAGTATCATTCAATTCAGTTTCACTATCATATTGACTAGAATTATCTGAATCGTTAGATGTACTTACTTGGCTTCCAGCAGTGTCGTCATCCGCCATTAGACATATGTTTGCTTCTTCATCAGAACTGCTCGAGTCAGAAATTGATTCGTTGTCATCGTCCCATGCGATGTATGCTCTCTTTTTCTTGAAGAATTTCTTTTCTTTCTTTTCTTCACCCTTCTTTTGATTTGGGCAGTCTGCTTTTAAATGTCCCTTTTCTCCGCAACCATAGCATCTATAATTTGAGGAAGATCCTTGATTTTCTCTCTTTTCGTTTCTGAATCTCCCTTTGCCTTTTGATTTCATGAACCTGTTGAACCTCTTGATTAGTATACTCAAATTTTCGTCTTCTTCTGAGTCTTCATCTTCCATTTTGCTTTTGCTCTTTTCTACCTCAGATTTGAAGGCTAGAGTCTTTTTCTTAGTTTTTGCTTCTTCTTCATCTAGTCTTCCGAGGTCAAGTTCATGCTCTCTCAACTTTCCAAATAATGTCGCCATGGTCATTGTGTTGAGATTTTGTGACTCAGAAATTGCAGTCACTTTTGGTTGCCAAGACCTGTCTAAAGATTTCAAAATTTTTATATTAAGCTCATCAGTATCGAAAGACTTACCTAGTCCAATAAGATGGTTTACGATGTTGGTGAAGCGTTTCTGAACATCTACGATTGTTTCCCCTTGCTTCATCCTGAACATTTCGTATTCCTGGATTAAGGTATTCTTTCTAGCTCTCTTAACATCATCTGTACCTTCGTGGGTTACTCTAAGAACTTCCCACATTTCTTGTGCAGTTTTACAAACAGAAATCCTGTAAAACTCGTCAACAGTTAAAGCAGATGAAATAATATTGCGAGCTTTTACATCATTACCAAATTTTTTCTTATCTTCAACAGTCCATTGGTCACGGGGCTTTGGTTCCTGCATATTGTTAGTTGGAACAAAAGGACCAGATGCAACAGCATCCCAAATATCTATATCAATAGATTCCATAAAAATTTGCATTCTGACCTTCCAAAATGCGTAATTTTCACCTGTGAATAGTGGTGGTCTATTGATAGAAGCACCCTCTACAAAGGTTTGATGTGATCCTGCCATTTGAATGACTATCAAAGCAAGCTCTGATACCAATTGTCAAAGCAGCTGCAGCGGATGGGTTAGCGTGGAATAACAAACCAAGAGGGGGGTGAATTGGTTCTTACTAAAAACGTGTGCCTTAAAAATTTCTACTCAATTAAACTTACTTAGCAAATAATAAAGACAATAAAATAGAGTAAGGTTGAGAGAAATTTGCACAGATGATTTTATCCTGGTTCGGATCTTACCAATCCTACGTCCAGTCGCTTATCTCAAAACAAGATAAACACTTCACTAATCACAAAACAATTACAAACTACAATCACACAGATACAATTTGTAAGAGTTTAGAAAACACCTCTCTTGATGCCACAAGAGATGAAACAACACCTCCTTTGAATCTTCACAAAGGATGAAACACTTCCTCCGAATACTTCACGAAGGATGACTTCCTCTTCCGAACACTTCCTTAGACACACCAAGGATGAACCAGTTATTCCTCTATCACCGTAGCAGTATTTCACCAACTCTACAGACAGAGTTTCCTTAGCTGAGCAAGAGCACACAATTCTCAAGAGTTTCTGAGTATTTGAGCACAAGGGAAGAGTTGTAGTTGATGACCTTGAGAGGAAATGAGAGTCTATTTATAGACTCATCCAAAGGCTCTTCCATTCTTCAAAAATGAGCCATCTGACTGTTTTAATCGATTAACTTAAGTATTAATCGATTAAAATAAGTACAACGGCTAGTTCTTCAAATCTGAAACCCCCAACGGCTAGTGTTAATCGATTATTCTCAGGTTTAATCGATTAACTAATCGATTATTTTAGGCTTTAATCGATTATTCCAGTGCAACGGCTAGTCTTCAACTCTGGAACCTCCAACGGCTCTATTTAATCGATTATTCTCAGGATTAATCGATTATGTAATCGATTAAAACAAGCTTTAATCGATTATTCCAGAGGCAATTTGGTTTTCAGTGTCAGCCTCGTTTTAATCGATTAATACCCATTTTAATCGATTAAAACAATGCACTTTGGACTCTGGTTTTTGATTATATAATATGGAATTACATGGAATCAAAAACACTAAATGTCTAAGTCCTAGACACTAAATTACAATTATTACAAAAGCTTTCCATAGCAATACAAGTCTTCATAACATCTTGAATCTTGATTTCTTCTTAACTTGATTTTGGACATCATCAAAACTTCATGTGCATTATTTTGCTAACAAATGATATGAAAATACATAAGCTTTATAACTATCTCTTGATATTGGAGCTTATCTTTTATTATTTGTTTGGAAGTTTAATCATAGATCGATTATCAATTTTTAATTATAGAAAAAAATTTATGATCAAATTGTGCATCATCACCACTAATGACTAATTAGTGTACCATTATGGTTTTTTAATTAAGATTTTATGTTTTTCTCAAATGAATTTGAATTTAGTTTCTTAGTAAATAAACTCTAACTTACGTTTTTTTTTTCTGAACTTTCATGAAATCTAGAAGTTACACCCCTTATTTGCATTTTTTTTTCATCTCGAGTGTGCTTGATCTTTACTTTGCATATCTTTCAAGTGAGCTTTAAGGTTGTTAGTAATTAAAAATTTGTCCAATCTCGTTGATTGATAAATTTGTTAAAATTGGAGTTCTTATGAAAATCATTAACGTGTATAACCTAAAAATATTTTTATCAAAGTCTCATATAGTAATATTAAATACTTTTACTATAATTTGAACAACTTATATAGAGTTTCTATGAGTATTAATGTAATATAAACGATAGGGAAATAAACATCCATTTATAAATAAAATTATATATTCAAATTAATAAATTAGTGTAAAAATAACAGTGAAATCATTAATCACCTCAAATTCCTTGTTCTCATCATGAAATGTAATTATAAAAGTTGTTTTGAACCCTTTATTAGGTATAAGATATTGACAAATATACTCTATATATAATTTTTTAATTAAAAAATTAAAATAAAATTGGAAGTGTGAGTGAGCGAGTTTTGGCGCTTATAGCAAAAGCTTCCAGCAAATCCGGCGGCAGCACAAACAGGGTGGTTGTGCAGTGGCGATGGGAGAAGAAGAGGTGCTTCAATCGGAATCCGATGTAGCAAACACCAACACCAAAGAAGAGTACTCCTTCCCCGCGCTTCGTTTCGATGTCTCTCCTCACAGAACCTACCATTTCCACCGTCAGTTCATCACTCCCTCCAACCCTAACAATTTCCACAAGGCCGTTAAATGGTACGCTAAACTCTCACTTTCACTCTCTTTTATCTTCTACTACCTTTCTCAATTCCTAATTTAAGTTCTGCTTCTTTCTTAGGTCACCTGACGGTTCCTGCTTCCTCACCTCTTCCGACGACAACACTCTCCGCCTCTTCGCGCCGTAAGCCTTCTCTTCGCGACCTCCATTCCGATTTCGCTCTATCTAATAATGTAATTCTGTACAAATAATTCACTTCGCTTTTCCCTAGCAGACCGGGAACTGAAAGCGACGCTTCCGTTGCTGCTTCTGACGACGGTAATCGCGCCGTTTTGAATATATAAACAAGTGAACGCGATTAACTGCTATATGAAGTTCGGGTGTTCATTGTATGTTGTTGCTGTTGTTGTCTACAGATTCCTTTGCTGCAAACGTAGTCATGCATGAAGGAGAGTCTATACACGATTTCTGTTGGTATCCTTACATGTCTTCCTCTGGTAAGAAATGTTTTGTTTTCTATGCGTTTTAGTAACTGATAGTGATGGTGTCTATTGGTCTATGATACTGGATATTTGCAGATCTAGTGACCAATGTTTTTGCGACTACTACTCGAGACCATCCGATTCATTTATGGGATGCTACCTCGGGCCAGGTACTTTCATTGTTTCTCGTTTTAGTTTTGTGCTTAAACTGTTTGTCATCCTAGAGCCATTGAATGATTTTCGGAACTATCAAAGTTTAAATGGAGTGGAATATTAAGGGAACGGATAAATGTAGCACTGGTTGAATGGGGATATAGTTTTTCTTGAAGTGCTAATAGTGTTACCAAGGTTTTAAAAAATGGTCACCATGACAGTTGTGATTTCGTCGTTTCTTGGTATTGCATGAAATAGAGGACACTATAAACATTGATGTTGCAAATAAAATCCCAGTCGAGGAACGTTTTTTAAAATCTCAAATGTTATTGCTAAGAACTAACATTATTGGCAGCTTTGAAGGTACATTATAGTTTTTGTGCTGCTATGGTGATTTCTGACCATTGCTTTTGGTGAAACTTGCAGTTACGTTGCACATATCGGGCATATGATGCAATGGATGAAATTACAGCTGCTTTTTCTATTGCTTTTAATCCAGCAGGGACTAAGTAAGCTATTTCTTTAAGGACCAACAATTTGCAAATTGTAGATGCACAACACAATGTTTCTATGAGAATAACTCATATTTCATGCTCACAGGTCCCATAGTTTTTCCTCATTTAACTTTCATAAACTTTCTCTAGGACATTTAGGCTTACCTGTATGTTTTTAATCCTTGGAAATATGGCTAAAATTGTTTGCAGTCTTCCATTTCTTTTTTTGTTGGTTTTAGTTCTAAAAATTGTCTGTGCCAGACTGTTGCCATTCAGTGATGATGTAGCCATGTTACATCAATGCCCATTGTAACGTCACATGTGTGGTGATAAGGAACATAAACTTTATAGGGACCAGACCCAAATAAAATATCTTGGAGGATGAAAAGCAAATTTAACTATATTTATAATCACTAAAACATATTAACCAGGACATTTGAATATACAGGCATCCCTTGGGTTTTTATGTTCATATGTTATCGGCAAATAACCTTACCTTACTAAGTGAGTTGCACACTATTAAAATTTTAGAAGATATGTAATGCTTAGGAGGTGTTTTTCAAAATACGGAATGATTTTTGGTTTACTTGACTTCAAGCGATGAATGTGTCTTTGTAAAAGTTATTTAAACTGTTTGTCTTGTCTTGTAGGATATTTGCTGGATACAACAAATGTATTAGGATATTTGATTTACATCGACCGGGTAGGGATTTTGAATTGTATTCAACAGTAAAAGATAAAAAAGAAGGCCAAACAGGTAATTTTCATCAGGGCTGCTGAAGTTTTTTCTTTTTTGCCGGGAAGGTTGGGGTGACAGCAGCAGTAACATCTATGAATGAAATGTCTGGGAAAGATTTTATGGTACAAAGAGATGCACATAATTCAGTTTATATGAATGCAGGTATTATATCTGCAATGGCTTTTTCTCCATTTCATTCTGGGATGCTAGCTTTGGGTTCTTACAATCAAACTGCTGCTATTTATAGGGAGGACAACATGGAACTCTTGTACCTTTTGCATGGTCAAGAAGGTGGAATTACCCATGTAAGTTAGGGTTTCCTGTAAATAATTTATTCACATTACATCATTGAGAAGAAATCCTAAATTTTTCTCTTCTTCAGGTCCAGTTTTCCAAAGATGGAAATTATTTGTACACTGGAGGTCGGAAGGTGAGATTTTCACATTTTCTTTTCTAGTTCTAGAGTTTGGACTGGACTACGAATCATATTCTTGTTACCCAGCTTATTGTTACTTGAAGGTCAGTTTCTAACATTCAATGTTTCTTGAAGGACCCTTATATACTCTGCTGGGATGTGCGCAAGTCTGTCGATTGTGTTTACAAGTACTATTCTATCTCTTCCCTTGACCTTGATTTATCTATGAATTGAAGAAAAGTATTATATACGATATTTTGGAAAACTTAAATTGTAGAAAATATTGTTTCTGAAGTAAGGAAACTGCAAAAGCTTTTGTTCAAACAAGATAATACTAACATGCATTTAAGTGGAAGTGTACTTTATGATGAACAAAACTGATGCAAGCTGTGGTTCAAGAGAATAAAGAAAATACATAACCTACTGTATACTACATTTTGCCCCCAAAATGAAGAATTTGAGTTCCTAATTGAATTTTTCAGACTTTCCGTTTTGGAATTATAGTAGAACCAGTAAATTCCAAAGCTAAATTCCTATATCTCTTACTAACTGCTGATGCGTGCACTACATAGTTAATCCAAAGGTCCTCTTTCTTTGCATGGTTAGGTTGCTGTTTGCTATCATGTGTTTTTGTGTATTTCCATTGGTATGAGAGGTTGACTGGTTCCAATCATATTATCTCTCGTTTTATCAATTTTTTTTATTGTAAAGACACTTTTACTATTTATTCTATAAGTACAAATGTTGGGAGTTTAATGGTTGCATCTTTTCACCTTGCTACTAGGTTATACAGATCATCAGAAAACACCAATCAGCGGATACTGTTCGATATTGACCCTTCTGGACAGCATCTTGGTACAGGGGGCCAGGTATCTTGAGCATTCGTATTATCTTGCAACATCAATTATCCTCAATAATATTAAGTTTGTTTTTAAATGATTAATTTTTTTTTTTGGTTTCAGGATGGTTTAGTACACATATATAATCTTCAAACTGGGCAGTGGGTGTCAAGTTTCGAGGCTGCTTTAGGTACTCAAGTTCTGTATTGATGCTTGTATTTTTTCTCCGTCCTGGCTTTGATCTCCTTTTTTTCATGCCCCTTTGTCCTTATCCATTAATTTCTCAAGTATTTTGCCTTTCCAGAACAACCTCTACTACACATTTATTCTCAGTTTGTTTCTTTAGTACTTCAAATTATTTCACTTCATCTTACTATTTCTTGAAGGCCATAGTTAAACTATTTAAACTCTTGTAGTGCTGCAATTTTGACACCATCCCTATTGTCAATTCATTTTTGTTTCAACTTTGCTTATCTTATCATTTTGATAATATCCTTATGTTTTAGTTTTTCTTCAGGTTGCCTCTAGTTTACCTCCAAATTCAATTTTCCCCATTCTTATGCTTGTGTTGTTATCCTCACCCTCATGTTTATGCAACGTAATGATGCATAGATCTGCTTGTGTTGTTGGCCTATATATCCCAGTTCCTTTACCATTTTCTGATCTGCACATACCCTACACTCTTCTCTCTTCGTCTCTATCTTCAGATTCTGATCATAAGTTTAGTCCTTTGTAACATAAAGAGGCAACGTTTTTACCACGTTTATTTATATTCATTGTTGTATTATATTGGACAGACATTAAAGCAGGGACCTTTTTTTTTCTTGAAATATCTTTCCTTCCATTAATTAGAATTCAAATTTTTGAGCTATTGCGTGTTACTAATCAGCAGTTGGCTGTAAATTATTTTTCAATTTTTAACTGCTTTAAGCTTTATCTTTTACTGTTTGTTGTGCAGACACAGTTAGTGGTTTCTCATTCCATCCATTTCTACCCCATGCTGTGTCATCCTCGGGCCATCGAAGATTCGTAATTCCAGAGGACGGCAATGAAGAATTGCGCTTGAGTGGTATTGTTATAATATTATAAACATGCAGACCTCCCACTCCCCTTGCCAATGGTTTTCTATTTCTATTATTTCATCATTGGTCAGGTTTATTATTGGCATGGTTTTACGGAAGTAACCTAATTTATATTATCTATGAACTAAATTTTGAGGAAGTTATGAAAAAACATTATGTATTTTGTGCTACTAAAAGTAATTTTGCAAACTTTACTAATTTCAATCGTGTTTAATATAAATATAGGTCGTGAAAATTGCGTCTCAGTATGGACTTTCTGTTATGATTCAATGGAGATTGACAAGGAAAGCAATGACAGTTTCAACAATCAGTCTGGAAGTGGTTACTTGGACTGAAATTCGTTAATTCAACACTAGTGTGTGTTGTAGGCTTGTTGCCAATGATCATAATGGTTCACCGTTTAACTGTTCCTTGTTTGACCAAAACAGAGTGAAGTTTTGCATGTCTTATACGTGTAAAATTGTAAATTTCTAGTTGTAGCAAGGATTTGGGCTTGTTTGGTTGTTCTTTAGTTGGTGAGATATTTGCTACTGTCTTTTACTTGCTATTGAAGTTTCAGCCGCATTCTGGCCGGCAATACTTTTCATCCCACGTAAAAAGCGGTCTTTTATACTTGGGATTTGAAGTAATCTTCGCTTATAATATACAACAGTGAAACTCTGATTTTCGTGTCTCGACAAACATGGACCTGAAAGTATGACTAGTTTTTCTTACAGACTCACTTTAACTTGTTAATATCTAAATAATAGTTGTAATTTTTAATGATGTTGATTTCACCGAAAGCACCAAATTGGTGTAATTTTTTATTTCAAAATTATTGAAATGGACAGATTTAAAAAAATTATGAAAATGGACAAGTCTAGTATGATTTTATTGTGAAAAAGTTGTGTCAATTTAGTATAATATTATTGTGAAAAAGTTGTGTCAATTTAGTATAATTTTATTGTGGAAAAGTTGAGTTAGTTTGTCATTACTTATGATTCAATAAAGTAAAATAATATTTCATAGCATGACTTTAATTTATTGTATTTTTTTAAATTTTAATTGAAGTTGTATTTGTATGGTGACTTTATTGTATTGTGATAAAAACGTGTAATGATACGCAATTTTAATTTTAATTGTGTATTATTTTAATACAAATTTAAAAATTAGAATAAAATGTTTTGGAATGAAAGTATGAAATTTTTAAAATGTAAATATTTAATAAATCTTTATTTAATATAAGGATATATTACAAAAGTTTTCAATTTTTTTGACAAATATAAATATATCAACTAAAAGATTAAAGGTGTGTTCATTTGAGGGAGAAGGAGTTGATAAATTTGAGAAGATTTAGAGTAAATTGTGTGTTTTTTTTCTAAAGGGATTTAAAGTGAATTTAGAAGTAAAGTTGGTGTAAAATTGAACCGATGTGATAAATAAAAAAATGTTTTAATTAATAAAAAGTGAAGATTATTAAAATATAAAAAGTAATATAAAATTATATTTATTAATAATATATTTATTGGTAAAAAAATATTATAAGTAGAAAAAATGAAAATTAGTTTAAAAAATAAATAAAATGTATTTAAGTAAACTCAATTTATGTTGTTTAAAATTTATTTTTTTAGAAATATAATTTAGTCATAAGTGGTATACCTTTTTGGTTTTATAGTGAAATAAAATATTGATGATCAATCAAACAATAAAATCAAGTTAAAATATTACATGAGATACAAATTGTATGCACATAATTACGTACAATTATATTTATCATAATTCATAACGAAGTTCTTTTGTTTAGGTATGTAAGCAACTTATTCAAACAATATTGTGTTGGCACCTCTATTATACATTGTGTATGGGATGAGTGTGAAAACAAAAAATCAAAGCATTGTCCGAATAAATTGTCGTCTTGAATGTTAACTCTTCTTAATAAGTTACTAATTTCTTCAAAGGAATGATGAGATGAACGAGTTCCAACAATTTGATTGTTTATGACGATTAGCAAGACATCTCGACGTTCCATGGCTGCAAGTTGTCATTCAACAATGGTAGCCAGTCTTCCTGTTTCAGTGTTTGCTTTCTCCTTTTTGTCAATTATTCTAGAATCCATCTCGCAGTCAAAGGGAAAGTCATTTGGTAAACTTTCGAAGGAGAGTTTTTGACCCTTGTATTTCAAATGGGCAACATTGAACCAATCATTTGATCTAAACTTAATTCTTTTTTTGTTCACCTCACTCTGAAGATATCCATTGGCTGAGATCCTTAGATTTGAATAGAAGACTTTTATCAAATTCGAATAGAATGGATGGTCCAATGATATAAAGTCTGACAGGCCTTGGAAGATAAGGTGATGATGAAAATATATACTAGATGTGGCAAATGAATCAAAATTCATAATCTTTGGCACCACAAGATTTCTTGTATAAAAATCAGTTGCATAGTATTCCATCTGGCAACTATCACTAAAGGAACGTCGTTGATCTAATACTTCTTCCACGTATGGCCTCCTCTACGCAAGAGTATTTGTCTCAATTGTTGTTTCTTTTCCCTCACGACTTTTTCAGGTCCTTTTTGACAATGATGACCCCATTGAACAATAACTTAAAAAAGATAAAAATAACAATTGCATAACAATAATAAAAGATTAATAGCTATTGAAACATTCATACATATATTAAGTGGTCATAATTAACATTGCTCAAAATAATGCAACCAACGAAGGAATAGTCAAAATGGTACAATAGAAATCAACTTAAGATTATGAAACATATACATGGACTCAACTACCATCCATCATCATGTTACATAACTTATTCCATCGACGATATGAGGCATTCCCATTAACCTTTTCGTGTATACTGGGTTTGTACATAAGAAATCATAACACTACTCCATAACGATATCTTTTTGTATATTCATGGCAAATAACATTTCTTATATATCGTCCTTAGTGTATTAAAATGTTGAGTTACGACGCATGAACTCCAATGAGAATTTGATTACGCTTCTCAATGGTAACTACTTGGTGCTCAACCATGGATGATATTTTCTCAAAGTGAACATTACTGGATCCCATGACATCCATGAAGTCATCAAGTCTTATAGTCAACTTATCAAATTGTGAGTCCATTAAGTCGATCATGAAGATGACATGCTCCTAGATGGGATAAAAGGCACAAATTGAGTAGCCTCTAGACTATAGTCGGCCATAGGAGGAGGGGATGGTGGAGTTGGGTCATTGTACCCTTGAAAGACAGACTCTTCGAGTATGTATTCCATTTACTCGTTGAGATCAACTTGTAAACAAACTTCCTGCTAAAGACGACATGCTGGACAAACTGTGCGCACTCCATTCCCAATAGCCCAATCAAAGGCCTAAAACTCGACCATTAGATCGCAATGTCTAATGGTAGTAACCCTCTACTAAACTGCAGTAGGCTTTGCCTGAAATACAACGTACACCCAAATCATAAATAAGAAAATGCTTAACATTTGAATAATAAATCCATTACTTAAGTTATGTCTTTAATTCCTTTATTAGGTCATCCCAAACTTCATCCTTTGCTTCGAATCTTTTGGATGTTGCATTCCACGAAAACCCACTAAGTGAGCTAAACAAGTCATGAACCTCGCGTCCTTCAATACTTTTTGTCTATTTTTGACATTATTTTTTGTAATTGCAACATACCCGAACTGATGAAGATTGTCGACGATATTATTATATGCCTGGGTTGTCTAGTTGTCGTTAACCCTGTTCCCCATACAATATTCATCTAACATTGCATTAAGAAGTTGTTCGTCCATGTCCTTGGTCCATTTCATAAAGTCCCTGATCCTTCTAGACAACTCCATTGCAACACTCTTTCCCTTGTTTATTTCAAACCTAATTGGAAAAAACCCGTATGATATTAAGTCAAATTTCAAAGAAATACCACGAAGTGAGATATACATTGAAGGTTCAACACCCAATGTTGATGGTTAACAAATATATGCCCTATCAAAAAGAACATAATGCAATTACATGCCTACATCTTTCAATCCTACCTGAAACTTCAATCCAATGCTAAAACAAGTATTATGGGTAAGGAGTGCTTTTATTTTAAACTTTAACACCTTCTTCACCTTGTCAAAAAATAACCAATTTCAAGCAACCTTCTTCACTTTGGAAAAAGATAACCAATTTCAACCAACCTTCTTTACCTTGCAAAAAAATAACTAATTTCAAGCAACAAAGAATAAAAAACAGAGTTTGTTAAAGAATGAACTAACTTCAACCACCTGCATAGACTCCTCCACCCTGACATGAATCTCCACCACCTTCACAAAGTGGTTACCTTCACAGCTACACCACATATCCACCACCAAAGGACCACCCACACACGTACACCATCATAACCCCCTCGTTAACACAAATCGACCTTTACACATATACCACGCCAAAGTTTCCCTTATTAACACTTGCAAGACACAAAAATCGTTACAATGTCTTGCCATCTGATGTGATCATGGATGGGCCAAGTAATGAAGAGAATAAAAGGATGACAAGAAGCATGGTCTTCTTTATACATTTGTACAAAAAAAAGTAGAGTAGGTTTCATAGGCGTGTATTTGCCTTTTTGTTTTCTTTCTCTTAGTTGCCTTATAGGGTATCAGCCTGGTTCACATGATGGGGAAGTGCATACCTAGAGAGAATATTCTAAATGACATACAAAAGAATGGAGAGAAATTAAAAATGAAAAACATTAGAGAAAAGGGAACTTATGACTTGAAGATGCGCCACTTGAAGGAGGCTCCAAGATAAGCATCAAAGGAGGACCGCCATTTGCTTAAGCAAGATAAGGTTTGCACAAAGAGGGACTTTGGAGACAAAATACTATCTCAAAAGAGGATTGCAAATGTGCAAATCAACTCAAGAAATCAATTGATTCAAAGGTGTGCGTACAAAGGAGACCCCTAAGCCTTATTATATAGCCTTTGGAATGAGCTTGGATGCAAGATCTAGGAGATGTGGACTTTACAGTGAGGAGGCCGGCCAGTCAGCTGTTGCACGTCCTCTAGGAGCTTTAAAGTCCCACATTGATGAAATCTCTCCACTCCAAAGGGTTTATAAGGCAACTAGTTCTCCTATAGTTCAAAAACATGAAAACTACCTATGCTACCTTGCACTAACGCCTAGGACGCCCATCTCCTCTCCTTTTCTTTTTAAGACCAAGCCATGGAAAGTCCCACATTGATTGTTCTTAAAGAGAAAGAAGAGTTTATAAGCGTTTATTCACAAGAACTAAGAGAAAGAAAACAAAGAGGCAAACACCAATCATGATCGTAACCAAATATGATGGACATGGATCGGTTACGCTTCACCGTGGAATCGAATATGTGGACCTTGGAATCAATTCCAACTTGTAGTGGAATCAGTTACTTCTCATTTTTCTTTGGTATTCATCTTCAACCTCGCTGTATGTTGTTGCATCAACCCATGCAACTTTTACAGTGGGGACTGCTTCATTCTTTGTCTTCATCTCCAACCAACCTTATGTGTAAGCCTGAAAGCTGCATAACAAGACAAACATTGTGACCAATGAATCACTCAAACTTACCTGATCTTAGCTTCTCCTTCAATGCGGTCAACACTCAAAACTCCAACAGAGTCTTTCACATGTACAAAGGACAAATGATATGAGCTTCTATTTTTGTAAGAAACTTAATATACCACCAACCAAATACTAATCACACATAGGGTTATTTAATGGGTGTTGGATCCTCAACGTGTCAAACTTTTTTAAAAGATAACACTGTTGGCTTAGGAATCTTTGTTACGGTCTTTGTGTGAAAGTAAATTTCAGAAATCTCTACATAAGGCTAATGAAAGGAACACAAAAGTAACTCCTCAAGTTACTCATGACTCTAAAAAAAAATAAGAATAAGAAATAATGTGTTAGTCTCTGCTTAACATTTCCATTACAATTATTTCATTTCAATATTAATACTATTACTATTACGAGTTATAATTAATTGGGTATGATTTAATTCCATTATTAATATGTTAATATTTTTACTGACCAAGTTGAAATTGTTACTTAAGTCATTGGAATCAATTCCATATTTTCTTCACAATACTCATGGAATAAAATGGATTGCATGAAATTCAGAATTGATTACACATGTTACATTTCAAATTAAATTTGGTCATTATAAAATTTGAAGAGAGCAAATATGAGATTTCCTCACATTTCTTCGGCAGATGATAAAAAAAATAATACATTTCACAATTTATCACTTTCCATTCCTTTCATATCAGTTCAAGTGAACATAACAAATTTTTAAATCCATCTTCATCATTGTTCTTGAAGGATAAAGTATGCTCAAACAAACATAGTTTAAATGTAAAAAAGTAGATAAAACTAATAAAAAATAAAACCGTAAATCTATTTTCTGAAATTTTGAACTCAGTGAAATTTTGAGTAACTTTCAAGTATAAAGCATCTCATATCAATTTGAGCTCTTTATCAAAGCTCATCTCATCTCCTCGTTTATTCTTCTGCTTCATTATTTCAAAATATTTTCTTAACTCCTGCCGCATGAACTTGGCAGTTTGGTTGTCTCATTTCCTACTACGTGTTTTCCCTTCCTCCCCGGTCATGTTTCTCCTAGTTACCATATAATCATACCTAAGATTTTAAACCATTACCTTCTCTTCTATTTACAGGAAAAGTTGTTCGGCCTCTATTAGTAAAGGCTCAATAAGGTTCTTAACCTTCACTTTCTTGCTCTTTATCATATTTTGTTAGTGTTTAAGATAATCGCTTGTTTAAGGTTATGGTCGAGTAGTCCTTGATCAGAGAAGGTCTCAATCGTTACTCAGATTATCGATTCATGATACTGGCATCACTTCCATTCGTTGGTTCAGTACTACTTTATATTTGTAATGATAAATAATCAGTATCAATATTAAAATAAAAATTCGAAACTTTACTAAATTATTTAAATGTTTACATTATATGTCGAAAACTTAAAAAAAAATAAAAGGTAAAACTACCACACTTGAGAATATTAAGATTTATATCTCCCGAATTCCACGCGCTTATTTGATATCAATAAAATATTGGGGATAAATATGTTGTTTTCTTCCTGAAATTTTCCTGAAAAATGTGAGAACTGCTCGCCTAAACTGTTGGACACTTTGCTAATCATTTTGTAAAGTAAAAACAAACATGCTGTGTTTTTTATATACCAGATTCACTAACTAAGGTTTTGACCAAAGAAAGACCATGGTTGAGAAAACAGCAAAAGGTGAAAAGACCAAAACAGCCCTCGTGTTTACAACAAACATGTTGCGTTGTTTATATTTGCCGAATTAACTAACTCCGGTTTGACTCAACAGAGACCATGGTTGAGGAAAACTCCAATAGGAGGAAAAGACCAAAAGGCCCTCCAACAACAAAGCAGCCAGCCACCTATGTAAACTCCGTCGAAGCACAAAGGTTGTTTCAGTGGGTCCCATTCCAGTTCGGTTAACCACTTTTCACCGTTGATTAAGCCATCACAAACGTGTGTTGCACAGGTGTGATCCACTGCAGCGACGGTCTACCATACCACGCGTTTACTTACGTACACGGAACTTCTCCAGAAGCTACCGACAAAGCCGACCAAGCACCACGTCACCGCCCTCTCTCCCTATCTTCTGTCACGTTGCCACGTGTTCTTTTCCAACGGCTAGTTTTTCCCCTCCCTCTTCTGGTTTTTTAACCGCCCGCCATGTTGTAGAGAGAGAGAAAAGTAACCCCTGTCACTTCCCTCGAAGTTTCGCGTAATTTTCTCACGCGGTATTCACTATTAAATTATTTATTATCTAATAATAAGTAGAAAAGCCTTTTTCACTTTTTAGCTTTATATATAAAGCAGTTCATTAACTCCCCAATTTGTTCCTAAATTCTTAAACAGCTTGTAGTTGAGTTTGATCAGCAAGTGTCAATTTCAGTCCTTGCTTTACCTGTTTAGCATCACGACTGCAAATAGAAACTCTCTTGTAACACTTGGTGAGTTGTCTCCTTTTTCTATTTTCTTCTGCGTTTTCTGTTCTGGTATCCTTTTCAGTTTCCCATAAGATTTTTTTTTTTTAAATATTGAACTTTTTGCGTCCCTTTCTGAAAAACTAATAGTTTGTTTGTTTGGGTTTTACAGATTAGAAGAAAAGGTTGTATCTGTGAAGTTTTGGTGAATTTGAATATGGCATTAGGGTTTGAGGGTTATAGTTATACAACTGCCCTTGGAAGGAAGAGGGTCGTGTTATTACATAATGTGGAAGTTTTGTCTCCGTTGAAGAGAACGCGCAGCGAGAAAATCACCTTCGATTCTGAAACGTCTCCGCTTGAGGCCCTTCCTCTTGAGATTCTGGTGAGTGTTGCAAATATCAGTTTTGTATTTTTTTTTTCCTTCCTAAATTTTCATGTCTGAAATAGTTGTTCTGAAATATGGGTTTTTCTGTTCTTTTCTGGACTAATTGTAGGTGAAGGTGTTGTGCGGTGTGGATCATGAGGATTTGGAGCAACTTGTTCGTGTCTCAAAAACTGTCAGAGAAGCTGTAAGTTTTGGAGTAGTATTCAATGTTGTTCAGTTCTGTTTCAAGTTCTGTTTTTTGTTCTAATTTGTGAACTGTTTGGTTTTGCTTTTGTAGACTGAGATTGCTAGGAAGACGAATTTTGAGTACAGAACTCCTAAGAAGAAAACTTTTGCTATTTCTGTACCCTATGGTGTAGAGGGTGAGGAAATTGAAGCTCCTAATGCACCATTGAGGAAACCAAAGTCCAAGCTTATTGGTAAGAATCTGAGTAGCATCACAATGGCATTGTTTGCTTCACCTACCAAAGAAGACCAGTGAGTGGGCCAAGGACAAGTGGCAACTGATTACAGGACCAAATAGTTTCTCTTGATTCGGATAGTTTTGTGAATAGATTGTGATTGCCACGTGTGTATATTAGTAAGTAGATTCAGAGTGACTTGATACATACATAGAAGAACTTACTATCTGATTAATCTTTATACAAGTCATATCTTCAAATCCTTCATTGAAGATTGCTTTGGCTTGTTTGCAATCTTTATGTACATGCACAGGCTAGTAGAAAGTGCTAGAAATTCTAGTCATTGTTTGGAGGGAAATCCTATGTCCTTCTGTATGATAAATTTAACTGTCCTCACAAGTTGTTTGGACATAAGAATGAGTAAAGTTTCGACTTTCATGATTTGATTAAATTTGTTGTTTTATTCATTCTGGTCTTTCATGTATTAAATATTCACGAATTGTGTAGAAATGTGGGGTATGTTTCTCTTTTTAGCATGGCAAATGTTATTAGTAGTATCCACTAGTTATCATAAAGTGGGGGAAGCAATTAGACATATCAACATCCATCATGGTCCACCAAAATTAGAGGGAATTTCGTTTGAGATACTTGAGGTTTGAACAACTGTTGCTCTAAAAGCCACACAACTAATGTGTCCTTGGTATCAGAAACAATTAAATACTTTGATTTTTCTGATTTTCAACTCGTAAGAGTGGATTTCCTTCGTTTGACTCTGAAAAAGAGATACTGAGACTTTTTTTGTTGATTCCCAAGTGATGTCAGAAAGTTGTAAATTAACTATTTGATGATGGTAGCTTCCCATTATCTAAGCAAATTGATAACTTAGTGGTTAAGCATGGTAGGAGAAAACTTCTACATGAATCATATTCAGTTTAACATACTGTTTCTTTCACTTTAGTTTTGGGGTGAATTCAATATTTCTGCAAAATAGGAGCAGATTTTCTTTTGTAATATTGAGAATGTCAGTAAGCTGTTTATAAACCTTCAAGGTGTAGTTTCCTGAGGAATAAAGTTGAATGGTGCAAGCAATTTTCCAAAGAAAGGAGGGAATACCATTTCACAGTTGAAGGGGAGAAACAAAAGATTCGAAACAACAAAGAGATTCTATAATGGATGCATAGGGTTGAGGTTTATCATGTATTCAAGTGTTTGATTTTTTTGTACTCTGCTAAATGATCACATTTAGTCATATCAATTAGTGGTTATAAATAAAGATAAGTAAATTAATATAATTGTTGATTTACATTAATGAAGGATTTAAGTTTGATCGTTCAATAATGTTAGACCAAGTTTCTGTACCAGTTCAGTCTTTTTTGAAGATAACTAGTTAATCGATCAACTAAGACAATGATGAAATTCTTAACATGAAATAGAAAATAAAATAAAATGAAATAAAGATAATGATAATAATAATGATAGAAATTGAAGGTCAAATAAATATCAATGATAAAAAATGGTCAAATTTGTAACATGATATAACGAAATTAAAGTATTAAAATGGAGGTCAAATTCTTAACATGAGAACTAGCCAATAAAATTAAATCAAACAAGAAAACAACAACGATACTAATATATTATAATTATTCTTACTATTAAAATAAGGTCCGATTGTTAACATTAAGATAGATAATAAAACAAAATCAGAACGAAACAATAATAGGTCAATTCTTAACGTTAAATTAATTGGAAAATAAAACAATATCAAATAAATTAAAAAAAAAATCATTCTTTGTTCACTTTTATTTAAATTTTTAAATTCAATCTCTTTAGTATCACAAAATTTAATTCCATCTTTAAGTTTTTCAAAGTTGACTGATATTAACATCATTAGTTCTTATAATTGGAAATGAACACTTGTCCAAACTGACACACATCTTAAATTATACATCAGTATACACATTAACTTTAAAAGTGATTTTTATTTAAGAAATGTTTTTTACCAAAAGAAACTAATGAAACATGCAATGAGAAAAAGTACATTAAATTTATACATCATCAATATACCAAATTTACTATTTATGTCAAAATACTCTATTCAAAAAATAAATAAATGTATCAGACAAATTTTTTTTTACCATTTTAAAATATGTTATAAATAAATAATCTCACAGATTTTAGCTTTTTAAATTTTCTTATTTAGATGTGATAAATAATTTGTTCAGATAACTTATTCATATATTGATATTGTAAATTAAATTTGTGCAGGTAAAAAACAAATTCAATAGTTGAAAAAAATTAGAAGGCAACACTCATCTAAAAAAAGTTTAATAGATTAATTTTAGCTATACCTTTTATGCTTAATAATAAAAAATATTTAGTAACTTAATTAATTGGGATGATTCTAAGCAAGAAAAGGAATGGTAGTGCAGTCGATGTGTTCAAGAAGAGCATGTTGACTATTCTTAGAATATATAATAGAAAATATTATAAACATTGTTTTTAGCACTTTTGTTATAACTATTCATTGGAGTATTGGTTGTTGTTTAGTGCAGTGCAGGCCCTAGTGGCTAATAAATAACATTTTCTTTCATAAAAAAGAAACCACGGGAAAGAAAGAAGAAAACAATGGTGAAGTTGAAAGTTGTTTTGAGATTTCGGAAATCATGGTTCCATTAATTGCACTTAAAACCATTTGATCCAAAACAATCAATGAGCATGTTCATATTATTATAAATATTTAGGTAATCAGATTGTAAAATACTTGATATATGTAAGAAGATTCCATTTTCTCCCTTGTGTGTAAATAAGAAAATAAATATACATAATTTATATCTTGCAAAACTTTCTTTAAATTGTACTTTGACTAATTTTTATAATATAAACTCGTCTTAATGCCTGTATTATATATAACTTTTTTTTTTATCTTAATCCATGTATTATATATAACTTTTTTGCATAGGTACAGGTCCAATTAATAAGAATATAAAATTAAAAATTTTTATTCCATAAAAAAATCAATATTTAATTTAAAATATAAATATAAAATTATATATTTATATCCATTTGATAAATATATAACATTTTAATGCAACCGATATAAAATTATATATTTAGATCCATTTTATCAAATATAAAAGTTAGTCAAATTATATATATTTAATAAATTTTATAAAATTAAATTTAACCAGTGAAAAAGTTATTGAAGTTGTAAATGAATAAGTTTGAGATGTGTACCTAACATTGTTTGAACATTGATGACAGAATGATATGTATTTTCCAATGCCAATCACAATAATCATGATGACAACCATTACACCATTTTGGATTCAGCACCCTTTGAAACTTTTCTCCATTGAAGACCATTTAGGTTATGTTGGTTTGAGCTAATAGTATTGTGCATGTACATTGGCAAAGAAAAAATGATAGACATTTTTCATTTGCATAGACTCGTTTCAAAGTGAGATCGCGGAAAGATTTGTGAGATTGGTCACTTACATGTATCTCATTATTAGTCGGAGGAGTTTGAAGGAATTTTAGGCATTTTTTTTATTACTCCTATATTTTCCAAATAAATTACTGACTCACGATTTTTATATGCATCACCTAAATAATAAAAATAATAATAACAATAATAAAAATAATAAGAATAATAATAATAATAATATTGATAATAATAATAATACTAATGAAAATAACAATAATAAAAATAATAATAGTAATGAAAATAATAATAATAATAATAATGAAAATAATAATAATAATAATAATAATAATAAATAATAATAATAATAATAATAAAAATAAAAATAAAAATAAACTTATGCATTTAGGGTTTTTGTTGTGATTTAAGAAATTTGGTTTGTGTGGTTTGTGTTTACAAGAATTCAATTATAAGATATTCTAATTTTTTATGTTAATAAAGTAAGAATTTGTTAGTATGGTTTTGAGCTTTAAGTGCTATATCAGTAAGTCTAGTTTTTCATGAAACTAGGATAACATTATAAGAAGAGTTAAATAATGTTTTTAATTTTTTTTTTCGTAATGTAGTATCTAATGAGTGTTACGAAGTAAATTGATCAATAGGATTTATTTAGACGTTGTTTTGCAAAACTTGTAAAAAGATATAATCAATAAAAGAGTATTTTGCAAAACTTGTAAAAAGATATAATCAATAAAAGAGTGTAATGAGCATGAAGAAATGTATTTCTTGATTCGACGTCTGGAAAATGATATGTGAAGATCTTTTAGAAGAGTTGTGCAAACACTAGGTTTTATGAGAAGCTTTTCAAGAAAAAGATATGTAAAACAAAACAATGCGCAAAGAGTATTTTTATACTGGTTCACTCCAACTAAGTTACTTCAGTTCTCTCTTATGAACTCTTGAGAGGTTCCACTAATCTTGAAAATTACACAAGTATTCTTACCACTTCTGGTTTACAATGAGTATTCTCACCACTCTTGGTTCCATAAACAATTTTGATATCTCCCTGATTCACTGCCTAGTCAAGTTTCACCACTTTTGGTTTCTGAGTATTCTGAACACTCCTGGTTTACAAGTTTTCAAACCACTTCTAGTTTATAAGTATTTTAATCTCTTCTTGTCACTAAAAATCCATAGCGGGATATACAACAAGATACATATGGATAACTCTTTACGGAAGAATATGTTTTTAATTACAATATAATTTGTAAATCTTGATGGTGTTTCACTCTCTTTTCGCTTGAAAGCTTCAGATGAATTACGAATTGTAAGCACATAAATCAAAGAAAGAAAATGTATTCACTTTGTTATTCTTCTTGTCTTCTCTTCATACGTTTAACTATTCATTGCTTTCTTAAAAATCTACCTGCTGGAGCTACAAAGTGTCAACCTTTTGCATGACTCTTTTTGTGGATAGTCTTGAGTTTGAAATTCATGCTTTAATTGTTTTTACTCTTTAAATTCTAGTTTTAGTTCTAGTTATTAATTTTGAACCTGCCTAGTTAGATAGTTCTTATGTAATTGGTTTGGTGACTTGAGTGAATAATTTTTTGTGTTTGACTTGACTGAAAATCTCTTGCGCTTGTTCTTTATCTATATGAATTGCTTTGAAAATTTGATTAAGATGATGTTGGTTGAGGTTGTTGAGCATAAATTATGGTTGCTCTCATTTGTTTAGATAAATGCATTGTTTTAATTGTGGTCAATATTCATGGCATTGTGTTTGATAAATTTTGGAACCTTGAGTAAACCTATGAGATGTTGTGCCTCAAAATGCTTGTTGAAAGCAATCGCAATTGACTTTGCCTGAGTTTCTCTTTTTGAATAATTCACTTGCTTGTTACATATGATTAAGACTATCTTTTCTCTTTCCTCTTAGACATTTTAAGTCAAATAAGTCAATGAAAACCCTTTGAACCTTAAAGAAAAGATTTCTCATTCTTAGACCCTTTAAGTTTAATGAAATATTTTTGACTTCTTTACCTTGAGTTGAGAAAAACATATATTTCAAGTTTAGGAGAATGATTAAAAGTTTGAGAGAGTTCATGTCATAAGGGAGCATTGAGAAATATAACAAAAAGAAATAAGAAAAAGAAAGAAAAAGAAGAAAGAAGAAGAAGAGAAAGAAAAATGAGTTCAATAAATGAAAGTTGGGAAATAAGTTGGGGAGTGATTTATTCAATTTTTGAAGCAAAAAAGAGACTAATGTTATACCAAGTTTTGTTTTGTTTGATATCTTAGCTCAAGTTTCTTTGTTATCAAGAAAAACCAAATTTTCTTCTTAGCCTAGCCACAATACAAGCCATAAAAGTCCTTGAGATGCTAACTTGCTTGTGAATATGTTTATTATGGTTGAAACGAAGGACAAAATTGGTTTACAAAGGGCAACCTCGACCATCCTAAAGACCAGTGCTGAGCAGTAGAGTCTTTGCATTGAGAGATGTGTGGTAATGTGGTAAATGAAACCCTTTATCTTCGCTGTTTGAAGCTCATGGAGACTGCTTAGAGCTTATAAGAACAACCTCTTCTTCCTCTTTGTGTTTCCTTCGTTTTCCATCTTCCATTTTGAAAGCTTGAGGCTCTCCATGGAAAGGGAGAGCCAAACCCACCTTGTTACGGATATTTGTAGCCATTGAATTTTCGTGTACCTTGTAAATGCTTTTATTATATATGTGCCTCTTCCTTTGAATGCTAGTTTCTTGTTTCTATGCTAAATGCTTGCTTGAATGGGGATGTTCTTATCTCAATTTGTGGTTCATGGGATTTTGGAAAGAATCTTATGAAACCTAGACTTGAAACAATAAATCTAATGGAGTTTGTATCTAGGATGGAACCTGATTCATTAGTTGTCTTAAACCTTAGATCTTAAGGCAGGTTTTCTTGTTAAGTGTTCAAGAGATTGACTTTTAGTGAGGAAACCTAGGCTCTTTCACCTAAGGGGTTAGAGTTTAAGTGTTCTTGTGGGTTGAATTTAGTGTTTGATGGAGATGAGATGATTTTGTGTGTGCACGAGAGTGAAACCGGTAAAATCTATCCATGACAATGCCTTTCCATACCATTTATGACCTTTTTCTCACTTCTAAGTGTCTCCAACTACAAAAGTAAGTTTCATCTTTTGTGGTAACAAGAGAGATGTTTTCTAAACCTTAAACTTGTCTTTCTTTGTGATTATAATAATTTGTTAGTTTTGTGCTAGGGAAAAGTTATATGTGTAATTTTCTCTCTTTATTATTCTCTTTACTATTTTAATTAATTGTTAAGAAAATTAAAATATTAAAAAATTATTAAAAACATGAATTTATAATAAGAAATTCATTCACTTCTCTTAGTTTAATGTTCATGTTAATCATTCCACTACAAAGGAAAATCTTTATTTTAAATTTACTAACTAAAACTTAACTAAGATTATTTTTTCCTACGTATCGAATGAGAAAATGTGAACACTAAAAGGCTCTAACGACTCTAACAAAAATTTGTTCAGGTGAACTAATTGCTTATTTATAAAAAGAACAGTAATTTGTGAAAAATAAAATAAAGAGAAAGGGTATAAAAAATCTAAAGAAAAGAGGAAAAATATTGCGTATAAGTGAGAGAATAAAAAAAATAAGTAATTTAAATTGATTTAACTTTTTATAATTCACATTCTTCTTTGTTTTTACAAAATAAGTAGATATTATTTAATTTATTATAATGCTTATATAGAATATTTAGATGTACTAATGAAGTGTAAATAACATTTGACTTTTTAATTTATTATAATGCTTACATAGAATATTTAGATGCTTACATATAATATTAATTCTATTCTAATCACATGTTTGTCTCATATCTAAATTACTAGAACATTATTAATTCATTTAATATTTTACTTTTTTAAATTTATAACTTTATTATTAAATAATATTGATCAGAAAAAGAGATGTATGTCTTTTCGGCTTAAAATTCTTAAAAACATTTGTCTTTTTTTATTTTATAAATAAATTATTTAATAAATATTTAAGTAATTAAAACTATGAGACGCAAATTTAATATGGAATATTAAAATAAAAAATTTATAAGTTTTCCTTTTTAGTTTGGTGAGAGCCGAGTATAAATAAATCCTTTTGCTGCCATGTCTAGTGTGACCATTATAATAGTCATTAATTTATCTGTTTTGAGATATTGCTTTTTATTTATTTAATGTTACTAGTTAATATTACTCTCCAATATACTTATTGCGGTTTTCTGAGCGAGGAAACCTTTTCAATACTCGCATTAAATTAATTTCAGCTTTCCTTAATTTAAATCTTTGATATTAAATTCTTTAAACATGGTTATAGATAGTGATGTTAAAATGAGTTATAATTCCTGGACCAATTTGGTACACCACGAGTTTGAACTAGGTTAACTTGGAAAAAATGTAATTTTTTTATACGAGTTACTTTTCAATCTAGCTCACTTAGAACTCAATTTCCCGGGTTGAACTCGTGGTGGATTGGATTGGCTCACCAACCCACCTAATTTAATTTAATTATTTATTATTTTGTATTTCAATATTATTAGTTAGCATTTTTTTATTATAGTATAGATGATGATAAAGAAAATGTTTTAAGAGAGAAAAATATTATAAATTTATCTAACACTATAATATTATAAATGGATAAATAATACAAAAATTATCAATATTAAAAACTTATTTGTTCATATTTTGTACATGTTTTTGGATTACGCTTCGATTGTATGATACTTTTTTATTTATTTTAAATTGTTTGTGGAGTTTAACATCATTTTAGTGAAATTTTTTTAGATCTGAATTAAAAAAGATGTACTTTTTTTAATTTTAAAAAACTTATAATTAAATGAGTCAGTGAGCCTAACCGTTTAACTCACCAACCTGTGTAGGTCGGGTCGAGTTCAAATTTTTTAGCTAGTTAATAAATGACTTAGATTGAATTGATTCACTAAGTGACCAAACTGTGTCAGATCAATCTGGATCACCCGTTTTGACAACTTTAGTTACAATTGTTAATGGTTTGAACATATAAATTACAATTAACGATATTTTAAATAATTTTAATACTACAGTTTTAATGAAATGTTTAAAAGTTTTGAATATATGTAATTTATTAGTATTGTGAAAACGAATTAAAATTTATGAGTAATTTAAGTGAATTGTATCGGGTCAAGCTAAATAATTCATTTTGATAACATTAAACTTATATTTAATTTATTAATTTAGAATGAATTTAAATTTTCATATCAAAGTTATATTATAAGCTCCATTTAACTTATTAACTAATTTGCTACATTAATTATTAAATAAATTATATTAATAAGAAAACCCATTTGAATTTTAAAATATTAAATTATATTATTAAATAATTACAGATTTAATTAAACAAAATGAAGTCAGATACAAACATTAAATGTATAATTAAATTTTATTTGAATATTCATGTAAGTATTTATCATTATACTATTAAAATAAACTGACTTTGTATAATGGAATATTAAAGGATGAATCAAACCTTCATTGGACTTTTCAAATTAGAACAAATTATTCTTTAACTTATGTAATTAAATATATTAAAATAAAATTGTAACACCAAAAACTATAAAATAAAATAGATTTTAAGTTTGTATGAATATTAAAATATTAATTTTTTATTTTAAATATATAGTACGTTCAAAATATTGCTGGGTGGTCACTTTTTCATTTAAATATAATATAGCGAGAGCAAACAAATTTAATTTTTTCAATTATTCTTTTTAATGTAAAAATGTGATTATTTTTATTTATTAGTTAAATGTTAAAGGTTACCATAAAATATGAAAATTTTTAAAATTTTACTTTTCTAAATATGAGATCTGAAATTCTTTAAATTTAAATAATCATAAATGTTAATTTTTTTAAATAATATTTATAATTTAAATTCTTACAAAAAGTTTTTTTTGGGACATTGATTATCTTGAAAAGGACTAGGCTATTCAAGTATTCACACTAAATAATTAAAAAAATAATAAAAAAGTTTAATATGTTTGTAGTATTGAAATTTGATTCGAAATTAAAATTTATTTATGTATAAAATTGATTATATTATTTGATATATTTTAATTTTATTATTAGTTAAAAAATATGATTCACATATAAAAAGATTTAACATAATTTGCTTAAAAGTATAATATTAATTCATTTTTAAAAATTGGTAATCAAAATATATAAAAATTTTACAACAATGTTTTGGAATTAATAAAATATTTAACTCATGTATAACAAATATAAGTGTAACATATTTAAGAGAAATATTTATTACTTCTCTGTTTTTTTTTATTCAATGAAATTTAATATTTCTGCACTGAGATGGAAACTTCTACATTTTGTTTTTTACTTTTTTTTTTCCTAATTAAATTTTTGAGATCCTCACATGACACTGGTAACAGAGAGGTGACATGATTATTATATATTGAGTCCAATGCTAAACGAAAAAGACACAGAACGAAAAAGATACATAGGAAAACATGAAAACAATGGGGTTGCTCTGTTTTTTCGTAGCATCTCTAACGATAATGCTGCCTGTTTCTCTGGGAAATTCACAGAATCAAAGCCCAGATATCAAACAATTCCTCTCTTGTCTCTCAGCTCATTCAAGCAAAACAATACCTGAAGCCGTATACACCCCACAAAACGCCTCTTACACTTCTATCTTGAACTTGCACGTTCAAAACAAACGATACAAGACAAAAAACACTCCAAAACCTCTTGCCATCATAACTGCCAAAAGCGAGAATCATGTCCAGGCAACAGTTACATGCGCCAAATCAAGCCGAATTCAGATCAGAATCCGAAGCGGTGGCCATGACTATGAGGCTGCTTCATATGTCTCAGACGTGCCGTTTGTGATTCTCGACATGTTTCCTCTTCAGTCTGTTGATGTGGACGTAAAAAGTGCCACTGCGTGGGTTCAGGCTGGAGCCACGATCGGTCAAGTTTATTATGAAATAGCAAAGAAAAGCAATGTGCTTGCGTTCCCAGCAGGAGTGTGTCCCACTCTGGGTGCTGGTGGCCACATTTCTGGTGGTGGGTATGGCAATTTGATGAGAAAATATGGTCTTTCTGTTGATAACATCATTGATGCCAGATTGGTCGATGCCAATGGTGTTATCCGGGATAGGAAATCAATGGGGGAGGACCTGTTTTGGGCTATTAGAGGAGGTGGTGGAGCCAGTTTTGCGGCTATTCTTTCATGGAGGGTCAAATTGGTCCCTGTACCCCCACAAGTGACTGTGTTCAATGTGAAAAGATCTATCAAAGAAGATGGAACTGATGTTGCTTACAAATGGCAACTGGTTGCACCAAAACTAGACAGAGATCTTTTCATAAGAGTGGAACCTAATGCGGTGAATGGAACAGTGATAATCTCTTTCATTGGCATGTTTTTAGGCCCAATCGAAAAGCTTGTTCCTATGGTGAGTAAATCCTTCCCTGAATTGGGTTTGAAAAAGAGTGATTGCATAGCAATGCCTTGGGTAAATTCCACTCTTTTTTGGTATGATAGCCCAATTGGTACCCCTATTCAAGCTTTGCTACCAACTTCTCAGGAGCCATCTACAATATACTTTAAGAGTAGATCAGATTATGTGAAAACGCCAATCCCAAAAACGGCCCTCAAAGGCGTTTGGGATTTGATGATTAAATGTAACAACGTTTGGATGCAGTGGAACCCTTATGGAGGGGTAATGGATGAGATTTCAGCATCAGCAACCCCTTTTCCTCACAGGAAAGGAAACTTGTTCCTGATTCAGTACTTTGTGTTTTGGAATGAAGACAGTGCTGCGGCCTATGATCGTAACAT
This sequence comes from Vigna angularis, assembly GCF_016808095.1. NCBI lineage: Eukaryota > Viridiplantae > Streptophyta > Magnoliopsida > Fabales > Fabaceae > Vigna > Vigna angularis. The sequence goes on along the minus strand of NC_068970.1, from coordinate 52,367,271 downwards.
GAAATTTTCCAAGTTGATTTATGAGTTTATGACTTCTTTTGTTTCTAGGTATCCAAGGGAAGCATTTCTCAATTACAGGGATAATGATATTGGTGAAAAACATCCAAGTTCTTCAACAAGCTTGAAAGATGCTCAAGTATATGGAACCAAGTTCTTCAAGGAAAACTTTGATAGATTAGTGAGTGTGAAAACCACTGTTGATCCTTCCAATTTCTTCACCTATGAACAGAGTATACCACCTAAATCTGCCCATTTGTAGATGCTAATTTCAATAATTAATAAGATCAAATTGTTTGGCTATGTGTTTCTCTATACTTGCGGTATTTTCATTTTTGACTCATACTTCGACAGTCTTTTGTTTACTTCATTTATTGCTTACTCGATCTTTACGTTCATAGATTTTTTTTTTCTATTTACTACTCATTTTTTAAAATTCTCTATTTTACCCAAAGTAATATAAATGGTATCAATCACGTTAAGTTAACATCCTTACTAATGTGGCAAAAAAAGTATGTCACTTTCTTCTCTCTCCTATGCTCATGCACCTATCATTGCTTCAAATACAAACTTTTATATTATTTCATGAATATTATGCAACGATACTAATATTTAAAGTTTAATAATTTACTTATTCAAAACTTTTCTTTTACTAAACAATGTAACCTAACACAGACAATATTAGATTTTTAAAGAAAACAGTTATGTTTATATTTATTATTATTATTATAGATATTTTAAGATAAAAAAATGAAATTAATAGTATGATAATATATATTCACAATATTTTATACTACTACTAATAATAATTGTAATAATAATAATAATACTAATAATTTTAAAAGAAATAAAGTAAAAAAGTTGGTCGAGTAAACTCATTATATTTTTCACCAAAATTTATAAAGATGGAGCATATTTTTCTATGAATTTAGAAAAGAAATTGTTCATTTGAAGAAACGATCATTTTTTGTATATAAAGTTTAAGTAGTTAAATATTTCATTTGAATAATAAAATATTTATATTTCAACTCAGATTCTACATTATATATATATATATATATATATATATATATATATATATATATATATATATATATATATATATATATATATATATATATATATATATATATATATACTAAAGTATTACTCATGGCATTGGTAGGAGAGGAAAATTAACGTTGATATCGTTCCAAAAAGATTTGCTTTAAAAAGTTTGATTGTGTTAACACTAAAATATTATTATCCTAATTTGATTGTACTATTCTTTTCTTTAATATATGATATGCTGTTGCTGTTTTATTTTATGCTTGTTTGTTTCCTCAATTTATTCTTTATGCGTGTTAGAATATTTTCAATTTTAATTTATTCTCATTCTCATTAACATTAATTAAGGATACTTTTATTTTATTATTTTTTCTAATTAATTTTCCTCGTTAATTAAATCCACTTAAATATATCATATTTTTTTTTCTCTAAACTTAAACATTTTCATTTTTTTCATCATCTTTTCATTTCTTTCGTCTTTTCCTTGGGCAAATCATAAAATTTCATTTTTTTATTTGTATACATTTTTGAAAAAGTTGAACATAAAACTCACGTTAAAAAAATAAAAAAAAATTGCAAAACCATTAATATGAATGAGAGAGAAAAAACTTCGCACAAAATAGGAGAGAGAATAAATAATACTGATTTCATAATCACGTCACTACAAAGTTTTTTTTCTAACAATTTAACGGAAGGAACGTGATTGATACAATTTATACCACTTTGAGACAAAATAAAATTTTTTAAAAGTGAATACTAAACAGAAAAAAACCTTTGAATCTAGGGACCAAGTAAGCAATTAAATCTTTATTGTTTATCCTTATTATAAAATTTTAATTGTATATTTGGTAGGTGATTATAACAGTTAAATATTGTAAAAAAAAATATATTAATATTAATCTTCTTTTTGTGTTGAATATTAACTTAGGATACTTTATTTATAATAAAAGAAATATAGACTAAGTCTAAAATATAAGTAAAAAATAATAACAAACTAAAGATAACATATAAAATAAAATATATAAGATATCTAATAATCTAATATATTTAACATTTTTCCTGGTACATACAAATTTATGTACCAAGCTTGTTATAAATATAACTAATTCTCGACCTTCGTAAAGACTTAAACTCAGTCTTGATGTCTCCTAGAACTAATATGAAGAACAATTTGATTGTCACATGTAAGCGTCATCTCTAAATTGTAACTTTTTAAGCAATTGTTTAAGCCAAACAAGCTCACAAGTGGCTGAGGCCATAACTCTATATTTTGTTTTTGCATTAGATCTTGTCACAACACTTTGTTTCTTTCTTTTCCAAGAGATCAAGTTACCACTAATGGAGACACAATATTCGAATGTAGACCTTTTATCAAAAGGAGATCCTGTCCAATAAATATCTGAATAACAAATCACTCTTGTATGATTATTAGAACCATATAAAAACTCGGATAATTGCATTCCAATGATTTTCACACGGGGAATTAAGCAATTAACTTACCACATTCATTATGAAGGAAAAGTCAAAACGAGTGTAAGATAATTCAATTTTCCAACTAATCTTCTATATTTTGGGTCTGACGTAAACTCCCATGTTTTGGCATAAGTTTAGTATTAGGATCCATGGGTGTGTCAACAAATTTTGAATTCATCAACCAAATATCTTAAAAAATATTCAATGGATACTTCCTTTGAGATATAATAATACCATCGTTGGATTGTGCCACCTTAATTCCCAAGAAACATCTAAGTTTACCAAGATCTTTGGTTTGAAAATGGTTACAAAGATGTTGTTTCTGAGAGATGTCATGACTGTCACTGCCTGTAAGAACGATGTCATCAACATATACTATCAAGTAGACAAATCCAACACTCGAGTGACGATAAAAGACTGAATGATCTGTCTCACACCGAGTCATACCAAATTGTTGAACAACGTTACTAACTTTTCCAAACGACGTCCTAAGAGACTATTTTAGGCCATATAAGGATTTGCAAAGATGACATACCAACACAGAAGACTCATCTTGAGCAACAAATCTTTGAGAATGCTCCATATGAATCTCTTCTCTCAAATCTCCGTTGAGGAATGCATTTTAGACATCTAGTTAATTAAGAGATCACTGTTGAAGAGCCGTCATGACTATAAATAAACGAACAAATGTCATCTTTGCCACTAGAGAAAAAGTATCACCATAATCCAACCTAAAAATTTGAGTGTAACTTTGGCCACATGATGGGCTTTGAGGCGATCAATAGTTTCATCAAGACTTACTTTGATAGAAAAAACCCACATGCAACCAATAACAAATTTTCCAGATAGTAATGAGACAAGCTCTCAAGTTCCACTATTCTGAAGAGAACTTAGTTCATCTAGCATGACCTGACGCCAACCAAGATGGACTAAGGCATCAATAACAAATTTTGGGATTGGATGGTCATAGAAGAAATAAACTAAATACAAGTATAAAAATGTGAAGACAATATATGATAACTTAAAGCAATATAATGTAGAGAGGGATTACGGGTAAAACATATACCTCTTTAGAGGACAATTGGAAGGGCAGAGACTCAGTTATCAGAGTTAGAGGAGACAAAGTAGTTGACACTTGAATTAAGTCACTTGGTGGTTGTTGAGAGACACCTGGTGGACTAGGAACAATTGGAAGAGCACAAATAACAGGAATATTACCTGTATTAATTAGAAATATTGCCTGTGTTAGAAACAGACATATCAGAAGAAGAATGATTGTTAAAATAAAAGGAAGACTCATTGAAGGTGACATCTGCAAAAACAAAATAGCGGTTAAGAGAAGGAGAAAAACAATTGTATCCCTTCTTTTTGATCTAGTAAAGCCTAAAAAAACATATATGTGTGATCAAGGAGCTAACTTATAAAGAACAAGCTGCTGCAATTTGGAAAGACTGACATGAATGAACCGAGCATGAAGAAGAGGTAGAGACTCCATAATCACGCCAACATGTGTAAAAGGGAGGAGATGATAAAGACCATAAGACTTACATCTGGTGCTAATCACCTGTCTCGAAATCCGATCCTGTAAACAAACAAAATCTTTTTCAAAAGACATACCCCAATCAAGAGAATGGATTAGATGACTAATGGATAATAAATTAAAAATGACATAAAAATCAATAGATAAAAAAGGAAAAATATTAACAATCCCAGTATCATGAGCTAAAACTCTAGATTAACCAGGTATTGTAACAAAAGGTAAATGATTCAGAGAGGACAAAGAGGAAAATCAAGATTTGTCTGTGGCACGTGAGTCAAGAACCGAAGAGTCAAGAGAAGAAGATGGAGTCAGACCAATAAAAATTGTATCTATGTGTGCTACAAATACACTAGAATTAGAAGATTGTTGATCCTTATACCATTTAAAAAATTTATTGAAAATAATATGGTCTTCGGTAATATAAGATGAAAGAAGATTTCGCTTTCGCTTAGATGATTGTTAAATATAAATCTAACAAATGTCTCGACATTTGAACCAACATTTCTTTTATTTTACAAAATCGAAATACTAAATCCACAATTAAAATTTTACAAAATCTAAACAAAAGTGGATTTAATTTTTTTTTACATTGATAGATAGTATTTTTTTTAGCACCCTATGTTGAGATAGCAAGAGGGAAGAGAGAGAAAACTAAGAATGGATTTATTATGAAAAGCTGATAAGAAACTACTACAAGAATCCTAAATGAATAAGCATGCAAGGGTATAAGAGTACTTCCCAACATGCCCTTAGACTTAGGGTGGAGGCTGCAAGGAAAAAACCTAATTAACAGTATCCTTGAAAAGCGTAAACGAGACGAGCTAAAAATGGATTTGGTGAGCGCATCAGCTATCTGGAAACGAACTGGAATATGATGAACGAGTAAATGAGGTTTTTGAAAGAAATCACGAACATATTGCACATCAAGAGTAAAGTGTTTGGTTTTTTAGTGCATGACGGGGTTAGCGGTGAGAAGAACATAAGAAAAAAATTATCTGAGTAGACTATTAGAAGAGAATGACGAAGAGCTAGCTCATGAAGTATAGAATGAGTCCAGGAGATTTCGATAGTAACTGAAGCAATGCTTTTGGACTCAGCGTCAGTGCTGCTTTTGGAAACAATATGTTGCTTTCTGAACGACCAAGAGACGATATTATTGTGAGTTATGCATATATTGAGACTTTGTTGACCGCATGCATACGTAATGAATGGACGAGTGAAAGTCAACTACTGAAGAGCACTCCACAATCTAACGATAAAGCGTGGGATCTTGAAATGCTGTTGAGCCATTGACAGTGAGCTTGAGCGACAACACCATTGGAAAAGGTTGAGGTTTAACATCAATCATGTTAGCCTTTTGTAAAAGCTGCTGAACACATTTAGTCTGAGTGAGGAAAAGAGACCCATCAGGCTTCCAATGAGCTTCTATGCTGAGGAAGTAATGGAGTTTTCCAAGGTCTTTTAAGAATGAAGGTTTGGCTAATGGTGGAGATAAGAGCTTTTATGGCCATGGGCGACGAACCTGTAATAAAAAATATCATCAACGTATATGAGAACAAGCACAAAAGTAGTATTTGTGGTATTTATTATAAATGAGGGATAAAAAATAGTAGATTTGAAACCCAGTTGAACTAAAGTGTTGCTGAACTTGTGATACCAATATGTGCTTGTTTTAAGCCATGAGATGACAAACCTGCTTGGAAGAAGAGGTGAAGCCTAAAGGTTGATGCTTATATACAAGCTCATTGCGATCACGGTTCAAGAAAACATTATTCACGTCAAGGTGGTGTACAGACCATTTATTGGAAACAACAAGAGACAAACTATCCCGAATGGTTACAACATTGACCACTGGGATGTGTTGGATAAATTTAAATCAGGAGGGTTTAATTGTAATTTCGTTTGAGTCTGATTTTGTTTTATTTATTGTTGTTTTTAGTTTGCCATTTGTCTCTGTATGGTTTTTATTTTGTTGTAACCAGTTGTTGTAGAGTCGATCATTATTATTTTGTTTCTGTTTCTATTTTTTGTACTCGATTTTAATGAACGGCTATTTAAGGGTTTGCGCAGTGGAATGAAATATACACACTGTAAATATCAATGTGTATGTGTGTGTCATATTTTACAAATTGACATAAGAGATTTTATGCTCTTAGTCTATGAGAGAACAAAAAAAGAGAGAGTAAAACCGACTGCTTGAGAAAGAAAAAATGAGTAAGATGACAAATATTGTAAATTGTATAGTCAGTGTCATTTGAGATCATTAACATATGATTTTGAAAGCATAATTTGTACTATTGAAGAATTCAAGGACCTATCAACCCTTTTAGTTGAAGAGGAGAAGGAAGAAGAAGGTGCCATTCGATCAAGTAATGTAAGAAAAGTGTGACTAGAAGGAGAGAGTTTAGAGAACTCAAGGTTAAGGTCTTGGAGAGGTTGAGGTGGCTGATGACGAGGTTGACGTGTCCAAGGTGATTTTAAGAATGGTAGAGAATATATCGACCTTTAGAACTTGTGTTGCCGTGGTCAAAGAAGAGGCCGAGGAGATCTGTCAAATTCTGGAGTGGAGTACTTCAAGTGTGAAAAACACAACCACTATCTAAACAAGTACAGATAAGTGAAATGCTACAGTTGTGGCAATGCCAATCACATTGTGAAATTCTGCTAGTTGTAGCATGTTGAGCTGTCAAGCTACTCAAACAACTCAGTCTGGTACCTAGACACAGGGGCGAGTAATCATATGTATGGAGATAAGAGTTTCTTCAAAGAACTCAACAAGGTGGAGGCCAAACATGTATCTTTTCGAGACGACTTCAAGGTGACAGTGAAAGGAAATGGAACAATCCGATATTTATAGAAGGATGGACAAGTTGGAGAGATAAGAGACGTTTATTATATTCCTAAGCTTAAGAAGTAACATACTAAGCATGGGTCACATAATGTAGAAGGATAACTTGGTTTTGATGAAGGACTGAATACTTTATTTGAAGTGATTAGAATACTTGTAAACCAAGAGTGATTAAACTCGAATTAGTCGTGTTGACTTGGTAAACTATAAGTGGTTAGAATACTTGTAAACCAAGAGTGATTAAACTCGGACTAGTCGTACTGCTAAGTGAATCAGAAGTGGTTAGAATACTTATAAACTAGGAGTGGTTAAACTCGGACTAGTCTTGTTGACTAGGTGAATCAGAAATGCTTAGAATATTTATAAATCAAGACTTATTAAATTTGGATTAATCATGTTGACTAGATAAATCAAAAGTGATGAGAATACTTGTTGTAAATCTGGAGAGGTAAAATGGAAACCACAAGAGTGGTGACACCGACATCATCCATTATCATGGATGTAGCAACAACGGTAGTGCGCTGAGCTCAACAAAGATGGAGACATGACTACTGATCACTATGTTGTTTCCTTATCTGAAATAGATAACAAAGATGGAAAAGAGTGGCTCGACAATGGAATTGGCTTTGAGGGGGATCATGGAGCGTGGTGCTGCTAGAGAAAATGGAGATTTGGGATGTGCGCCCTAGCTTCATACAAAAGAAGAAGATAAAATGAAACATAAAAAATATTTTTTAAATTAAATAATTATTAACATGTGTTATTTTTTGTCACGTCAAAGAAAATATTGAATTTATAAATATATTATTTATTAATTTTTATTCATAAGAAAATTGACAATAAGAATAAAAAAAATCAGGTAGTTAATTTTCTTTAAATGTTAAAAGTTTCATGAGAAATATTTTAAGCAATATTCGATATAGGTTATTCATGAGTTAGAAATTTGTACAAGAGATATTAAGTATACGAACCAGTAATGTTAATTAAGAATAATATACAACACATAACATACACAGTAGATTAAAGAACATTATAGCATATGTTTGTTTATGCAACAAAATCTCATATTTCAGTCTTGTTATTAACAAACATTATATATATTATCGAAAAGAAGAAAGAGTTTATAGAATAAATGTCACTAATGTATTTAATTTTAGATCACAAGCTCTAGGAAAAATATTAGATTACTGTTTTCATTAGATAATTAAGTTTTTTCTTCTTAGTCTTGTAATCAATATATATCTACTCGCTTAGGAAATTCTATATACTGAATCTCAAAATCCACCAATTAATTACTAGAGTTGTAAAAGAAAAAGGAAAAAACTGGATTAAGACGACAAATTAAAGATTAACGCTCTAATTCAAGAGGATAAATAAGCTGAGAAAAATTCGTGAAATCGGAAACTCAAATATTAGAATTGAAAGTAATTTTGCAGAACCTAAAAAGAAATTACTCTCTGAAAATACAACTTGCATAAATATAGGTGGAAAGTCGTTTCAAAGACAACAAAATCCGTATTATAATGAGGGGCTGCTAAGAGTCTCAATCCGTATTATACAAGTTGCATCGTGTATGGGATATAGTGCATACCGAACGATCATCCACTCAATACCAATCGATCATCACTATGACCAATCAGGATAAACGGTTCTATTAATGTGGGTCACAATTGGACCAACGCTTATTTTATTATTTGGCCAAAAGTCCAGCAGACGGTTAAAATAATCAAAGATATCTGATTAGAGATATTTATAAAGTTGTTGATGAATAACTAACTGAATTTTCAGGTAAGTTTGTTATTATTTCGTCTATGAGACACTTATAAATATAAGGTCAGGGCTAAAAGCCAGGTACGTTCCACTTATGTTTAAATAAGACTCCGCTACGTTCTACTTACGTCCGATCAGGACTTAAATATTAAATGTGATAAACAATTCATAAAACCGCTCCTAACTTGAGCGTCAGAGTGCCTTTTGCAGATACCTCCCCCCATCTAGAGTCCAACCGAACGACATCCAGAGTCCAACCGAACGACATCTAGAGTCCAACCGAGCGGCACACGCAACTCAAGCATTGGAAAGCAACAAAGCCACGTCAGAAAGGTTAGTCTCTCGGTCCTACAAAATCCATACCGAAACATTTTGGCGCCCACCGTAGGGCCGAGAGCAAGCTGAAGAAACCCAATGGTGACCACGAGAAACATGAAGGAGTAGTGAAGCACGCATAAGAGATTGCGGCGCTAAGGGCAGAACGAGTACCTCCCGAGTGGTTCGCCTCAAACTGATAGAATTGCAATGAAGCAAGCCATAATCACACCAACCCGAACGGTCAAAATAGAACAGAATCTAACCCCTGCTAACCGTTCGACTTACCAACCGGACAGTTTCCATTCAATCACAGTTATTCGGCCTAACAGGTCTTCAGTCATTCGGCTTCAACCGCTCGACCTTCCATGGCCTCAGGGTATAGCTCGAGCAGACCTTGGTCTCTCTCTCCCGTTTGGTCACAAAGCATAAAGCACAAGACATCTTAATACGGATTCCTCATCGTTGACCGTCAAACATTCAACAAAAGACCGAACGGTCTTATTTGCTTGGCCGACTGGCCTTAAAACAACCTATTTTGACATTAATGCATTGGTTTGTTAGGCTACTATTTTTCTTACCATGTAAAATTTGAGTTGTTATATTTCTTCAGTGTAGGTGATAGGATCCTGCAAATCACAACGCCAAGAGGTAAAGCCCTCTCACTAGGAAGTTCTCCAGGAACTCCTAGTGCAAAGTCGAATGGTAAAGCCCGTTCCCTAGGAAGAACTGCTAGGTCAAAGTCATAACGTCGAGAGGTAAAGCCCTCTCACTAGGAAGTTCTCTAGGAACTCTTAATGCAAAACCGAATGGTAAAGCCCGTTCCTTAGGAAGAACTCCTAGGTCAAAGTCACAAAGCCGAACGGTAAAGCCCGTTCACTAGGAAGAACTCCTAACTCAAAGCAGAGAGGTAAAACCCTCTCAAAGCGGAACGATAAAGCTTGTTCACTAGGAAGAACTCCTAGCTCAAAGCCGAGAGGCAAAGCCCTCTCAAAACGAAACGGTAAAGCTCGTTCACTAGGAAGAACTCCTAGTTCAAAGTCGAGAGGTAAAGCCCTCTCCCTAGGAAGTTCTCCAAGAACTCTTAGGTCAAAGACGAACGGTAAACCCATTCACTAGGAAGAACTCCTAGCTCAAAGACCGAGAGGTAAATCCCTCCCGGCCGAGAGATAAATCCCTCTCGACCGAGAGATAAATCCCTCTCGGCCGAGAGATAAATCCTTCTCGATGATGTTGAAGACCGAGAGGTAAATTCCTCTCGTCCACCAAAAGGCTCTGATGTCAAGGACCAAGAGGTAAATCCCTCTCGATGATGTTGAAGACCGAGAGGTAAATCCCTCTCGTCAACCAAAAGGTTCTGATGTCAAAGAACGAGAGGTAAATCCCTCTCGGCCGAGAGGTAAAGCCCTCTCACTAGGAAGATCTCCAGGAATTCCTAGTGCAAAGCCGAATGGTAAGGCCCGTTCCCTAGGAAGAACTCCTAGGTTAAAGTCACAAAGCCAAAAGGTAAAGCCCTCTCACTAGGAAGTTCTGCAGGAACTCCTAGTGCAAAGCCGAACGGTAAAGCTCGTTTCCTAAGAAGTTCCCAAGTGAACTCCTAGGTCAAAGCCAAGAAAAGTTCTCTAGGAACTCCTAGGTCGAACACCAAGAGCTAAGGAACAGTCATTCTCAACCGAGCATCTTCAATAAAGCACTCTCGCCTGCTTGGCCATTCAACCTTATAAAATGGGTTAGTATAATTATTTACATTCTTTTGACACTTCAAATTCGATCGTTATTTTTCTTTAGAAAAGAAAAACAAGTTCTAAAAAGAACTCCCATCATAAGTTGCTCGGCCTATTGAAAAGTTCAGAAGGGAAGTTATAAAGTCCACCATTTCGACAGCAACGAGCAACGACTAAAAACAGCCTCCCTCAAACTCATAAGTCCTATAGCGTATACCGAACAGTCATCCACTCAACACCGGTCACCATTATGGCCAACCAGGGCAAGCGGTTCTATTAATGCTGGGCCACAATTTAGCCACCGCTTATTTTATTATTGGGCCAAAAGTCCAGTAGACGATTAAAATAACCAAAGATATCTTATTAGAGATATTGATAAAGCTGTTAATGAATAACTAACTGAATCTCCAAGTAAGTTTGTTATTATTTCGTTTATGAGACACTTATAAATATAAGGTCAGGGCTAAAAGCCAAGTACGTTCCACTTATGTTTAACTGAGACTCCACTACGTTCTACTTACGTCCGATCAGGACATAAATAAACAGTTCATAAAATCGCTCCTAACTTGAGCGTCAGAGTGCCTTTTGTAAGTACCTCCCCTTATCCATAGTCCAACCGAACGACATCCAGAGTCTAATCGAGTGGCACACACAACTCAAGCATTGGAAAACAGTAAAGCCACGTCAGAAAAATTAGTGTCTCGGTCCTACAAAATCCATGCCGAAACACATCGCACTGGATTTTCAATTGGGGTAAGACTTTCCGGATTTCCAAGTCCAAACCCTGTGCCCTTTGGAGTGGATTTTCAAAGTCCCTTAAGCTTCTCGGATTTCATATTTGGGTTAACTCATTTTAATTAGAGTGTCTCGTAAAAGAAATATAGAGTATTGAATAATAAATTTGTTTGTAGAGTATGAAGTAGGTGATATTACGAACTTCACCCGACCACTCTAGCATTGGATATAACATTCGAAAGATATCAAATTATTGAACAACATTAAAAGAAGGAAAAAAGAAAATGTTTTTTTTTAATTTATGATTAATGCGTTTCAAATATATGGACTAAAAAAAATAGTTTATATAATTTATTGTGAAAAAGTTGTTGTAAAAAACTAACGGAAAAAGATTATATTATGTAATATCAGGAACGTGTAAGTTCAAAATACGGTTGACAGTATGTCTGACACGTCGAATTATAAACTCTGCAACCCTCATAGTTAATTGGATTTCGTTCTCTGATTTTGTTTCTGTATGGATTAGTTATTATTTGGTTTGTTCCCACCAGATCCGGGACTTTATAATGGATTTCAAATTCCGAGAAACAGGGTTAAAGGAATTACATGCATGCATGAAAGAAGTTTTTTTTCTTTTATATTAAATTATTTAATATATTATTGGAGAGGCAAAATGAGAAAAAGGAAAAATTTTGGGGTGCAGAAAGAAAACTATGGAGTGCAATAAGAAGCCCCCAAGTCTCATCCATCTTGCTTTCTCTTTGGGCAAATTCTTCCTACTGACTCCTTCATACTTTTCGTCCTCCACCTCCATGCATGTTAATTTTGTTTTCTTTTTCTAAATTATATAATTAAAAAAGTAGTTTTTTAAGGATTGTATAATTTGGAAACTAAAAATAATTTTCAAATTATGTGATCGGAAAGCTGTTTTTTCTTAATCATTTTCAATTCCCCAAAGTCATTTTAAAAAATTATATAATTTAAAAGTAAAAAATTAATTTTAAACTATACAATCCAAAAAATTATATTCAATTTAACTCCTCTATATGTTCTTTTTATTCAATTCACTTAAAGTTTTTTTTTTCAAATGGAAGAATGTTGTCTACCTCAAATTGGACCAAATTTATTATTTATAAAAATATTATACTGATATTTATATTAAAATTATCACTTTTATTAAATATTTTTTTAAGCGAACTCTAAAGATATTATTATATTCTATTTAAATAAATTATTTTTAATCTTATAAAAAATATGGACTAATAACATAGTAGTTTTAAATATTTTTTAAATGAAACTTATTTTTATTTAATAAATATAATAGTATTTATATGATAAATTATAAAGTATTGTGTTACTTAAAATAAAATAAAATATATAATAAACATTTGTTTGATTTAAAAAGAAATTTAAAATCAAAATAATATAAAAAATAAATTTTATTATATAATTAAAGAATAAATACAAATTAAGTTTTAATTGTTATTATTATTATTATAATAATAAAGAAATTTAATATGAAATTGTTTTAATTTAATATGTTAAAAAATTAGTTTTAATACAAATATCAATATAAAATTTATATAAATAATTAATTTAGTCTTATAAAGAGATCATATTATTTTATTTTTTAAAAATAAATTAAATAAAAAAACATACTAAAAACAAAATTGAATATGAGAAAACACCAACATTGACTTGAAACACTGTCACGTGGCATGCCATAAACCTAACAAAAGGACAATTTTTTTTTACAAAATATAAAAAATAAAAAAATAAAAAAACATGTTAAACCACTAGGACAGTAATAATGGAAAGACTTAAATGTTTACTTCGTCCCCATGTTAAGAGGTGAATTTCTGTTTAGTATCCGGTTTTAAAAATGAAGACATTCGGTTCCCATGTTACGAAAATTGTATGACTTCAGTAGTCCTATCTGTTAAGGTGGTAGGAACAACGTTAAATGTTAAAGGATGTAGCAAATTACATATCCAGCGTGGCAAAAGCACATTTTTTAGCAATGACAGATATGAAAATTTCCTTTTAATTTAGAAAAGCAAATACATAGGGATTTGCCCTAACATATTAATCTCCAAGGAGCTTAGTTGAAGGAGCTCATGTGAAGTAGGTTAGCTGAGGTGGGGTGCCCTAAGTTCTTCGTTCTAACACAGTTTCTAAAGTTCGTTATTTCTGAAGTTCGCTGTTTGTGAGGTGGGTGCCCTAAGTTGGCTGCTTGGGATTGAGGTGGTTTTGTAGGTCTCGACGAAGCAGTAATGTCAATGATTCAGTGTTCGTCTTGCTCATGGGGGACCTCGCGTGCTGGTTCATCAAGAAGAATGGTTGACAACCAAATACGCTATTGTGGAGAGCTTGTCGTATTAAGAGTCGCAAAAACTATTAAGAATGAGGGGAAACATTTTTTGGGCTGCCCTAATTACAAGGCTTGTTTTCTTCGTTGTGTTTTTATTTTGGGGTACATTAGTTTACTTTATCCTGAGATGTTTTTGGTTGGATGTTTTGAATAGTGGAGTCGAAACGAAGAAGTGCGATGATGCAATTTCTTCAAATGGCGCACTAAAGATTATATAGATGAAAGGGATAGTACAATTGGATGGCAAAGGAGAAAGATTATTCCTTTGGAAAAATCACTTTTGGTTTGTCAGAAAAGGGAGAAGGTGTAATGAAATTGTACTTAATGAAGAAATTGTTACTGGTATCAGAGTGTTTATGTTATTCTTCAAGTGTTTGTGATATTGATGAAATGAGATTCTGGTTTCATGAACTTCTAAATGAAAATAGAATATGAGACATTATATGTCATCAAATTTGATATCAGAGAAGGCAAAGTAATATGACTATGACAATAGAACTTGAAAAACCCAAAATAATATAATATTGATGATTAAACATCACTTAACAAAATATATCACATATGATCCAAAATGTTAAAGTTATTAAGTTCAAAATACATCATATCCAAAATAATATTGAAGGTGAAACATGATCTCGATATTTCCAAGCAACAATACTTAAAGTTCAAAGTACATATCCAAAATACAACAGAAATGTCAACAATTTTTAAAGTGGTGTTGTAGTGTGATCGGTCTAGGGTTCTTGAGTAATCTGACTTGCTTGAGTGGGTTGTGGTGTAGCTTCGTGGTCTTTTTGTTGACTTGCTTGAGTGAGGTGTGGTGTAGGTTCTTGGTGTTGTTGTTCACTTGCTTGTGTAGGGTCTGGTGTAGCTTGCTGGTGTTGTTGTTCACTTGCTTGAGGGCAATTAGTTCTTTTATGCCCTAGTTGTATATAAATGCCACATCTCTTTGGGATTCCGGTTTGTCCAAGTTGTGTATCATCCCTTTTTTGCTCCCAACTCTCCAGTCTTCTTTTTTTTCTTGGTCTACCTGACAACACTCTATTCGGAGGAGGCAAAATACCAGCATATGAAGTCCTTTGCCATAGTTCAGGTCCATTCACAGGGAAAATCATTAGAATGTAAGTTTCTTCATAAGTGGAGGTTCTAAACCAATTTGGGATGTAGTCTTCTGGATTAATGTTTAAAAACCTCATGGCTGTGAGTGCATGACAGCAAGGGATTCCTGTTACAGTCCACTTCCTGCAGCTATAATCTCTTTTCTCTACATCAACCACAAACTTTTTAGCAATATTGGATGTATGGCAGATCTCAAATACTTGCAGCCCTGACCAACTGCCAAAGTATAAAAAATGAATATTAACAACAAATTTATAATGGAAATAGTAAAATGGAAAATGAGTAACTCCTTGTGTAGTTTACTTACTTAGGTATCCAATATTGTGTCTTCTGTAACTCCTTTTGTAGTCTCTTGTGAATTTTGGGGCAAATGGCACCATGAAACTTACCTGTCTTCTCTCTATTGGATGCCCAGCTCTTCATCAGGTAGCTACGAATCTCTTCCAACATTGTTATGATTGGTTTCCCCCTTGCATCTAAGATGACGTTGTTAAAAGCTTCAGATATGTTACTCACAAGTGTGTCACAAGCAGGTCTTCTTGAAAATCTTGACCTAGACCAAAATCTGCAACAAGTGAAAGTTAAGTATTTGGAAAAGAAATAAACATTTAAATGAGCCCCTGGAATATATAAACTTCAAATGTACTTGCCATGGTGGAATAGCTATCAAGTGTTTAAAGGCGTCTTTGTTGACGTCCTTGATTTGTCTCATGATTGATTCCCAAGCTTGGGGGTGTGTTGTTGCTGCTGTCTTCCATAGTAATTGTCTCAAATTTATGCCAGGAAATTTCTTCCTAAAATTTGCATAAATGTGCCTTACACATAAACGTTGGTCCACACCAAGTAAAAGTTGTTGGATAGCTGGCAGAAGTCCCTATGACAGTAATGAATGAAACTATGAGTCTTAAATTGGCATGGTGAACAAAGTAATGAATGAAAGGTACACATTTACTTACTTTCTGTTGATCTGACACAAAGGTACACCTTGAACATAATTCCCCACCTCCAAGATCATCAATTAACCATTCTAAAAACCAAGTCCATGTTTCGTTATTCTCTACTTCAACAACAACATATGCCAACGAACACATATGGTCATTACCATCTCTTCCAAAGACAGTTAAAAGCTCACCTCCATATTTGCCTTTTAAAAAACATCCATCCAAATGTATGCCTATCTATGATCTTACTTAGTTGCCATGTACTTTGGCTACTCCTATATGCATACTATGCGTACCATGAACATTTCCCTTGTGAGCCACAACATTTAACACATATTCTTCTCTTTTCATTCTCAGAAATCTTTAACTTCTTACCATCATGTACTCCATAAGTTCTAATTGCATCAGTGAAATTTTTTTTTTCAGGGAAGTATTTCCCCAGTTGCCATTTATATTCTTTCATAGTTACGGGCTCTGACAAGATCCCAAAATCTCTATTTCGGGGTGTTTCATCATCTGCATTATCACTTGCATAAATACTGCCACAATTATCAAATTCTCACTCAGTATCATATAAGCCCCTGGCCTGTACATGCAATTTGAGGTAGTGCATCTACTTCCTGTACCCATTTCAACAAACACACTACCTTCACAATCTTGCTCTTGAAGTTGTTCATCTGCATGCACACTAACATCCACAAAATCATCTTCACTGACAAAAGTCTCTTCATCAAACCCTATCCAACTACTAACATCAAACTCCTCTTGCACATCCCCTTCACCATCACCAACATCCCCTTCATAACATACACCATCCTCAACATCCCCTTCACCAACTTTAGCATCTTCAGCACCATGACCATGTTCTCCAACTTCACCAACTTCTCCAACTTCACCATCTTCTGTCTCATGATCATGTTCACCAACATCTCCAACTTTACCATGTTCAGCACCTTCACCATGTTCTTCAACTTCACCAGCTTCAACATGTTCAACACCTTCACCTTCACCATCCTCACCACGTTCTTCTTCACCCTCCTCTCCAAGTTAACCTTTACCATCCTCACCATGTTCACCAACATCATATTGCAACATATGAATATAATCAGGTTTCGACACCATGTGAACCACAAACAAATGAGCTTTACCATTCAATAACGCAATGCTCATGACATGCATTGCTCCTATGTCATCACTTAACAATGCCAACCTAGCTTCTAATACACGACCACCTAGGGAATACCACAACTCCTTAACATTTCTATATCCCATCTTTTTCAGTATGGCTAAGATTTCAAAATAACTCCATCTGTCTTTATCAACGATCAAGGTACTGGTATCACCTCCATGGTATCTAAATGACCCATCATTCACAAACTTACCCTCATGGTGAAACACGACCTCAATATTAGAGTCAGACATTTTCTTTAATTGTCAACTATTATATGTCTATATAAAAGTAAGTGTCAGACTACATACAGTTGGTTAATGACCTTCACATGCATCTACTATCATTATTTTATGAGCTTCACATGCATCTACATTTTAAATATGCTACGTTAGTAACAACTATTACACGTGTAGGCATACAAACTTAATCACACGCAATCATTGTTTCAAGTACAACATTCCATTTTGTCTTAAAGCTTAAATCAATATGCATGAACCACAACTTAAACAACAACCACAGATTCAACAATACGAAAGACAAAATAGTACTACGCACTAAAGAGACAATAGCACAAAATAGTCCGCACTAATTGGGGACCGAAACCATACAAACAGTACGCACAACAAAACGAAAAGCAGTGAAGAACGAGACCACTACAAATCCAACGTTATTAGGGGGACCACAACAGAACATACTAAGGGGACAAGAAGACAAGATACTTCCATGGGGGAAAGCAACCGCATAAAAGAAGTGATAAAAAGTGCATCTTCCACCTTTTCGCTTTGAAGAAATATCACCGCAACGTGAATCCTTTTCGCTCAACAATCTCCATCACCAACCCTTTTCGCTCAATAATTTCCTTCGAGAACGTTAATCTTTCGAGAACGTGAATCCTTCGAGAACGTGAATCCTTCGAGAACGTGAATCCTTCGAGAACGTCAATCTTTCCATACTATCAACCAATTCAACAATTGAAAAATCCCCAATTTATGACCTAACTTGCGTAATGTTTTAATTTCCATGATTAAAAACCCTAATTATTTAATTTCTCCAATTTAAAAACATGTAATGTATTATGTTGGCTGCTACGTCAACTAATGTAGCCAAACTCATTGTCACGACCACATTTCTTGCACACCTCACATCCACAGTCAGTTCAACGTTTTTCATTTTAACACCGTTAAACGGATATGACTGAAGTCATAAAATTTTCGTAGCATGGGGATCGAATGTCTTCATTTTTAAAATCGAGTACTAAACATAAATTCAACTCTTAACATGGGGACGAAGTAAGCATTTAAGCCTAATGGAAAATAACTGATTAAATCAATTTTTCAAAAATTGAGATTTAATTGAAACAGAAACAAAAATAAAAACTTATTTGAAATTTTCAAACAAATTGGAATAAGTGACTAATTAAGTCTAAAATATAATGTGGTATCGAAACATATGTTAGGAAATTTATCATTTTTCATTGATGGGTTACTAAATAACTTTGTCAAGTGCAAAAGAGTTGTTATCATAAAGTTCATTTATTGTCTTGCCTTTAGCATTTGTTTGCAGGCATGAATAACTCATGAAAGGATAAAGAGGTCAATAATAATTTACGATTTTTATATTTTCATTTATTTTCTTGTAATTTAAATCTAATTTTTTATATCAAATATTGCATGTGTTTGGTAGAAATAATTTAAGTTTTAGTTTCTATTAGTTATTTTTAAAAGAATTATACGATGAAAATCTGATTACTAGTGGATGAGTTTTGGTTTATAAAGATTTTTATAACTTCAACATTTTATAAGTAATCTACACAAAACTCAATAACTTTCTCAACAATATATCTAACTTTCTCAACAATATATCTTTCAATAATTGATGTTTTAAGATGATATTGATTCTTTTACATTGCCTTTTAATATCTTCATGTATCGCTCAATAAGGTTCATCCATTTTAAGAATACTGGACCGTAAATTCTAATTTCTCTTACTAGATAAATAATCAGGTGCACCATAATATCAAAGAATGATGGAGGAAAGTCCATCTCCAACTAACACAATATGACCACAGTAAATACAGGTTCTAAACTTACTTATAAGTAAAACAAGATGATCAGCAAAACACCATGAGCAGGACGATTAACGCCACCAACCCACCACATCACGACAACTTAAGCGCGATAGTAGGAGCGTGGCCAACCACACTACCACGCACTGCAGCTTGAGCAACAATAAAAACCCAACATACCAGTGATGCACTGTAGGAGCAACCAATGACGACAACGACAAACGAGAGCTTGACCCACCATGACGAGAGCTTCACTTACCATAGTGATATGCCCCAGCGACAACAACCATCGAACGCAACAACCCGTGACACAAAGGGGCAATGATAAACGCCACAATATAACTTTAGTTAATGAGGCTCAAGTTGGAACATAGAGAGCAAGAAACAAAGGAGAAAGAGAAGCATATAGAAGAGAGAAAGTGAAGGGTAAAAGGAAGACAGAAAAATGTTTGTAATTTATTACAGTTTTACCACCATACCTTTTTTTATACCGATTCTAAGTCTAATCAAAAAAGAAAAGTGATTTTCTGTACCTGTTCTAAGTGCAATCGGTATAGAAAAGTTTATAATTTATTACATTTTTGTCACTGCATCACTTTCTATGTCGGTTCTTGGTCCAACCGATATAGAAAAACTTCTCATAATTACGATATTGCCACCGCCACTTCCTAAACCTAGTACATATTAATCGGTATAAAATATTGATATAAAAAGTCTATTTTGCACTGGTGTATGCTTTGTATATTAAGATTATTATATTGATTTTATTTAGATAAAGTAAATACCAATTGAAAATAGACATGTACATATTACTTTCACATCATTTTCATGTTACACATTTCATGATGAATTATGTCATTTGGTTCTATCAGCATTAATGATCATTAATAGGTTTAGTTGCAATTAATATATATATATATATATATATATATATATATATATATATATATATATATATATATATATATATATATATGTACGTATGTGTGTGAGAGATTATGTGTATTTTATTAGTCAATTTATTATTTAATTAAGATAAATGTGTTAGGGTCACTATATTTTATTATTCAATTTATTAAGGTAATCTAATCAAGATAAATCTATTGATTATATATATATATATATATCAAAATATTAATTATGTAAAAACTAAACAATATTTTAATTTATGAGGGGTCAAATTAAAAATATTAAAACTAAAAAAAATTAGTTATAGTTCTATTTATAAGCACATACATATTATTTCTTTTCATCCCATCATAAGAAAAAATCAAGAAAAAAACCTAAAAGGTATAATTGGGAGATCATATACCATTTTTCCATCTACTTGTTTCTAATGGTTAATTCATGTACACTTTTACATACTGTTCTATGAAAATATTAGGAATTGTTAAATAAATTAAAAAGTTTAATTGTTAACCGTTTTTCAATTTAATAAAGGTTTTTTTGAAAAGATAAATAACGTTAATAAAATCTGAATCAAAGTCACATAAAACGGTAATTAATGTCAGTTATATCTCTAAACCTTAGAATAATAATAAGTTTATAAGTTTACTAACAAAAGCTTTAGAAGGACGGTTATTGACAACGCAAATCACATGAGGGGCAAGGTTCAACCATGCAACTAAAATGGACACAATGACGATGACAACACAACAGTGGCAATAGAGTACTTGCCAACATTGGAGATGGGGACTAAAGAAGAGAAAATTCTAGTGACTTATATTTCAAATTCACCACTACAACAAATATAAATGATAAAGTGGAACATTGATAATCATATTGTATTCAAGTGTTTTACAATTATCTTTGTTAATTTGGTTTTAAACACATTGAACACACACGTCTAGTAAGGAATTAAATCTTCCTCGATCACAAACATGGAACTTTAACCTTGTTTTACGGTGTCCAACCTCATTTATACATCTATAGTTATATGTCACTTACCATATGTTTATATAGAGAAAGGGGCACACACCGACAACTTTTATTTTTTCGATACTCATCACTATAAGATAAAATTCTCGTATTAAATCTTAAGTTAATAAATATTAAACAAAATATTCAATCTATTTCACTTTTTCAAAATAAAATTATACCTGATTAAGAATGGAATTAACACATTTTATTTTATTAAATAATATAGCTAAACATGTATCAATATGAATTAATGATAATCACTAGTTAAAACATAGTAAAAGAATGTTGTTATTTAAAATAAGAATAGTATGACGACAAAAGTTTCTATTTATTATCAAATGAGAGAATGAAAAATTTGATCAATTTGATTATGACATATTTAAATAATAAAATAAACATTTTATGCTATTATATTTTAATTCACAAATTACGTTTATTTTTATTTCTCTTTTGTCTTTGTCTCACTCACTCAATATTTTTCAACGTTCTCATTCATATATATGGTGAGAGTATCAGCGGCTTGATGATCTGCTTTTATTTTTATTAAAAGATTACTTGAACCAAAACACAATAAATAAATACGACAAACAATTTTTTACATTTCGGTTGAATTGATTTTTTTTATTATTGTAATTTTACAGCAAAAATCTATCAAATAAAAAGATATACAGTGAATTCTTTTATATAATTATAATAATTGCAATTATAATTTCACATGTTATCTCTTACTCATAAATAAATTACATGATTTCACTCTTAAAAATTACAATACTATTTTGATATCATATTTTAGTAAAAAATAAATACATGATTTCATATATCATTAAAATTATAATACAAATTTGATATAATCTTTTAACGAGTATAAATATAATATAATTTGTGTATAAGAAATAACTTACTTTGGTTCTTAATTTTTAATCTAAAACTTAAATCAACCCATTAAATTAAAATATAGATTACAAATGTAGAAAAATATATAATTTAATAAGTTTTTTATTTTGGTGGATGTTTTACGCTATAGCATGCTGTTTTATTTACTCTATAATTTGGTCTATTTGTTTTTCAATCCAAAGAGGTGATGCCTATGTCCACCTTCATTATTTCTTTTTCCTACTACATGTTGGCCGTAGTTTGGCTCATTTATGAACATGGTGATGGACACAGTAAGCCACGTTTAAACTACATAAATGCACAAGTCCGAAAAAGAAAATATACATGAAAGTTGATGAGGGTCCGTGTGTATGGTTTTTGATTTGACATGCATGTGCATGTTTTCAATAACAAGATTTAGGTAACCCTAATACTACCTGTAGAACGAAGAACCCAAGATCTAAGCTTGGATTTTGAGAAGCAAAAGGGGTCCCAAACCATGTGACTAAAGCTTTGCAAGGGAAGTTCCCTCCAGCACCTTCATAGCTTAAAGCATTGAAAAGATACATAAACTGTTGACAACTAATGTGGCAACCTATCCATCTACTCTGTCTTTGAGGCAGGGCTTCCTTCCAACAAGTAGATTATTACTCTCACCTAATGTTCTGTCCTTCTAGGTCCTTTCCCTCGTACAAGTTTCTCTTATTGCGAAGACAACTTGGAGGATTAAAAACAAAGATCGCAAGGGGCATGAATTAGGAGACAAAAGTCATGAGTTAACTCTGTCCAATCCTTGGTTCTTTTTACTTTGATCCATATCATCCTTTGTTACATCTCCCAATAAGATCTAGCTAACATTGTGACATTAATTCAACAATGTTCTACTTTCTTGGAAGCAAAGTTGGGATATCCTGGTACATCCATGTTCCCATTTTTGTGATCGGAAATGGGATAGCCAGTGGAATCTTCCATTCTTATTTATTTGTTGAGAATTTAAGTATAAAGTCTCATCTTTAATTAAATAAGAAAGTTAAATAAGAAAAACAAAGTTTATATACATTAAGATTTAAGGTTTTATGTCAAACCTGACGTGAGGTTTCTTGTATTAATTCAAAAGAAATTTAACGTTTGTTATTTGGATTTTTAACCTAGTTGAAGTTTCGATGTCATAGTAGAATATGTTAAATTTGTCTATTGTTCCTCAACAGACGTTAATTCATGTTTATTGCATTTATAACAGATGTTAACGCATGTGGCAGAAACAACAAACGGTAATTTGTGACGTTTTTTTTTTTTAAATTGTCAATATTTTTTTTTCTATTGAAATCATAAAAAATCAATATACAAAACAAGAATACATCACAACAATTTTTAGAATTTTCTAAGTACTATCTCATATATAGCTCAAAAATATTGAAAAATTCTAAAACCTCAATCCCTTTCAGAGCCAGTGTATTCGTCACCTTATTTCACATGTAGTAAAAGTTATGATCATTTAAAGTTTTTCACCATCAAATTTTCACAACTCTGAATTTTTGACCAATACCCCATATTTGAACACTCTACATTCAAATAAAACCTAATAGTAGTCTCTATAAAAAAATTTGAGTCAAATATTTTTTTAACTATTTTTAATGAATTTTACAAAATCAAAGTTAATCCAAAAATGCAACCTTTAAAGCACACAACAATGACTAAACACCAACCTTAATGTGAAATGTCATTGGAGAGAATGAAAGCTTGAGCCGAATGAACATTACAATGTCAAGATGAAGTGAAATGGGTTTAAGAACTTCCTAATAGGTTTCACGCAATTGAGAAAGACAAATATGAGGGCGCTCAAGTTGTTTCTAAAATTTTAAAACACAAATTGATGTCGGACTTCTTCACAACAGACGTCAAATTGGAAATTGACATTAAACCTAGAGTAATCCAACATTATTGAACGTATGTTGGTCCTAGGACCGACACTAATTTTCAATTTGATGTCGGTTAAGAAAGTCCTCAACATCAATCTAAACTAAATATTTACAAAAATGTCATCACATTTTTAACATCAAAAGTTGGATCATACAATATGGAAATGATAATGTTATAAGTCATTTTTGCCCTAGTGATGGACAACTCATACCTAAAAATGGTTAATCTTTAAAAAAAGAAAAAGCTCATATTCACACAAAAATATTATACACTAGACTTTGTTCAAATTGAAATGTCACTTAAATGCATGTCAATCAAACTATAATAAATTAAAATCAATTTTATGATGAGATCTGATAACTATGCATGAAATTTATGATTTTTCTTAAGGGAAATAACTCATAAATAATGACAAATACTATAGATAATGTGAGTGCATTATCTATAATTTTGTTACTTTAAATGAGTTGTTATTCGTGAAAGAAAGTTAACTAAGAGAGACAAATGGTAGGGACTACAAGAGTTAAATATATAAAGATTGTGGATGCATGCATGTATATGTTCGAAAAATATGGTTTTATCTTAAATCATGACTAAGAGGATAAAATTTAGTTTTATTCGAATTAATGGTTTTTTAGTTGATTTCTCAAGTTTAAATTACTTTAAAGGGTGGCATGGAAAGGTAAATTTCAATGTCACATGTTTAGCATAAAGGGTGCGGTTGAATAGGGTCGAGAAAATCCAAAAACTTTAACATATATAACGTTCATTAGTTAATAGTGAAGTGAATCTTTGTGCATGAAGAATTATGGAACTTCAAAGTTTGTTTAATTCTTCTTTGCCTGAACTAAGTGGAACCACTACTTGGTTATATAATTTGCATGGCTTTTTTTCGATCATTGTGATCTACTTTATTTCCTAATCGGCTTTACGCGCTACCTTACAACAATAGTACCATTATTGTATTTGAGAAAATTAACGTTATAACTGAATAATTCTTAAGCATTAACATTATTATATATTTCTTTGGTAGTGATCCGATGAGTTATTGGTAGGGTAAAGTGTTGGATACAAATTGAAAAATTACGAAGATCTCGTTTGAAGATTATATAATGAAATAATTATGCAAAGCATGAAAAATCGTGTTTTAGAATTGATAATATGTATTATGTAACAAGATTTGATTATTTTAATATTAAAAATTTAAAATATAAATAGAATTTTTATAAACAAATTTCATAATTTTAAATTACACCATCTCTTTAAACAATTTTCTCTAAAGCTCTCTCACTTTTCTTTAGAGTTTCTAACCTTTTGTGTATTTGGTTGAAGATTAAAGACCGTTAGGTGATCTTTGAGGCGAACTCTTCATTCGATCAGTTTCCCCATAGAGTAATTGATCTTCTGTCCTTTTTCTTCGTTTGTACGTTTCTCTATGCATGTGGACTGTCTTAGTTCACATGTGGGATCTAAGCTTTCTTTAAAAGTCTCTACTAATCAGAGATCCTAATGGTGTTGTGATCGTGTTTGTGTGATTCTTAGGGCCAGATATAGGTTCTTCTGCTTTAAAAGATGTGTTCGGGGTTTTTTGAGTTATTTGGTTGTCTCTCAAGTTAGAGAAGTTAATTAATTTGTTTTAAAGTATAGATGTTTTGAGAGAATGTTAAATAGCATGTTTAATATGTCTGAAATTGGTTGATTTGCTGATGTTGGTTGTTTTAAATATTATTTTGTTGATTTGGTTGAGTTGAGTTGAATTGCAAAAATGAGGATCGAATCAATTGAGCCATTGGTATATGCTCTGACATTAAAAACTATTTTTTGAACCAAGTATTGAGAAGGGAATACAAATTTGATCACTTGAGTAGGTTCCATATTTACAAATCACTACATTTTCATCTGTTGATATATGATATCGCGTTAAACGGTGGCAAGCTGGCACTGAGTGCCATTTCATTGTGTACACTAGTAAAAAAAATGCTTTTTAACTCGCTTAATAGACATCGGTCTAAGAAAAACCGAAGCCTATCAGAAACCGGTGGCAATTTTGTAGTTTTGATGAATTTATATGCCTCGGTTCAATGAGAACCGAAACATATAGCACACATTCCAGCCTATTAACTCGGTTAAAGGTACAACCGAGTTCTATAATTTGGGTATTGACTCGGTTAAAAGAGAACCGAGGCATATTACCTCTCGCAGACCTATACTCTCGTATGTATCTCCTTTTTCATTTTCCAGAAACGCTTTTCTTTCCTCTCGCAGAGCAGAAGCAGAAACTCTCGCAGCAGAAAAGGGGAATCTCTCTTCTCCCACTTGGCAGCCACGGCGCGAGGAGGCTCTTTCCTCCATTGCAGCAGCTTGCGCTCCGGAGGGGAGGCACGATGGTGGCCGGCGTCGAGAGCGAAGGAGAGGCGCGATGGTGGCCGGCGTCGAAAGCGGAGGGGAGGCGCGATGTTGGCCGGCGGCAAAAGCAGAGGGGACGCGATGGTGGCTCGCCGATCTAAGGGTTGAACGAATCGCAGTGGTTTCTTGGAGGCGAGGTGACAGCTAGGTCATAGTGAGACGGCAGCGAGGCCGCGGCGAGACGGCAGCGAGGCCGCGACGAGACGGTAGCGAGGCCGCGGCGAGACGGTAGCGAGGCCGCTGCGAGACCGCAGTGAGGCCGTGGCGAGACGGCAGCGAGGCCGTGGCGAGACGGCAGCGAGGCCGTGGCGAGACGGCAGCGAGGCCGTGGCGAGACGGTAGCGAGGTGGCAGCGAGGTCCCGGTGAGGTCGCGACAAGGGCGTATTTTTGCTTCTGAGATTTGCTTCTGAGATTTGCATCTGAGATTTGAATATGAGATTTGAATATGAGATTTGCTTCTGAGATTTGCTTCTGATATTTGTTCTGTATTTTTGAGATTTGGTAGGACCGTTTTGTTTTGCTTGAACTGTGCTTGAATTCTGGACTGTTCTGGACTATTTTACTTGAACTGTGCTTGAATTATGCTTGGACGGTGGACTGTGAAAGGAAGAGGGATGTGGAAGGAAGAGGGACTATGGAAGGAAGAGGGACGTGGAAGGAAGAGGGATTGTGGAAGGAAGAGGGACTGTGCAGACCAAAGAAAAAACATGTTATTGCCTCGGTTATTTAAGAACCGAGGCATAATCCGATATCATTTTAACCCGGTTCAGAACCGAGGCATAAAACTACTCCTTTTTTACTTCGTTCGTATATGCCTCGGTTGCAGAACCGGTGCCTATAAGCAAAATTAACCGAAGCAATTTCCCCTTCCTGTACTAGTGGTAGGTTTGGGAGCAACTTAGCTTCAAGCCATTGAACGCCATACTTGTACCGCTGAGCGCCATAAATTACAAATACTTTGACGGTGAGCGCTGGCAATGCACTGCTAAGCGTCACTTTTCACTATAGGTCTAACAATTTAATTTCAGGTCGTTGGGCAACAAAGGGTGTCGTTGAGCGTGACGTTTTGCGAGAAGAATGACACTAAGCGCCAAAACTGCCGTAAGCACCACCTTTTGCGAAAGGTTTGGCGTTGAGCACCAAAACTATCGTTGAGCGTCATCTTTTGCGAAAGGTCTAGTGTTGAGCGCCACTTTTGAGCATTAATGTATATGCTGTGATTTTCTGATGTTTTGATTTGTTTGAGATGAATTACCATGGATATGACGTATGGTTAATATGTATTTATATGTTTTATGGATTGATAACATGGTTGTGAGTATGCTTGCTAAATGTTGCGGACGGAGTTTCAAGAAGAAGTTTCATGTAGTGATTTCAGTAGTGTATGTATTGAAATGGATTTTGTATTGTGAGTTATCATGTCACTCTAATGATCATCCAATCTAAAGTAGAGAAGGATGAGGTATGTGGTGGCATAAGCAGGAAGTCATAGTCTAGGGGCTTCACATTAACCAAAGATGTTAACGAATTAACCTTATGTGTAGTAGGGTGAAACCCAATAACAATGACTCTACGAAGAAGTAAAGGCCACCACAAGTGCATAACTTGCTAGAGTTTGATATCAATACATATATTCAGATGACAAAGTCTAGTATGAATGATTGTATGTGCTAGGTTTATTGATATTGTTTTTATGTGTTAATATCTTTGTATGTGTTGTATGATTGATCTTTTTAGTGTATTAGCTTATCCTTTCTTCTGTGTTTGTTTGTCTATTTGGTCTTTGCTTTTCAATGATCATTTTAAGGGTATAAGCAGATGAAGATGTTTCAAATGATCCAATGTAGGGTGAGGATAATGTTGCAACCTAGTTTAAGATGTAATCTTGGTTGCAAAATCTTTTTTCTTTTGAACAACTCTACTTTTCTTTTAATGTGTATATATAACTCTCAATACATGTTTTTTGAATGACTGTGATATAGTAGTTGTATGTTTGCCGCACCTCCTTGTTGATTATCACATTTATATTGTTCTGTTTAGCAGTTTTACACTATTAAATGAGATGTTAAATGTGACACCCGGGCACGGAGACGAGGGCGGGGAGTGACGCCGGTGCAAGAAGCATGGTGCAGGGGGCACAGACAAGGAGCGGCTCCTGGCAGCTTCGGGTGGAAGGGGTACATGGACGAATCGGACATACACCGGAATGAGAGGGATCTGGAGACTGTATAGGTATGGGACTATACGGTTGAAAGATAGCTTAAAGGAATTGATTTGGCTACTCATATCACCAAAATGCATTTGCTTTTCGGTAGCCTGACTCATAAGAACTCCATGGTTAAGCGTGCTTAGCTTGGAGTAATTCTGGGATGGGTGACCTTCCGGGAAGTTTTCCCAGAAAGTGTGCGAGTGAGGACAAAGCACACTGGAAAGTGGTGATCTGTGGGGGCAGTCGATGGTCCCTGCGAGTTGCCGGGACGTTACATTAAAAAGAGATCTATAAGAAAATTCCTAAATAATGACCAATTATAGTGGAAAAAAATAATTAATAGATATAATGACCAATTTAGATACCAATTTGTAAACTAAAAGTTATTGGTAATCAAAATATGTTCTAAATTGGTTATTAACATTAGCTACAAAAGTTTTAACTACCAAAGGAATTTGTCTCTAAATTGGTCCCTAATTAAGACAAATTTAGAGACCAATCTTTTGATAATCCAAACCTTGATAGTTAATGTTACCGACCATTTTAGAGATTAATTGATCAATTTAGAAACTATTTTAGTTATTAATATTTTTTGGTTTATAGATTGGTATTTAAATTTATCATTATAATGACTAATTATTTTTTAATATTGATCACTATTTAGATATTTTCTTGTAGTGAGATTTTTAATTATTGATAATTTTTAAAATAATATAATTCAATAAATATGATAAACCAAATAAATTCAAAAAATACGAGGTTACGAAAGATCTTTAAATTTCGTGTTAAAAGTAATTATGGTAAAGAGCTACTTCAGTATATGTTCTAATTTAATCGTCGAAACACGTAGCTGTATATCAGTATTTTTTTAATTTAAATAATATAATTTTAGAAAAAAAGTATAATTTTAAAAGAACGATTTAAAAATTAAAGGAAAATATGTGTTAGTTATTTAAAGTGCAGAAGTCTTGTAGTTGGAGAGAATAATTGTACAGTATTAAAACAAATTTTTATTTATTTAAAGTAAAATTGTTTAATTAAAAATCAAAACAAAGGTAGCTAAAAAAAAATACAACTCTCTTTTTGTTGAAAGATAAAATTATTAAATAAAAGATAACACTATAAATGGTTACACAAATTAATTGTTTATATAATGATATACTAATATGTTAATAGGTTAACCTTAAACGGTTATTAACAGGTGAACACCTATAAAACAAATAACTAATTCATATATTATTAAAGTAGTACTTTTTACTAGTTTGACATATAAATAAAGTTGACTTAATATAGAATTGTTTCATGTGGAGGCTAAGAGAGTTAAGTCACAATGACATTTGAATTGTTACACTTTTAATTAGAAAGAGATGTATCTTAACTAACAACTATAACATTTTAGTTTAGTGGTAAGCGTTCGATCAAACAATTGATATTAGAGTTAAGGTTATGAGTTTGATTCCTAAAATCCAAGTGAGACAAATCACAATCAAATCATGTCACTTGAATTTTACGCTCTTAAGTAAAAAGAGTTATACCCTGACTAACAGTTATACCATTTGACCTAATGGTAAGCGTTTGATCAAGATATTAGTTTTAATATTTTGAGTAATATTTTATAAATGTAATTAATTTTTCTGGTGTTTTTAATCTACTGAATAATCGTCATAATTTTCAATAGTAAAATTATATAACTACTTTGTTATATGGGAATGGGCAAACTCAACTTCACTATGTGTGTGGGTTGACTTGATTCATTATGGCCGACTCACTTTGTCCTTCATCTGAGCTGGACATTCTCAAACTTCGACACTAAATAGCCTATCTCAACTTTCAACCTGAGTTAACACGTCTTGATACTTTGCTCAGGTCGATTCTTTTAGACTTTCGGTTTATGTCGATCTATCACCATTTTCGATAGGACAAATATGTCTCGACCTTTGAGCAGTGTCAGCATGTCACAATTTGTGGTCTGAGTTTGCCTATATCGACATTTGACCTAAGAATGCTTGTATTGACCTTGACTTGGCGGTCTCATCTTCTCAAACTTTGAGTTGAGCTAACTCGATTCAACTTTTAGTTTGGACTGACTTGACCCAAGCTTTAATTTGGACAGACTCAAGTCAACCTTGAAGTCGAGACGACTCAATTTGACATTTGACCTAGGTAGTGTATTAGAAATTAATTAAAATTTTGTAATGAGTCAAGTCTACTTTGGTCTAACCCAATTTAAGAAACGAGTTGAAAGTTAAGATTTTTTATTTTTGCTACTTAATTGGTAGTTTACGGAAAAGAACTTATCGAGTGATGGATTAGATTGAACTATAAATTATAAGTCAAATTAACAACTCTAAAAATAACAACCATATTATCTATTTAACAGAAAAATTAGACAAAAATAATTCAATAAAAATATATAAAATGTTTAATTACTCGTAGACCACCAAATTTAATAGAACTCAATTAAACATATTCAAAATTTGTGAGAAACTTATAACTTAATTAAAAATAAAAGTTAATATGTTTTTTACGTAACCATATTTGTGATGCAGCTTTAAGCATTAAAGATATTCAAATTGTTTATTTCTCCCTCATTTATGGATCTATTAATTGATGATTATTGACATGGACATGTCCGTAGATGAAGAAAGTCAGCAAATGCAACCTCTCAACACAGAAAAGTATTCCTATAAATAGGGACTTCCAATCCAACTTTTTCCTTATAATATCTAATTAATAATCACTCAACAAAGACATTTCCATCCCACTACAAAAAGGAGACAGAAGCTGTGCCCATAATGAACATTGATATTTGATAAAAGGTTTTTTCACACAAAAGTATATGACAGAAAAGCGAGACATCATTTTTGTAAAGATAACACTTTGATTGTTACTAACAAACCACTATTGTATATCTCCATCACTCCATAGGATTTTTTAATCCTTTTGTTTTTACCTCAGAAATTCAATTACTATTTCCAACTACAAGAGAAAGATTATGAGTGGTTTCCATCCGAGTAGAGTGGAGAATGCCAAACTCACTTTCCACTTTAAGGTTACATTTCTATAACATCTAAGCATAACCTACAAACTATAATATAGATCAATTTCAAAAAAAAAAAAAGACACATCAAACTACGTAAAAAAATTGCAATGGCTGAAGTCATACAAATTATAAGTGATTTTTTTTATTCTGATTTTGTAGATAAAAAAATTATTAAAAAATAAGATTTTATTCCAATAAAAAAGTTAATAAATATTCTTACGTATAAAAATACAGCTTTGTTTTATTGCTAGTGATTTTTCATGGAATATTGATTAATTTGATTTAACTTTAAAATTCTAAATGGTGATAAAAATGTGTTGCTAATATTTATATTTTTTTAGTTTTAATTCTCTCCATTGTAAAATTAAGAATATCACCATTTGTTCATTTAATTCAACGCGTGAAAGCATATGAAATTATATGTTTTTGTTTCAAAGAATAGAAATATAGACAAAGAAATCATTCGGTGATAATTGGAATATATATATATATATATATATATATATATATATATATATATATATATATATATATATATATATATATATTTATTTTTATTTTTATTTTTTACTTCAAACAAGATTTGATCTTTAATAATTAAACTCCAGCGTTTTTTGAGTTATTGATTAATCAATAATTTTCTACCAACAAATTATATTTTTAAGGAGACAGTTGTAAATAGATTAAGATATCCCAATCAAAGTCATAATTAAGGAAAGTTTTTATATTCCGTGTGTAATTTATTCTTTTTTTTTTCTTTTTACATTGGAAAGGTGTAATCAATTGAAGAAGGGGAATATATAAGGCTCAAGTTGGCAAAAAATTATGACCTACATTAAAGCTTTTGATATTCGAAGACATTTTTCTTATATGATATATTGCCTTCATATAAGAGGAGTCATTAACTTACATCTAATAAATTAAATTAATTTAGATGTGTCGAAATTGTACGAATGTTGTGGATTGAAGTTGGACTTCTGTTGAATTAGAATAGCATGAAATATGGTTTAATATGTTGGATTGATTTGGAGTTTTGAGTTTGGTCAATTTTAGTTTAAATTAGCTTATTGAAGAAAGTATTAGAAAAAGTTATAATTGAACAATCAAAATTCGTCAATAATGATAATTTTATTTACATAATTAACTTTTTTTATATTACAAGAAAATTATTATATAATAACTAATTTAAACACAAAAAAATAATTCGAATCAAATAATAATAAGCAAATAAAATATTCACAGTTAATGTTAAGATCAATTTACACTCTAATTAGTAAATTAATTATAAATTTTTATTAATAATAAAGACTATGTTAGATACGAATATTTTTTTATTTATAAAATAATTTTTAACTTAGTTAATGTAATGATTAATTATTTTTGACTTTAAATTGATTGTCTTTTAATGATTTTCTTATAATGTTAAATTATATATCAATAAATTAAAATTTGTTAAGAAAAATTGTTTGTAAATTTTATCAATAAAAAAATTTATAACTATGAACAACAAAATATTTGTTACTAACAACCTTAATTTTGTAGATAATTTAATACAAATAAATTATAAACGAATTATTCCATTTGTAAAATGCAGATGTAGAATTTCACCATTTGCATAATCCGATTCCCTTCGTTTTAAAATACGAAATATAGACATAAAATACAAAATGTAGAAGCAAAATGTCAATATATATATATATATATCAATCACATGTAAAAAAAATGCCAAACCAATGCTTATAAGAAACATTGTGAGAGAGGTTATGAAATAAATAAAAAAGGCAGTAGAATGCAAATTTGAGGGAACAATGAAAGAAAAGAGGAATCAAAAAGAGGAAAAGGACACTTATCAATAGAAGAAAAACAAATGCAATTGTTTGTGGAGGAAGGTGAAAGAGAACATTTGTTGAGGTGTTGATTTGTGCAGCTATTAGGGTTCTTCAATTTGGCTTACATTTCCAATATCAACAAATAAATATATATATATATATATATATATATATATATATATATATATATATATATATATATATATATATATATATGAGAATTACGAAATATATATGTATTAGTTTAATATTTGTTGGATATTTCTTATACTTCAAAACTATTCGGTAAACTATCCTAATTTTAATGAATATAATTTCTATATAATTAGAAAATGAAAAATTACACTAGTAATCAATGGTAACAATTTCTGGATATAATTTCTGAAATAATAATTATAGGAGTCAACATGTGTGTCATATATATTGCAGTTTACAATTAAATGTAAAAATAAAAGGATATTTGTGCATCGATATTATTGTTGAATTATGTTCATAAACAAATAATTGATACGACAGTAAACTGTTTTATAGTAAATTACTTTTACTAAATTTATATAGATTTATGGAACCCTTTTAATTTAATTGTTTATAACGTCTAGCGTACTTTGGTACCACCCCGTCGAATTAGTTGGATACATAACGAATTGAAGTAACGAACAAAATAAAATAAAAATCTAAATGAGTGAAACATAATATTACAAATCATAGATCTCTTTATTATGATAGTGGATGAAAAGGAGAAAAACGACATGTGTTTCTCTAGAAAAAGGTCAGAAAATTATAGTACCCATAATATATCGTCTATTTTTAATTAACTAATTTATTTAACGTAAAAATATTCAACAAACTATTTTTTTTACTAAATAATCATGTACTAATATAGGTTTCGTATTGAGTTAGCTTCATTATATATTGTGCGCTTAAATAAACAAATAAATTAGTGAGTATATAACTAAATAATACATAATTTTGACAATCACGAATTTGTTGGTATTAAAATAAAAGAACATATTTGTTAGCAATTTAAATGTATTTTCAAAGTCTCACATTAAATATGAATAATGAAAAAATTGAAAAATACATAAAAAAATAAAAATATATAAATCTTTTAAGTTTTAAAGTTTTACTATGAAAGTGATATTAAATTTTTTATACAGACAACTCGTGTCTTAAAAGGTAGTTAATCTTCTCAATTTATTTTACTAAAAAATATATAATAGTTATCAAAATGAATTATTTATCTATGTGTCTCCGTCAGAGACATTTATATATGTGGTAAGACCCGACTACACTTAAGGTTAATAGTCAATGAAAGTGTTTTAGAACAAATGAATGAGACAAGTACGTCATATTGCGATAAAAAAATTGAGATAAAATTCAACTCACACTAATAAAAAAAGACGGTTAAAAATTCAAATATAAATTAAAAGTCTCACTTGAGTACAAATGAAAAAATTAAATGACACTTTACATCAATAGTAAAAAATTTCAATATTGACACTTTATATCATCACTTTCACAATAACTAATTTAAAAGTTATATTAATAATAATTTGTAATTGGCTAGTAAAACTATTATTACGAGTGTATATTCGTAAAAATTTAAAATGTTCGTGTTATATATATTATTACGTTATTTTAAAAACAGATAAAAGAGAAAAAAATACTACTTAATGTTCCGACACACTTAAACACCAAAAAGGATGTTAGGTAGATTTCTTTACAGGTACTCGTAAAATAAAATAAAAAAATTCTTCATAAGTTAAGTTAAAAGAAAATAAAAATTTATATAAATCATATTATAAATAGTAGTTTTAACTTGTAAAAAACTAATTTTAATTTTTATTCTCAGTTTTTTCTATTATAAAATAATTGCAACTTACTTGATGTTATAATCCAAAGTTTTGAATTAAATGAGTCATTAGCGTGTTGTTAAGAAAATGAAGTATTGTTTTTATTGAGAAAATGAATAAAAAGAAAGGAAAAGTAATGGTGATTAGGTTTTAGCATCTTTCCACGTAAGCTATATGCTCATGCTCATGGGTGGAGAGAAGGAAGAAAAAAAGAAAAAAGCCAAAGTTGAGGAAGTAATTGATACATGTGTGAGCACTTACTGACCGACTTACCCTAAAAGAATAGTCCAACCTGCATCTCATGCCAGGTGAAGTTTCTCAATCCGAAAACTGAAATACAACTAAAAAGTTCTCAACACCTTAAATTAACGTCTTCCATTGCATGGATATGGATCACTCTATCAAATTACCCACTGTTCCAATCACCTTCTTCCTAAATTCTTTTAACAAAATAATAACCTTTAATAATTTCTTTTAATAGTTTTTATATGAATTAAAAGATAATTCTTTAGTTAAGGCAAAAGCAATTTTTTAATGTTTTTGGTGCAGAGAAGATCGTTTAGGTCACTGTACCCTGTCCTTCTAGGTCCACACACCCCATTAGCTTTATTATTCCATGCCTTCTTCTCACGCCATAAACCCCACAAGAACACTCTTTCTTAAGCCCTTATGCATGGTGGTGGCCCTTTAAATCCCATCAATTTCTTCTCCTTTTTCTTATCATCCAAACACTGCCTGCCTAAAGCTTCATGCTTTCTCTTCCATCATGCCCTTCATTTTTCTATTTTCATTCCCCTCTCCACCATAGCTAACCAGAAGAGAAAAAAACAATGGATCAAACTAACTTTCTCTTCGAGTTCAAGTTCGTTTCTTCCTTGTGCCTTCATAACTTCTTGAATCTTCTATGTCAAGAAACAGTGTCCTTTCTCTCCGTCTTCTCTTCGGATCCCCTGTTTCATTGCGTCGTGACGTTTTGTACCTTGGTTTTCCTCTATTTGCCGAACCTTTTCTTGAAGGTAGTGTTATCGCCGGTTCTCATTCTCACTTCGATTCTCCTTCTCTCCATTCTCCGCCTCGGTGCAATTCAGAAGTCAAGACACGATACGAGGGAAAATCAAAGGAAGCACGACGAAGAATCCATCATTTATGAAGAAAACAGAGGAAGCAAATGCAGGGGAGAGAAACAGAGTTCGAGTCCCATCGAACCCAACGAAACAGAGACGACAGAACAAGTGCACCAACGGGTTCATTCGGAAACCGAGGTCGATTCCGACGTGGGTTTTGAGCCAAGTTCGTGTTTTAAGGAGTGGAACGTTAAAGCGCCGTTGGAGGTGATATATGAGGAGTATGGTGAAGGTGAAGATGCAGGTGATGATGCAAACGAGAGCGTGGGTATCGTAAGGTACCCTTCGTTGTCGCGGTTTTACCCAGAATCGGATTCGGATAGCGAATCGGATAGTGATTTTCCGGCGATCGGAGATTGGGACTCACCGGAGGACGTTGAGTTCAGGTGGGGCCAAGAAGGAGAAGAAGAGGAGGAGGAAGAAGACAGAGAAGGGTTGATTGAGATAGCACTTGATGGATTCAAGAGGAAGAGGGGGATGGAGTTTCATTTCGATGAAGAGAATTTGATTGAGATTGATATTTCACCGTCAAGGTACAGAGAACTTTCCGGCGACGAGGAAGTGTTTTCCGGTGAGATAAGTTGCAACTAGTGTGACACTAATTCGAGATTGACATAGTGGATTATTGTGTTTTTTGGGGTCGGTGAAAAGGGAAACCGGAGAATAGAAATCTGTGTTTTCTTTTTTTAAAGTAGGGTTTTGAAGCTTCTGTTGACGTTGTTACATTTTTATTAAATTTCATGATCCTGTAGAATAATTTACTAAACCCAAACTTCAAAGACTTCTTTAATGATGTATTCTTGTGTAGGGTTCTTCCTCTTCCTGGATCCTTCCACACCCAAACAATAATATTAATGTGTTGCAGCCAAATTTGAAGGTATTCAACTGTTCAAGCATGAAACTCCTCCCTCTAATTGAAGTGTTTTGCATGTTCATGAAGTGGATTTTTATAAAAGTTTATGAGCATATGTCAATAGCAAATTAAGTGTAATTATGTGGTACGAAAACCAATGCATTAAAAGTGGTCATTTTCTCTTTTGTGAATTTAACTTATCTCTATGAAGCTCCATCTCATCTAAGTTCACCTGAACTGTAACATGAGTGAGGCTTTCTCAACTATCCATATCATGAACCCAAACCCTCATGATTTTGCAAATATGTCTATTTCTTAGAAGATAAAAAAAAAGAGAGAGAGTAAAACTCAAAGCTAATTGTCTAATACTTCTGTTTCAGCTGAATACAAAAAGAAAATGAGAGAAAAAAAAATAATTGAAGCAAAGATAGATTTGTGAAAGGAAATTAAAAACTGATTTTTTTTTCTTATCTTGCTTAAAATAAGGAAGAAGGAAACCATAATTTATATATATATATATATATATATATATATATATATATATATATATATATATATATATATATTGTTATTAATAGGTTCTCGTGTTTAAACTAAATGTCAAAATTAGGTAAGTTCAGTGTAATCAGTTATATGATGAAATAAGTTTTATGTTAAAACATGTTAGATAGAAAGTAGTTTTAAGATTTATTTGTATGATTTAAAGAATCATTGTTGATGATAAAAAAAAGCTGTGCATAAATTTAATTTTAGTAGCTGGTTTAATATTCAAAAGGATTAATTGTTGATTATAAGACGTAAAACAAAAGCTAGCTAAAAACATTTAGATTTTAATCATAAACTCTAAAGTTTTTCCTATTACAAAATATATTTTCTTCGTTAGGATTATATTTTTAATCATTTTCAAAGTATAAATTAATAAAATAAAGAATAAGATTCTCATTTTTCTTAATTTCTTAATATTTTCTTTTATTTTTTTAAATTACATTCCAATATCATCGCAATTAAAATTCGTATTCGACCATGTCTTCAATTATTATTATTTTATCTTTATTTTAAAGTTTATTTTCAACAATTTTTTTAAGAAAATTTTTTATGTATAAAAATAAATTTATATTTGTTTTTTTAAATTCAAAATATAATTTATATATTTAAGGTGTAGAGTATATAGTAGATAAAGATGACAAAAAAAAATATGTCCTCATGAACATTTTTTAATTATGTTTCCGTTTTGACATAAAATTTCTGCAATAAATGGGTGTGAATATGTATATGAATAATATTTAACTTTTTTTCATTTAGGTATACTTTGTCCTCGTCTCCATGACCATTGGTAGTTTGAGTAATCTACAAAACTTAATGATGATGTGATATTTTCTCATAAAATGATGTAGTATATTTTCTTATGGATATTTTTGTACGGTGAATTAAGCTTTTATTAAATATTTTCTTTCAAGATACAAGTGGAAATAAAGACATTTTTTTTAAAGCTAAGTGAAGAAGAACTCTTCAATTCTTTTATTAATGTGTAAGGATACGTTAAGAAGTTGAATTTAAGTTTAACTTAAAGTACAAAATTGATTTCTAAGATGAGGTTTGTATTTATTTATAAATTATAAATTGTTTTTATTTCTTGTTGATGTAGAACTTTAAACACACCTCCTCACACTAAGACATGTAACGAGTGTAACAATAGACCTAACAAACAATAAACTTCATTATT
This sequence comes from Vigna angularis, assembly GCF_016808095.1. Taxonomy (NCBI): domain Eukaryota; kingdom Viridiplantae; phylum Streptophyta; class Magnoliopsida; order Fabales; family Fabaceae; genus Vigna; species Vigna angularis. The sequence continues at coordinate 52,328,401 of NC_068970.1, read as the reverse complement.
ATACTTTAATCCATACTTTCATACCATGTTAAGAAATGAAGTTTAACTCTAACTCAATCTTAAATACAAAATTGAGTTGTAAGATAAAGTTTACACTCATTTATATATTATAAATTAGTCTTTATCTCTAGTTAAGACTTGCAACACCCTTAAGACATCTTGTGTAAAAGTATTATAATAACACATTATGCATGTTTTTTTTAAAGATAAACATTTGATGTATTCCTACCAAGTCCAATAGACATATTAAGTAATGTGACCCAATAAGATCTTTTAAGCCTCTTAATTATGGAGAAGTTCAAACCTACACCTATTTGAGACATATTTATATATTATAATTAAATCTCAGTAATTTGGTACGTTATTTATTATTTACCATTATCTTACTATTTATTATGTTGTTATTATACTCCACAATTAAGTATTATTCTAATAGGAATATAGGCTCATGACTCATGTTGATTCTATAAATACAACTAGTATTCTTCAAGGAATACTCACTTTATAATCACTCTCACTCTCCCTTATACATCTTAACTCTCTTATTGTTTTGAGCATCGAAAAGTCTTCACAGATGGATATTCCTTCTCTCAATAGCAAGGAGGCCCTTTCCAAACAAAAGGAACATTTAGACCACCGTTAGGATCTCACCACCTCTCCAAAGGTCTATGCTCAAGATCTAAGAAAAACATTGGTGCCCACCATGGGGCCTAGTAAAACACTTCCCCATCCTCACATTCCCATGGTCACCACACACAACTACCCAATGGCGAACATACAACATCAAACGCTGACGCTCATTCATCAACAAGATGAACAGTAGATGGCACAACGCCATGCTCGAGGCCTGACGCACCAGTAGTAGGTTGACTTGCATGGACTTCAACAATGAATGATCGACCTCGAAAATAAAGGGTCACCCCTCCAACCTTACCATGATGTTCAAGAAGAGGACTAATGTAACACCCGAACAAGGGACAACCTGCCAATTTGACAAGATTTGCGTCCCTCTTAGCACTGAACTCAAGAAGAATGGAACAAGTCGACCGAGCATAAAGCAACAGGAGCCCAAGGGTGTTCTCACCACGCCCATGGCGACCAACACCACCAAAGTATGTCAACCTGGAACGGATGCTACACTTCCTTAGACAAAGAAACGTACAATATGGAGCTGAGGCAAGATCGACCATTGTTCAAGTTGTTGAAGTTGTGCCCGATAATGACACCTTAGATTTGGACCCAGAGTCGAGTCCCCAAACGATACTCGACCTTCCTTTGATAGGCCAATGCAACTTTGCTCCTTAGGAACCTCTCCTTCCCAAGTCACAAAGGTCGGTTGTAACATGATTGAGCAGGTCAACAAGTAGATAATAGAAGTCGTCCAACGAAAGATTTTATCCAGCCCACCAAAAACTTGGGCCCAAGAATATGTTTCAAAAGAAGAATATTCGAGAGGAAAATGAAAGCAGAAGCTAAAAAGAGTTTGAACAACAATATGAAAAGAGAAGACTAATGTCGCGCCAAAGAATATGTTTCAAAAGAAGAATATTCATCTCCTGTATTCAAAAGACGATAATCAAAATATCACAACCGATTTGTCATCATCACTAGCGAAAGGATTTGAGAAATCATCCCCCAACCTCAATTGAAAAGCTTGGCCCCAAGATGATGTGAACCACATTTACAAAAAGGCTGATTGAGGATCTTTAGGAACCTTAAAAGAAATTTCGAAATTTAGTAAAAAAATTAAGAACAAAAATTTCAAAACATCAACACCTTGAGCTACAAAACTTCGATTGGGGCGTTTCCAAAATAGTGTAAAAGATCACGTTCTGAATTACAAATTAGGCTCAAGAAACACTCAATTTAGATGTACAGAACAAAAGTTATGAATAAGAGATAAAATTGGACAGAAATTGAGATTCTATAAATCAAGAAGAAAGAAAAACAAAGAGACAAAGATAAACATAAGCAAATAGTCACTCTTCCAAAGGAGGCAACATACAAAGGATGGAAAGTCCTTTGTTACAGCCAAGGATTCTTGAATCACTCAAGAACTAAGTATTGGAACAGTCGGTACCGATTTTGCGCAGCGAAGTTAAAACGAATTCGATTGTTAAGAGCGGAAAAGCGTGTTTGGTTAATAAAATGGTTCCTTTAATTTTCTTGTAAAACTTTTAACAAACAGTTGATGTGCTAAAGGTTTAGAGAGTGTAGGAAAGAGAAAAATCACACAAATGATTTTTATCCTGGTTCGAATCAAAAGATTCTACGTTTAGTCATTAATCACTATGAATAATGATTAACCTTTTCACTAAAATATTGTTTCACATATTACAATAATATGGAATAAAGATTAAGAACAGAAAACACCTTCCTTCGAAAAACGAATGGAAGAACCTTCCTTTGACAAACGAATCAGAAGAAAACTACTCAACCAACTTGAAGAGAACCGCTCCGACCTTAGACACACTAAGCACGAGCTTTTCCTATTCACAAGACTTGACAAGAGCAACACTATCACTTGAGAACTTCCTCAGACAAATTGTATTCTCAAATGACATAGATCATTTTCACTCACAGAAAGCTTCCCTTAGGCACACAGCTATAATACTCTCAAATGAAAAGTTCAAGAAGAAATGATGATGATGGCTCTGATAATGAGGAAAACATGAGCCTCATGATAAAGAAGTTTACTAAGTTCATGAGAGCAAAAGAAAAGGATAAATTCCGAATAGAAAGAAAGGAAAATCAAGGATCTCCATCAAGCATCAAGTGCTATGGATGCGGAGAAAGAGGACATGTAAAGACCGACTGTCCCAAGAACAAAAGAAGTGAAGAAAAGAAAGAAAGAAAATTTCCCAAGAAGAAGAAGGCTTATATAGCATGGGAAGAAAATGCTTCTAGTTCTTCAAGCTCAAGCGAATCAGATGAGGAAGCAAAATCGATACCGGTTGTTCCAACAATTGGTATCAAAGCTTGCTTTGATATTTTTTCAAATTTTTCGAAAATGGGCAGTCATAACCAAGTTTTTGCTGACAGTGCTCCTATTGACAGACCTCCTTTGTTTACGAGGAAAAATTATGCTTTTTGGAAAATAAGAATGAAAATATTTTTAGAGTCTATTGACAGTGGTATTTGGGAAGCTGTAAAAAATGGTCCTTATATTCCTAAAAGTACTATTGATGGTGTGGAAGTAGATAAATCATATTTTAACTGGACTGCTGAGGAAAATAAGAGAGCCCAATTTGATATTAAGGCTCAAAATATAATTTTTTTGCTGTGGTGCTTGATGAGTTCTATAGAATTTCTGTTTGTAAGACAGCACAAGAAATGTGAGAGATCCTCAGAGTCACACATGAGGGTACTGATGATGTAAAGCACGCAAGGAAGAACACGCTTATCCAGGAATATGAGATGTTTAGGATGTTTATTGATTGACCTTCCTATTTTCCTAAGCCAAAGCTTTCAAAACTCTATCCAAAGCTTGTTCATGGTCTTCAATCAAGTCGTTGCCGATGTTTATTGATTGACCTTCCTATTTTCCTAAGCCCAATTTTTTGATTTCACCTTGCAACTTCATCCAGTCCTTTGTATTGGTCCTAGGATCTAAGTTAGTCATGGCCACTAGTAATATTTTGGCATTGTGCGAGGGAATGTACAGTATCACCTTCAGCCCAGTCACATAACATTCCCACATGATTGTCTGATTTGCGTGCATCATGTAGATTATTTATGGAAACATCATCACTATGTGAGGTGTGGAAACTGTTGCACCAAAAGCATCCAGACATGGCCGCCCGATCAGTACATTATAGGAGGTGTTAGCCTCCACCAGGATATACCTCATCCACATCTCCTTATTGTCTCAATCGATCCCTGACCTTATCCTCAAGTCCACGTAGCCATGATTATTTACTCTCTCTCTTACAAAGCCAACTATTTTCTCATTGTATGACATAATGAGATCTTTTAAGAGGTTCATCTTGAAGAAGGTCTTCCAATACAGGATGCTGACCGAGCTCCCTTGGTCGATCAACACTTTATTCATCCCATCGCGAGTTATCTCAGTTGTTATGACTAATGGAGTCATTCTAATCGGGATCAGGTGCTTTGAAGTCTTCATTAGTAAAAGTGATGGGAGGCATAAACTTTGGCTTCTTGTCCACCAAATGGACAATCTTCAATGCCTGGATATGGTACTTGCACGCTGACTATGAGGATCTGCCTTCCGTGAACCTTCCCTAGATGGTATTGATGTAGTCGCGAAAGGGGTAGTCTCTACTACTGCTTCTACTCCTATGCTTGGAGTCTTGTCATCGCTCAATTCTCAAGGAGTGACGAGAGCACTCTCTCGTCCTCAAGGGACTTCTCTTGCGAGGAGCACACCTATCCTCTCGCTCGATTTTGATGTATTTGTTGAGGTGATTTACACGGATCAACTCCTCAATTTTGTCACGAAGGGTGACATAGTCCTTTATGGGATGCCCCATATTTTTATGGTATAGGCAATTCTTATTGCAATCATCACCTTAGGGTGTAGCCCTCCTTCTTTGAAGGGAATCAAGTAAGCGCTTAGAGCCTCTTCTAATATGTTGGCTCTAGTCGCGTTGACGAGAGTATATTAGTGGAACTGTGGTGCTCTGGATAGGTCCTTTGGTTGAGACTCTCTCCCTTTTCCTTGCCACTGTTTGATTTTTTTTTCCTTCCTTATTCTCACTTGACGAAGCCTCATACTTCATCTGTATACAAAAGTATTGCTTGTCCTTCACCCACATGCACTCTATAACCCCTTCTCTTAACTCATTCATGGTATTGGTTGGTCTCATGCATAGGTTGTCGGCGAACGGCCCAATCCTCAAGGATGTTAGCATATGGTGTAAAGCTATCTCATGGTTGAGATTTGTGATTTGTCGTGCGGTCTTCTTGAAATGATCCATGATGGCATGAAGGAACTCTTCTTTTTCTTGCCTGAGATTCACCAAGGCATGAGTTGTTAGATGATGCGACCGACTCGTGGCAAAATAAGTTTCGAACAACGAATGAACGACCACAAAGTTATTTACAAAGTTGAGTAACAACAAGTTGAACAATGCCAAAGCTTTTCCTTCGAGGGAGGGGAGAAAGCTATACACCACACTAGGTCACTTGCGATGTAAAAAGTCATTTAATTCACGAACATCCTCAAATGCTCGTGTGGATTAATTGATTCATCATACTTCTCGAAGGTTGGAGGAACTAGGGGCATGAGAGTCTCTATGATGGCCGGTGTGAAAGGCAACAAACTAATTGTGTTGATCGTCTACACATACGGGTGTTTCCTACTATCCTCGTGGATTGTCCTACATGGGTGTTCTCTAGGTCTGATCGGAGCAAACTGATGTTGTGGTTGGGTTGGTGCATGAGGCACCGACTTCTGAGCACTTTGCTCTTGGCATATGACTACATTCTTAGCCCCAAGGGCCATTAGTTCCTATTCATATTTTTGTTTCATTTCTTTCATTTGACTTTGCATGTTCTCAATCATCCTCAACTAGTTGGGTTGATTCTTTGTTTCTTTTAATGCGACATTGCTCGTCATGTTCCTTATAGTCACCATAAGATTTGTTGGTTTTGAATACTCAACCCCATGGTGGACGCCAAAATATTTCGGAATGTAGGGTCAAGGTCAACGATCCAAAGTCAAGTGAGTCGTCTACGGTTCAAAAGCAGTCCTGAAGTCCAAGTCTAGTGTTACCGCTTGTCCGAATCGTTCGGAGGGTACCTCTAGAAGGCATTCTGATGTCAAAGTTAGTTAAACGTTGGTAGTTCAGACAACAATAACATAGTAAATGCATATCACATACTTTCTTACCTCAAATATATATTTATAAGTTTTGGAGTGAGCTTTTTATTAACACCGACTTAATTACGGTCAATAGTGGATAATCACACTTTATCTAAGTTGATCAACATTAAGGTTAATTGTTATGATCCATGATCCACCAATTCATTTACATGACTGTTTGGTCTTGATGATAATTCACTTATGGATCCAAATATTATTGTTTACTATTAATATTATCAATCATATATATATATATATATATATATATCATTTTAATATAATATATAACTCAAAAAGTTTAATTATAAACTTTAATCATATAATAATATTAATATTGTTTTACTAACAAATTGATATCTAAATATTACTTTTTAATCTTTTATTATTATTTTTAATTTTATTATTATTATTATTGTTATTATTAATATAATTTAGTGGTATTTTTTATAACCTATTACTTTAACATGAAAAATCAATATTAAAATAATATTATTAATTTTTAATTAATTTGTTATAAGAAACACCTATAATTAATTATTTAATTTTTTCATATTATTTAACTCTTTATTTAAATATTATATTTATAATTATACACAATTATAATACTTAAATGTAATTATATAAACAAATAATTTATTTAAATATAATAATAATTGTATAATTGTTTAATACAAATTTGAAAAACAAAAGTAAACAACTAACGTCGGAGCATTTCTCCCTACACCTCCAACAATTTCTTTTTTCATTTCCAAATATTTTTAAAATTTCAAAACTGTCTTCCGTAAAAAAAAATTTAAGGTTTAATCATTTGGCATATTTTTTTGATGAGAATATCATGTAGTTCCTTTTACTTTTTTTTCATCTCAATTGGGTTTTAATTTTTGTAAAATTGGTACAATTAAAGGTTTGTCGTTAAATTGGAGCAACGCCGTTAGACTAACGTATCGTGGTGTGTTGATAGTGTTTTTTAAATTACGTGGTCTAGGTAATATGTTAAGGGTTAAATATGTTTTTAGTCCCTAAACTATTGGTCGTTTCTGGTTTTCGTCCCTCTTTTAAAATAAGGTACAATTTGGTCCTCATTTTTTTCGAAACGTTCGTTTTAGTCCTCGAAACTTTGGTTTTAGTCCTCATTTTGTTGACTAAATGAGGACCAAATTTTTAACGGTGTTAGTTTTCGAGGACTAAAACGAACGTTTCGAAAAGAATGAGGACCAAATTGTACCTTATTTTGAAAGAGGGACGAAAACCAAAAACGGCCAATAGTTTAGGGACTAAAAACATATTTAACCCAATATGTTAATAAGGTGATTGTGACGTGGAAATTAATAATTTTTAATTAAAAAAATTGGGGAAAATTTATTTAAATTCAGCCCCTTTCTTCGAATTAGGAAATACGAAAAGAAATTGAGAAAAAATGAGTTTTTCTTTGAATTTGGGTTCATTGGCGAAAAAAATGTTAGTTTGTTCGAACTGTGAATCAATTAGAGAAAGTGAAAATTAAGGCTTGTAATAGTTTGAATTTGAGCGTGAGGTTTCGAAGAAATTAGGGCTTTGGTCTTTTTGGTGAGGTGTGGAACCTTGTGTTGTTGGAAGTTGGGAAAATGAAGGTGTTGCTGCAAGTGGTTTCTACGTCTTGGTAGAGATGCGATTTGGGTTTATGGGTTTCACTTGGTGGTTTGAATATGGTTTCATGGTGGTAGCGCAATTTGGGTCGTAGTTGATTAATGCAAATGCTCACAGCGCTGCAGCTCGCGATGGAGATTGGGGATTTTCTGGTTCTATTGCTTGGGCCTTTTTGCAGGTCTGATGCACGAGATGAAGGGGATTTTGTATTTTGTGTGGCTTTTGTTTGTAGAAGGAGAAGACACAAGGGTTCCCTGGAGAAGATGGTTGCATGATTTTGGATTGCATATGTAGGAAGATTGACGATGGTGATGTGCTGCGAAGATGCGCGATGGAGAACTCGCGTCTAAGGGTTCCATGGCTGCGCGATTTGGGGTTCTGTCGCATTGAGAAGATGGTTGTCCCGAATCACGATTTGGGTGCAGATTGCCATGAAGAAGGCGCGATTTCACGACGACGTTGTTCGAAGATTGAGTTATGATGCGTGAATCGAGCTTTTAGAGGTTGGGTTTGAGCTTTGTGTCTTGGATTATTGCGTTTCAGTGGTTCAAGTGGAGGTGGATGGTGGATTCGTGGTTTCGATTTAGGTTGTTGTTGTGATCTCCATGGCGATACGAACTGAGTTTAGCGATTCTGGTGGGAAAATGCGAGTTTGATAATGGCTTCCTAGTTTCTGGGTTTTTGCAGTTTTGGTTTTGTGGCTGAGCAGTGTTAATGGTGGCTGGTGCAAGGTGGAAATAGTGGCACAAAAGGGTTAATGGAGGAGGATGATGGCTGGTGCAAGGTGGAAATCCCTAACTTTTAGAAACAATTAAGTTCAATTAACTTTTCTAAATTTTTTAATTTAAAAAAAACAACAAAAATTCACGTCAAACTAAGGTATAACTATTTAATAACTTGCCACGTCATTTAAAAAACATAAAATTAACATGTCATCTTAACAAGATTCTAACACTGTTAGCCCAATTTAATAGTAGGGGTCTAATTAGAACAATTTTACAAAAATAAGGATCCAATTGAGACAAAAAAAAAAACTAAGGAACTTATTTGATATTTCCAGCAAAAAAAAAGACTTGACAAATGATTAAACCTTAATTTAAAGTAACTCTTTTTAAAGTTTTTCTCTCTCTACAATTCAAAAAATCCTACACCACTATCTTTTGTGCTTCAACGGATTTCAAATTCGTTGAAGTATTTTTTGAAGACTTCATCATATTTCGAAATTCGTTAAAGAATTTTTCAAAGGCTTTAATAAATTTCGAAATTTGTTGAAAGATTTTTTTTTCAACGAATTTTAAAATTTGTTGAAAGTTTTTTTTTTAAGGCTTCAACAAATTTCGAAATCTGTTAAAAGAATTTTTAAAAGTTTTAATGAATTTCAAAATTTGTTGAAAATCGAAACGGATATTGAAATTCATTCCTAGTCTTTCAACGAGTTTCAAAGTTCGTTGAAGCTTGCGAAGAATATAGGTTTTCACGCACTTGTTTTTTATGAAGAGAAACATAATCTTATTTATTGAAAACTATTTTCAAAAATTAAAAATGCAAGACAAAACGATTGAAGGTGCCTGAAAAAACGACATATCATTATCATGCTCGAGTAATTCTAGTTATATTGTAAAATATATTGTTTGAAATGAAAATTAAAAAAATTAAAAAATTTGTCAGAATAATATAATTATTTAAAATCATAAAAATTGAAATTGTATTTAAAAAAGTTAAATTTCTAATTAGTTCTTTTATTTCTTTTGATCTATATTTTTTATTTTATTATTTTTAAGATTTGGTTTCGTTTAGAAAATTGTCATTTTGACCTCTAGTAACTAACACATCATTGAATTGATTTTGATAGAGATCATGTGGAACGTTGACAAGATTGTATTTTAATTAATGCCAATCTAAATATTTTTTATAATAAAACTATTTTTTAGTCGATATAAGTTAGAATTTTTCTGTCAATGTAAATATGAGTTATTTTTCTATTAATATTGTTGGAATTGTTTTTTCTTTATCAATTTATATTAAATTTATTTTCAATCTACATTGGTTAAGTAGTAGCCAATGCAACTGATATAATCTACATTAGTTACAGAGATTGTTTTGTCAATGTCACTTGTGTTATGTATTATTTTTTATCCAAAGTCATTAAAATGTTGATAAGAAAAACTTTCAATCCACCGTTATTAAAATTATTTTTTATTAGTCACTCAAGAAAGATTTTCAGCCTACATTGGTTGATACGTTAGCCAAAAAAAATATTAATCAATATTATTAAAAGATAACTTAACATATGACAACAAAATATTTATGGTAAATGTGAATTAAAAATAATCTTAATTAATGTAAATAATAAAAATTTTGATTGCATTAAATATAAAAATATTAATAAATTTTGACTGAAAAATAATTTCAACTAACATCGATTAAAAAATCACTAGGTAATGTTTTTGAATTATTAGACACTAAAATATTTTTTTATATTTACGAATGATTAAAATACTTTATCTAATTAAAAAGTTAAAATTTTGTAATTATGTTCACCAAAGGCAAGGATATGAACCAGACTGAGTAAATATGTAGAGACACTTGTTCCAGCCTAATGTGATGAAGGAAATTGAAATGCATTAAAAGAGATGAGCTTTATTGAATTGGTAAAAGTTGTGTTAATGAGATTTTGAAATCCAATTAAATACTTACTCCAAACATATTAACTACCTTCTAAGGGAATGAGATCCAAACCCTTTCACATAATTTATTACTGTAATTAATTTTAGTATAAAATGTTAGCTTAATAAAATAGATAATGGAGATAATCTCAGGTGACTTTCACAAGTAATAGCAATGGGACAAGAATTATAGCTAAAATACTTAAAATATTAAATAACGAGTCTTCTCTTAAAAGAATAAAGATTTCAAGTAAATAAAATATTTAAAAATTATTCAAGAAATTTACAAAATAACATGTCAATATTTTAATAGATAAATAAAAATTACTACATAAAAGATATTTTCTTTTGCACTGCATTCACGTGTTTTTAAGTCTGGTGATCTCTAATGCCATGCTGTAATCCATAGTAGAGTTCAAATAAATAAGGAATCATGCTATAAATAAAACAGCTAAAGAAATTTGATTGAATGCTCTCATTTAGCTTGAAATGTAGTCAATACAAAGCATGAAATCCAACTGGTCACGAATCAATTCTAACTAAATGTACTAGCTCTAAACCAATTTCATAGAAGATCGATTACACAACAAAAAAGGACATTCTTTTGCTACAATCGAAACATCTTACAGCATCTCCTATCCAATCATTGTATTGACAAGGAGATATTAATTTAAGACTCAAATTTTATAGAACACTTAACATGATGAAGGTTTTAAAATTAATTTGAATCTTATATAAGATCTTTTCCAGGCTTCAAAATTATAATTCTTTCAGACTTGGTATTTTGGATTTATAACACTGTTGAACGACTTTATGATACCTTTCGAGAAAGGTTCTTCATGCCATAACCAACACACTTGAGAAAAACTGACTGTGAGTTCGGCTCTGGTTTGATAATGAACTTCAAATTTAGAAAATCCCTTATATTTCTCAGAGTTTCAACCCCGTGCTGGGAAAGTTTTCCAACGCGAACCTTTGAAACATCTTGAGGGCATAGTGCACAAAGAAGAAAAAGCAAGCCCTATAAACCAAAACAATAAAAAAAATATTAGGGGAATCCAAAATTCCAAAAAGGAATTAAACTTTATCATATACACGAGCCCTACAAACCCACGTGCAAGACAATAAAATTGAACTAGTAGCTACGTATTCTAGCACCATAACATTTGAGTCAGCACACTTCCTGGGAGAGTGCATTCCTGATGCATTTTCTTTACTTTTTTTAGGTTCCATATATTTTTCTCTCTATTGTAGGAGTCTACTTCTACATTCTATCTATTACCATCAGTCGACTAGAATCAAAACTTCCATATCAGTAAGAAGTTTCTGTCCATATTTCTACGCGTTTAATACCAGTACCTATCACTTGATATAAAAACGTTAAAAGGGAAGAAAGAAACTGCCTACATACTAACCTGGTGTGTTGAATCTACCACCCCACTTTGACCTATCTCACCAAGTAAAGAATTGGCAGTCGCCACACCAATATCCTCTGGAGGCATCAGGTCTCCTTTTGCGTCATCTGCAAGACTAGAAGTATCATCATCCCTCGCATGAGAAACGGCGGTGTCTGCAGAGATGAAGCAACCAGAAGTAGTTTCCGCAACAAGAGAAATCCCATAGCCAGGCGAACTGAACGAGAGAATGCCCAACCAAAGGAGTTACAATACTATGACTTACCCAATTACTACCAATATATTTCCAAAATTGAAATTCAATATTTAACAAATTCCACTGAGTGGAAGGAATCATACTTTCCAGCCTGAGGACCTGATCTGTGATCAGAGAAAATGTGCACATCAGAAACCAGTGGATTGATTATTCCACGGGTAGCTTTAATCATGCTATTTTCAAACTGAACAGACACTCTGGTTGAAAAGGTAGTTCCTCTAATTTTCTTCACAAAACCTTCATCAATCCAACTAACAGCCTGCCAGGAAGAAAATATAAGATAACAACAAAGTTTAAATAATCGAAATCATCAAAAGAATCAGAAACTTACAGATAGACTCTGAACAACAGGAAGTGATAAAATAACTTCGCCACCACCATTGGGAGGTAATCCACGACTCTCTATTTTAAGCTCCATGCCTTCAGAGGGAACTCCAAAGCGCTTCAATATGGGTAAAGCAGTAGACTTGAAGATATCAACCGATGGATCCTTAGAATCATTTGTAATTCCTGATAAACAATATTCAAAAAAAGTTATAATTTAAACCATCAAAATATCTTGTAAATGGTCCTTCAGAGATAGGTTTCAAAATAGAATCTAATTATTATAACTACTATACCTTTGAGCCTAATGGTGAGGGGATGTTTGGCAAACAAACACAACACAATGAGTGGCTCCAAAAAATAGCCAATGGAGCGCGAGACGCCACAATCGTGCGCACTGTGTTGCCTGCCACCGATAATAGTTCCAGGTTTGTACTTTAATTTGGTACCTGTTCAACCCAAATAAAATGAATAAGCAATCATCTGGTTGTGGTGGTGGTTGTGTTACTGCAACTAAACCTGATTGAAAAATAAAAATAAAACGAAATTAAAAAAAATACCAGTTTCGTTGATTTCTACGTGGCAATCATCGCAGACAGTTTCGAAGAGACGGAGAAGCGAAATCTCGTGGTTGCGGAGACCTGGCCATGTCTCGTCAGCACGAATGTCTTCAATGAGAACGGGAGTTGAAGAGAGAGTAGCAAGAAGAAGGCGTTGCCGGAAGCTCTGGCTTCCCAGCAACCTCTTGTATGCCGTTTTCCCCATTCTATGCAAACACCTGCGTAGTTGAAGCTGCAGATTTTGATACCCCAGAAGGAATGCAGAACGGAGAAAGTAGATGATAAATCCTACATAGAGGGACTTGCCCTTGGGTTTATCGGAGAGATTTGGGCTTTGATTTTATAACTAAAGCCCAGGCCCTAATAACTATTGGCACCCTGTTGGTATTGAAAAAACATAAAATAAAGAAGACAATTTTTTTTTCTCCACCCCCTTAGTTTTCATGTGCACCATAACAGAAATGAACTTGATTTTAAGATTTTGCCATTAGTTCATAACAATGTATCAGAAGTTTTAGGACTGTTATTCAGCACTAATTCTTATTGAATAAAAAACAAGTAAATTTGAATATAAAACAAGATCGATCGGCATATTATTCGTGCTTTAAGTCCTAGAGACTATTGTGTGCCAGAATATTAAATATGAAATCAGATAAAGTCTTTAAAAATGTTTATGGTAGTAGATAAAAGCTTAATTGATTGGACATGAGGGAAATACTTGATTTAAAGCAACAAACATGTAGTTTAACTTCACAGCAATTATTTGAAGACAGAGTTGGACAGCAAGCTAACTTAGTTACAAACCTTTAACACAGTGTGAGGTGGTCTGGTGCTTGCTTTCACTTTGCCACAAAGATATCAGGGTAAAGAGTTTATCATCACCTAAAATACACCATATTTTTAATCCATATCTGTTAATCATCGGTTTAATTGTAGAAGGTACAATTAGACAAAGCTTCAAAAAGAAAAGAAAAAAGTTATTATTTATAGATTGAACTACGAGAAAAGTGCTTCTAAAATATCAGCATCCATGTCCCCATTTAGAAGCAGGAGGCATTCAGTATCTTATACTATGTTCTGAATACTTTAGAGCTCCATTTAGTTATTGTATAATCATCTCACTCAAGTAGCATCAGGATGCAACTTTCATTCATCCATTACTAATATCAGTTGGTTTGTGACACGCTAAATTTGTAATATCAAGCAAGTTCTATTCATCCATCTCGATTAAGCATCTTAATGATGCTGGTAATATGAAGCAAGTTCATGTCAGCCCCAGATACAGGAGTTTCTAACGGTGAAAGAACGAAACATACCTTGTAACAACAACAACCTTCCTAACACGCAGTGCACTAGTCTCGATCTTAATCTCCGGCGAACCCCACCACACCCAGCAGCGCAATAGTGGCAACAACGTGCGTTTTCTGAAACAAATTCCAACAAAAGAATGAATGGAAAGAGAAACACATACATAAACATATATTAAAGATTTAAGATTACCAATTAGATTTATCTTTGGTTGACCACTAAAATTTCGAGTGAATCAAAAAGAAGAAATAGTGAAGAAGGTTTAGGGTTTATCTCAAAATCTTAAAACAGAGAATAGTGAAGAAGGTTTGGGGTTGTGGTGCTTGAAATTAGGTTTAGGGTACAGATTATTTTGATATGAATATAATTTGGATTTTTCAACTTTTAAAATTTATACAACTAAAATAAAAACCTGATTAGAAAAAAATATTAAATATAGGTCAAAAATAAAAATTATATTTAATTAAATGGATTTTTAATAGACTAAATTAGTGTAGAAGAGGATAAGATTGGACCAATAACATTTTTGGCCCACTCCTACGTGGAGTGATTAATTACAAAGTGGACGTTTCTATCTGCACCTCCACTAATTTCTCTCAACACCTCTACTTTCCCTAAATATTCCCGGTTAATTTAAAAAAATAAATAAATAAAGTTGGTAAAAAGTTCATTTATTGTATACTAACCTAATTACTTTCATATTTATTGACTTCTTTGTATACTTGCACCTTGTGCTCTTCTGATCATTATTCATTACTAACTCTTCTTGTTCACTTGCTTTTATTCACTACTTTTTTTCTTCCAGTGTGGTTGTGTTTGTGATTCAAAATTTGTTGTGTTTGTGGTGAAAAGTGAGTGTGTAGGAGGCCTCATTTCGTCTTTGGTTGTAGAGGGAGGTTATGGTCCTAAAGTTTGTGATCGTCTCATGGAGAAGTAGAGAAAAATAATCGCGTTAATAGGTGCATGATGTTTAAATGGCAGGCTTTAACGGATTTTGAAATCCGTTGAGAAAACTAACGAATTTTGAAATTCGTTGAAGACATAAATGAATTTTGAAATCTATTAATGGATATTTCAAAGGCTTTCAACGAATTTTGAAATTCGTTTAAGGACTTCGTTTGTTATTTTTAAATTTTTAGTATTTTACGTTTCTTTTTAATTTCAATTTATTATTAATGTAATGAATTGTTAGTAATTAAAAGTTTTATTATTTTAGATTTATGAATAACTTTTTAGGTGATTTTTCATATTAATATTATTTAATTATTATATTATTATCAATGATGTTTGATAGTAAGGGGTGCATATTATGATATAGGTGAATATTGTTTAAAATGGAAGAATATCTTTATGGTATGGATTCTCAAGTAAATTTTTGTTTTTATATCAGATTTTTCATCTTTCATAAATGAAGTGGCGGAAGGAGATTTAACAAATAATTTTACAACAAATGAAATATTTCGCTCTCGTGACGACTTAATTCAATGGACTAGAAGGATTGCACATAATCTTGGTTTTGTTGTGATAACTATAAGATCCGACAAAGTTACTAGTGAACGAGGAAGGAAGACAATTTGTCTTGCTTGGATGTGAAAGATGTGGAAAGTATAGGAAATAAAAACCTGATGTGTAGCCTACTGTATACAACACTCGAAAATGTGATTGTCCTTTTCAGTTAAAGGGCAAATCATCTTCTAATGGTGATAAATAATTCTTAAAAGTCATATGTGAGAATATCACAACTAGGATTTGGCTAAAAGTTTAATTAGTCACTCTTTTGCTGGGAGGTTAAATCTCAGTGAACAATCATTACTTACTGATATGACTAAGACTCAAGTTACATCTGTAAATATTTTATCAAGTTTAAAAGAAAATAATGATCGTAATGTCATAACGATTAAACAAATCTATAATGCAAGGTATGTGTGCAAACGATCATTGAGAGGGTCGAGAATTGAATTGCAACAGTTTATGATGATGTTGGATCATGATAACTACATTTATTAGAGTAGGTGTATTGACCAATTCATATGAGCCTTGTGCTTATGAATTAGCACGATATGACCATCGGGTAATCTTTTTGGCTGAAATTCGTATAATGTGGAGGAGATTAAGTTTTTCAAATATTGAATTAAATGAATCCTAACCAGAGTTATCCATTGAACATGAACTTCATATGTTTTAGGAACAATTCAATGAGGTTGACATAGGAGGTAAAATCACCATCAAGCAAAAGTTACTTGACATTGTTTATCCTGTAATGACATTTATGGTACCTCCATTTCATACAGTGAAACAAAGGATGCACAAAAGAGTAAACTTCAACGAACAGAAAGGTCTACAAAGCATGAGCCGACATATTTTGAACACGTAGATGCCTTGCACTTAACAAATGAATCTTCATCTAAAAAAACAATTACATGTTCCTATATTGAAGTCGTTTTTATTATTTCTTTTCTTCTTCTTTCGTAACACTTTCTTTTATTCCTTCCAATCTAATGTAAACAAGTAGATGACTGTATTAGACATTGACTATGCAATTGTTAATCGATATAAGGTCATCTTAGACTGTCTATCAGAATTATACTACCTTCTCACCACGGAACAATAATATTTAATATAAAATTTATTGAAACTAAACAATAGTTATTAAAATTCAATTTTTGCACTAAATTGACTCTACCATAAGGCATAAGCAACATGTTCAACATAATGCATCAGTAGGGAAGTATCATGTAGGCCTCCTACAAATCCACCAACTTCCTCTTTTACTTGAGGAACGTCCTCATACTTTTCCTCTTTAACATGATGCTGCTCAACTGGATGTTCCTCTACATGAACACCAATATCAGCTTCTTCACTGAAGCTTTAGATCTTTTCCTCCCTTCACCATGTGAAGAACTCTTTCCCCAATAAGTAGATGCACCTTTGATTCTTGTCACTTTTGTAAAAAATTTACAGGAGATCTAATAGATACTTTCATATTGACCCATTATGGTGAACATGTTGCTTATGTCTTATGGAAGAGTCAAGTTAATGCAAAACTTGAATTTTAATGGCTATTGTTTATTTTCAATAAAATTTATAATAAATGTTATTGTGTAGGATTGAGGAAAGATAAGTTAATCTCTCAATGTAAAAAGTTAAATAGATTTGGACCATAAGACAAGAGAATTCAACAATTTGTGTTGAATTTTGATTTGATGCCTTTCGCCGATATTTGGTATGACTACGCCAACAAGGGTTAATTGTTGGCATTCACTAAGAGATAACACTTACACTTTTAATCTCTCTGTGGGTGAGATTTCGGTGACACTAGATGATATGTCGTTGTTGTAGCACCTCTCGGTTATAGAACAATTTTGTAATATCGAGAAGTTATAGCTTGTAGGCGTGGATCGTGGGAGGGTTGGTGCTGAGAGCACAGAAGCACGTGTTTTAAAAGTGAGACTGAGCTAGCTAAGAAACATTTATGATGAGTGTGTGAGCCACAACAATGAGAGTATGCTGCCCGAATATATTTGTTACATCTAGTTGGATGCACTATCTTTGTTAATATGAGTGTTACATCCATCCCCGTGTCTTAATTATTGTTGTTCAGAAACTTACACACATATGACATATATGATTGTGGAGTTGTTGAACTAGCACATCTACAAATAGCTAGAAGATACTAACTTTTTGCTTAAACAAATCAAATGACGAAATATTTTATTCTTTTAGGTACACAAATTCTTTGCACTTGATTTTCTTTAATGGTTTCGATATTGTTAATGAATAATTAATTAAATTTTTTTAGAACTGGATTTATGAACTCTTCCTTAACATGGAAATTAGGTGTCTCCTGTTATGGAAACAAACCGTGTGCCGCTCAATACGTGAGGGAAAGACAGATTTGCAGCCTCTAAAAACAAGGTCATAGCTGAATGACCTCATATCTTTAGCACCATAACATAGATGAAGTCGATTTAGAGATTTTGCCATTAGTTCATAACAGTGTATCAGAAGTTTCAGGACTGTTATTGAATAAAAAACAAGTAAATTTGAATATAAAACAATATCGATCTGCATATTATTCGTGCTTTTAAATATTAGGAAAAGATTCAAATATTTTTAGAAAATATTGTTTTGAAAATTTGTTCAGAATATGTGTACTATACCTAGTGATCGATCAACTGTCAGATACACCAATCAGGAAAGGTAAATATCATTAATAGTCAATTAATACGTTTAATGACCATATTAAATGCAAATATACGCTATTTATGACTGATTGGCAGGTCATATTGCACAAGAATATGATATTAATGGACAGTTAGCAGGTATGTTAGCAAGTATTATTGGATTTATTGCCATATCAAATATGAATTAATCAGCTTAATTGCTATAAACCCTATAAATATAGAGTTAATGCCCAAGTAAAGGGACAATGGCCTATGATAATAAAATATAGTCCAATTCATTAAACCGCTCCTAACTTGAGCGTCAGAGTGTCTTTTGTAGGTACATCTCCCTCCTGTCCAAAGGGAAAACTCATCGTTCTAAATTGGAACGTACAAGCGGAACACACAAGTCGAAGGTTAGTGTCTCGGTCTCACAAACCCCACCGAAATATTTTGGCGCCTATCGTGGGGCCAAGAGCAAGCTGAAGATACCCAATGGTGAGCACAAGAAATATGGAAGAGCAGAGCACCAGAGATTTAATAAAAGAGTTATAAGCCTATATTGAGGCATAGGTGTAGACCATACAAGCGCAGGCACATGCACAACAAGAGATGCAGCGGAGGCATGCAGAGGAGATGGCGGCGCTAAGGGTCGAACGGGTTCCTCCCGAGCGGTCCGCGTCAAATCGAGATAATGACAACGAAGCAAGCCATAATCACGTCAACCCGAACGGTCGAGGTAGAAGGGAACCAACACCCCTGCAGACCGTTCGACCTACCAATTTATCATTACTTCCCTTTACGGCGACCATCATGCAAACTCCAATGCCAGAAAAAACTCAGCCGCATTGGATAAGTATGATGGTTCAGCTGATCTGGAAGATCACCTAAGGACGTTCGGTAATGCAATGACATTCTATACAAACAGCGATCCGGTCATGTGCAGAGCCTTCTCATTATCACTCAAGGAAGAGGCATTGGAATGGTACAACACTCTTCCTCTGAACATAGTGGATTGCTTTGCCACTATGGAAACCCTCTTTAGAAGGCAATACGCCTCCAATCGAAAACAGGAGATAACACCGACAGAATTGGTAAATACTAAATAAGAGAAAGGGGAAACTTTGAAGGCCTTTATGAAAAGTATACTGAAACCGCACGACGAGTTAAAGAGGTCAATCACTCTTTTATCATTAACAATTTGCCTACATGCTTAAGGCTAGGATACTTTGCTGAAAAATTGTATTCACGACCACCAAAAACGATGGAAGAGCTCCAAGAGAGAGCAACTGAGTTCATCCGTATGGAGGAGATGCAATTGTCACAAAGGAAGCGGCAACAAGAGGCTGATGTAGGCGGGAGTAGAAGGGACGACAAGCGACCGTTCGGCAACAATGATAAAAGTGGGGAGCTTCCCCGAACGTTCAAGTTTCACCATTATACTGCCCTCAATGCACCTAAGGGAAAAGTTCTTGAAGAAGCCCTAAACGCGAAACTTCTCACACCTTGAAGGAAACCATCTCCAAAGAACGCAGATGAAAGGAAGAGTTACCGGTACCATCAGAATCATGGACACACTACAGAAGACTGCATCACACTAAAAATGAAATAGAGAGTCTCGTTCGGGCGGGACACCTCCGTAGGTTTATAAAGGAAACAAGAAGCCTCCCCAGGGAAGGATATTTGCGAAGAAGTCCCGAGCGGACATATAGGAAGGACGAGTGAAGGCGGAGCTATAGCCGCAGTCCAAGTCGTCATCGTGAACGATCGGTCCGTGGATTTATCAACTGAGGCAAAGCATCCAAAACTTTATCAATGTCATGTTTAAATTCAATTTCATTTTGTAAGATCCTTGAAAATATTTGTAAGTTAGATACTAGATAAAAAAAAAATTATTAATAAAAAAAAAATAGTGAATCGTAAATTGTGAATAGTAAAAAGTGAATAGTAAAAAAAAATTATTTTTGGAAAGGATAAGTGTTACACGTAGCTTTGAGATCAGAATTCACCAATTTGCAAATAAAAAATTATTTTTGTAATAGTAAAATGAATAAAAAAATGAATAGTACAAATGAATAGTAAAAATGAATAGTAAATTTTTTTACTATAAATAGCCAAGGGGGAAGGCTGAAAATTTACACCAAAATTCTAGAGAAATTGTGAGAGAAGAGAGTTGGAGTAAATTCTAGTTGAAGAGGGGAAATTCTGGAAGTTTCTGGAGAACGGTTTGAGAAGAGGAAACTAAGTCTGGAATAGAGGTAAGGGGAGCTAACTTTGAGTATTTCCCTTTGTATTATCTTGAGTCTTGAATATGCTATATTTTACTTTTGTCTGATCTTAAATCTTGAATATGGAGTATTTTGTTTCTGTATGATCTTGAATTTAAATGAGAGTATGCTTTTGTGTTGATATCCAAGTGTGATAGTTGTAAAATGTGATGTTGATTATGTTATGCCATTTGTATGTTATTAGTTGTTTATTTTTGTATTTTGGAAGGATTAGAAATTGTCTAACCGGCTCTGCCAGATTCAATTTCTTGTTTCCCCAAACATTTTATTGCTTTCCTTATTTATTTTTATTGTATTTTGGAAGGATTAGAAGTTGTCTAACCGGCTCTGCCAGATTCAACTTCTTGTTTCCCCAAACTATTTATTGCTTTACTTATTTATTTTATTGCATTTTTGGAAGGATTAGAAGTTGTCTAACCGGCTCTGCCAGATTCAACTTCTTGTTTCCCCAGACATGTTAATGTTCGTGTTATTTAATTATATTGTATTTTTGGATGGATTAGAAGTTGTCTAACCGGCTCTGCCAGATTCAACTTCTTGTTTCCCCAGACATGTTAATGTTCGTGTTATTTAATTATATTGTATTTTTGGATGGATTAGAAGTTGTCTAACCGGCTCTGCCAGATTCAACTTCTTGTTTCCCCAGAAATTTTATTATCTTATCTATTTTTTTATTGATCTTTGTGGAAGGATGAGAAGTTGTCTAACCGGCTCTGCCAGATTCAACTTCTTGTTTCCCCTGAATTTTTATATTAATATTATTTTGATGGTAAGGGCAACTAATTATTTTTGTATGAATTTATAAATATACGAATGTTGAACTGGTGTTCTCTTGCGAAACTGTTTTATGACTTTTATTATATTGGGTGTTATAACTGAAACTGTTAAATTGTACATGTTGAGATGCGATGAATTTATTGAATGAGTTTGTTGGCTGAAATTGATCTTGTTGGAAGGTCTGGAGTAAGGGTTCTGTAATTGCTTATATATGAGTATTAAATAGATATACAGATACTGTTTGAGGTTGTTGTGAGAGGAAGTAAAAATATTAAAATTAGGCATTTTAGATTTAGAGCATAAGACAACAAGGTAGATAAATTAAATAAATAAATTGATTAATTATTGAGGGCCTCCCTTTGTTGGTAGGATAGAGGAACCTTAAAAACCTGAGTTGGCACATCCCTGATCATAGAGCAGCCCTGGCCTGGTCCAGTCAGTTGTGACTAGTCATATGTGCTGGCGTCGAAGGTGAGTATGATGCGTTCAGACATCTGGGTCCTCTCCGGTGACCAATTGGAGTAAAGAAAAATTTCTACTAGGATGAAAATAAAATAAAACAAGTTGATTGTAGATGCATAATATTATCATGGTAAAAATTTCATATATATTTTATTTATTATTACATTGAGCCCAGACTTTAATATGTAGTTCCTACGATATGTTGATATATTTTGGTTGATCCATGATCTTTGTTTGGTGAAAATATGTTGAGTCATACTCGTTATGGGCAAAATGAGTTTATAATATGAAGCATAATATATGGTAATATGTTTAATTTATTGATACCAAAACGGGTTATTATGAATTCTTGATTAAAGAATGAACATGATTGAGTTAGGTGGATAAGAGGGTATGAATTGTTGGTTTTATGAAATGTTGGAGTGGATATGAGAAATCATTACTTATGAAATGATGTTTACTACCGGGAGTAGTATGTTCGAGTTATACCATGAGAGTTTGGTATGAGCAAAGTAACACCTGAGGTTTATGAAAGCAGGCAGAAAGTAGTCTGACCATAAGGCTTTGACATAAACATATGATTCGTAAGTTATATAGAAGCAGGCAGAGAGGGGTCTGACCATAAGGCTTCAGAAAGTAAGACATAGTATATAAATGAGGCTTAAGGAAGCAGGCAGAGAGCGGTCTGACCATAAGGCTTCATGAGTAAGCATGGTACACTTGTAAGATTTATGGAAATGGGAAAGATGACTTTGATAATGACGAATTAATGACATCGGAATAATGATATTTTATCAATTGCAGAAATACGTGATTAAAATATTTTTATTACAAGTTTAATGATTTTATGATAAGGTTGGCTTACCCTTATTTGTTTGTACTATGATCATATAACTCATGTTATATGTGATTAGATAATGTTGCAGATGCGGTTGAACAAGCTTAGAGATGAGAGATATGCGGGGAAAAACTTTCAGGGATTTTTGTAAAAAGAATAAATTTGTATTGGGAAGATTATGTTGTGTAAAACTTATAAGTTGAAATTTCAATGGTGAAGACTATATTGTTTAAAGTTTGTAAGTTTGGCATTGTACTTTGGATTAAATGAAATAAAGTTTGATTGTTTATAAGAGATATCAAATTAATTTAGTCTCTAATATCAGTAATACCCTTTAAAATAGTAGGGTGTTACACATTTGATTTAGACTCTTGTTCTTGTCTTATGTTTTCATTATGGAATAAATTAAGCCTAGTAATTCATGCTCAGTCACTGGTTGCTAACTTTGTTAAAGCTCGTATTCTCTCAAGAAGAGTTTGAAGTTAAAGACCAAGAGGTAAATCCCTCTTGGCCAAGAGGTAAATCCCTCTTGTCAAGATTGAAGACAAAGACCGAGCGGTAAATCCTACTCGGCCGAGAGGTAAACTCCTCTCGTTGAAGTTAAAGACCAAGAGGTAAATCCCTTTGGCCGAGAGGTAAATCCCTCTCGTCAAGATTGAAGACAAAGACCGAGCGGTAAATCCCACTCGGCCAAGAGGTAAACTCCTCTCGTTGAAGTTAAAGACCAAGAGGTAAATCCCTCTTGGCCGAGAGGTAAATCCCTCTCGTTAAGATTGAAGACAAAGACCGAGTGGTAAATCCCACTCGGCCGAGAGGTAAACTCGTCTCGTTGAAGTTAAAGACCAAGAGGTAAATCCCTCTTGGCCGAGAGGTAAATCCCTCTTGTCAAGATTGAAGACAAAGACCGAGCGGTAAATCCCACTCGGCCGAGAGGTAAACTCCTCTCGTTGAAGTTAAAGACCAAGAGGTAAATCCCTTTGGCCGAGAGGTAAATCCCTCTCGTCAAGATTGAAGACAAAGACTGAGCGGTAAATCCCACTCGGCCAAGAGGTAAACTCCTCTCGTTGAAGTTAAAGACCAAGAGGTAAATCCCTCTTGGCCGAGAGGTAAATCCCTCTCGTTAAGATTGAAGACAAAGACCGAGTGGTAAATCCCACTCGGCCGAGAGGTAAACTCGTCTCGTTGAAGTTAAAGACCAAGAGGTAAATCCCTCTTGGCCGAGAGGTAAATCTCTCTCGTCAAGATTGAAGTTAAAGACCGAGCGGTTTACACTCTCATCAACCAGGAAGCTCTGATAACAAGGACTAAGCGTCAAGTATGCAGCCAGTCAACTGTATAGTATAAATGACAAAGATTCAATACGTGAAACCGTTTGGCCCAAAAAGATACAACAACCTACCTCAAACTCATAAGTCCTATAGTTAACCTCGGCTAAAGCCGCACGGTTAACTCGGACTTGTGGGGCTTAATGTACTATACCTAGTGACTGACCAACTGTCAAATACACCAATCAGGAAAGATAAATATCATTAATGGCCAATTAATACGTTTAATGACCATATTAAATGTGAATATACGCTATTTATGACTGATTGACAGGTCATATTGCACAAGAATATGATATTAATGGATAGCAGGTATGTTAGCAAGTATTATTGGATTTATTGCTATATCAAATATGAATTAATGAGCTTAATTGCTATAAACCCTATAAATATAGAGTTAATGCCCAAGTAAAGGGACAATGAACTATGATAATAAAATATAGTCCAATCCATTAAACCGCTCCTAACTTGAATGTCGAAGTGCCTTTTGCAGGTACCTCCCCCTCTTGTCCAAAGGGACAACTCATCGATCTAAACTGGAACGTACAAGCAGAATACACAAGTTGAAGGTTAGTGTCTCGGTCTCACAAATCCCACCGAAACAATATGTAATTATAAGAGTGTGGGGAAAAATTATAGGAGTGCAAAAAGCAAATAAATTAGTTTTTTACATTGTAAATAACTAAAGTATAAAAAAATATATAAAAATATAGATATTGTAATATTTTTATAATAAAAAACAATCTTTAAAATATGTACTAAAAGAAGTGCCACTTAAAATAAATAGAATACAATCTCATTAAGTAATGTTATAAATCTGAGTCATACTAGGAATCAGGATCACATTATGTAAGGAAATAGAATAAAGGAATTATTGTACAGAGTTGGACCAGTCTGTCAAATTATCTAAACCTTGATGAATTGATCATCAAAATTAAAATACAATTTTCAAATATTTTTTGTTTAAAATAAAATAAAAGAGGGTAGGAAGCATAAACCGCACACGTGTGTCATGTGACACCTGCTCCCTCTCTTGGCTGCCTCTTTTTTAGTCTAACATCTTGTAATAATCAAATCATAAACTAAAGATCGGTGATCTATTCGGTTCATTTTTAAAAACAATCATCTTTCCCCTTTCCTTAAAATTAATTCATAAATTATAAATATTTTATTTATTGTTTTTATCATGTAGAGAAGTTAGTAACTTATACATATACTGTCTTGGTAAAATAGGTTGGAGTAAATTACTATTACTGGATGCAATTTATATATAATGTGTGAATAATGTAGATAAAGTTGTATAGTAGATAAAATAAAATTTGAAGTTGTTTATGAATATATAAGTTCGAGTTTTAATCATTGTTTTTGTGAGCTAAAAATTCTATATTATTTATGAGTTGAAGGTAAAGATTATTTATATATTTATACTTTTTTATTTTAACCGTTACATAAATTTCTTAATATTACTTTTACAAAGCCATAATATATATATATATATATATATATATATATATATATATATATTTGTTTGTTTGTTTTTCTAATTTTACACTCTTAATTAATATTTTTTAAAATTAAATAATAATTCGTAATAAAAAATACTTTTCAGTTTTATCATTTTAATTATTAAATTTTTGAATTTAAATAATTATTTATTATACCATAATTAATTACTCTTTTATCAACCAATTTTTAAATTTAAATAACTATCATAATAAAAAAATTATCTGCATAATATTATTTATAATATTTTTATTTCAATAACTAAAATTTATTTTATCTATAGTTATATTTATAATTATATATGTTTTATTTTTCTAATTTTATCATTTTAGTTATTGTTTTTCAAATTTAAATAATTTATAAATATTTAAAAATGAGTGCATAAAGATATGATAGTGATTGTGTTTACTCTAGTCTAGTAAAATTATAAAAAAAGTTTACTATCTTTTATAAATATATTTTTCTAAAATTTAATAATATTACTTTTTTTATTTTTTATTATATAATTTTAAAAAGTGAATACAGTATAATATAAAGAAAATAGGATAATTGATATAAAGACATAATAGTGGTATTAAGATATTCCTCCATTTATACATGAATCTGATGGCTGCTACCTTAGAACTTCACCTACTTTATTTTTTTAATCTTCTTTGTTTAGTTTCATTTAAATTAAAAAAGAAAAAAAAAAGAAAAGTAGAAGGCGGAGTGACCAGGGAAAGTATCAGCCTATAATTCACGCTGTTCCGGTGTTATAACTGTCTCTCTCTTTCTCTTCTCTTATTCTCTTTGACCCAATTCATTTCAATTAACAATTCATTTCCAACAAAAAATGCGGAGTTTCACTTTCTTCGAGCGAGTTTCCAGAGCTTTCCATGACCATGGTTCCAACTTCAAGCTTCTGATTCTCTGCACCACCCTAAGGTACCATCAACTTCAAACTTCCCATACTTCACTTTCTTCTTTTCCACCAACACAATTTCCTTTTCACTTATCTTGCAAATCAGATCTGTATTGCAATATAAAACAACATTTGAAGGCAAAAATATCTTCAAAATTTTTATCCGATCCTCTGTTTCCAACTTTATTCTGTAGTCAACTTGCAACTTACTTTTAATATATAGGTATTACATGAGTTCATAAACCTGTGAAGGCTTATGCACAATGGTAGAGTTGACACACTTATATTCTACAATTTAATTATATACACCCGGTTTAGAAACATGTATAATGTGTTCTGATGTGCCAAGATGAAAGTTGTGATTAACTGTGATAAGAAACTATTGCATTGTTTATATTATGATGTAATAATCTTCTCATTCTATTGAACATGCAAACTTTTTCTTGTAAATTGAAAATCTTGATTTAGCATGCGGGAATTTAGGGCCGTGGTCTGAATTCACTAATAATTTCTGAATTTTGACACATTCGGTTAAATACAGTATTAAAATAATTATCATATATTAAAATTAATAATGTTACTAGAAAGATTATAATTTAGAGACAGTTGCGATAGAATGGATTTTAATAAAATATATACAAATAGCACTGCATATTTGTGTGATGTGTGAAGAGGATAATGGTTTGGTTGATGCAGTGGTGGAGGGGTTCTGGCTTACGGAGAGGCTGTAGGGGCATCTGAAGCGGCGGTGCCGGAGAAAAAAAAGGTAGTGGTGCTGGGAACAGGGTGGGCTGGCACGAGTTTCTTGAAGAATCTGAACAATCCCAGATATGAGGTTCATGTGGTCTCTCCTCGCAATTACTTTGCATTCACTCCTTTGCTGCCCAGTGTTACCTGCGGCACCGTGGAAGCCCGCAGCATTGTCGAACCTGTCCGCAATATTTTTCGGAAGGTGATAATCAAATGAAAAATAACACACTTGCTTCCTATTTCATAATATTCATTTTAGGGGTTGTTACTTTTGTCATGTAACTGCTGATTAATTTTTAAGGATACTTGGGAATAAGTTGTAGTTGTCCTGTCAGTTGGACTTGATAAGATAACTCCTCTTTTTCCTTTAATGATTTTTCTATCAATTAAAAATAGAAAGCTTATGTTAAAGTAATTATTACTTTTAATTACATGAATAATATTTATTAGATTAAAAAAATGTTTTTGATTTATTGACTTATGTACTTGTAACAATTTCATGCCATTTACCTGTGACGTTATTTGCAATGGTTGATTACTGTTAACAGTTAATCATAAATTGTTGGATTTGTCGATCTCATGTTGTATGTACAATAAGCACTATGGGAACTATATGGTAACGCGCTTGCATCCACTGTGTTATATTTTCCGTGAAACAGAGGTTTGTTCTCATGTCATGGATCAGGTCTAAGTTGAAACAATGAATTTCTGTTTTATTTAAGAATGGGTTTATCTGGATCACATTTATGAGATTGCACCGCGTAGTGAATGAAAACATATATTAGATTGATTACGAAATGCTACTTACCACTAGGAGATACATATTCTGGTAATTAGATTGCCAGAATAGAATTTGGCTTAACTCCTTGTTATCTATCATCCACGCAGAAAATGGTGGACATTCAATTCAGTGAAGCAGAATGTCTTAAGATTGACTCAGCAAACAGGAAGGTATACTGTCGGTCTAATATAAGTAACAACGAGAAAGAAGAATTTGTGGTGGACTATGACTACCTAATCATAGCCGTAGGAGCAAATGTCAACACATTTAATACTCCGGGAGTGACTGAGAATTGCCATTTCTTGAAGGTAACTTTTTTATCACTTCATTATTGTGCATCATATTATCATGTATTTTGGTGTAATTTTTTTCTCTAAAAGGGAAAAAAGAAGTTCTGAGGAGACGTGGGAAAATCCAATGATGTTTTAGGTGTGATGGATATAAATTTTGCAGATGACATGTTTGTGGCTTTTTGTTATCTTATGGACATGTGTGTATACTGTGCAGGAAGTTGAAGATGCGCAGAAGATTAGAAGAACCGTTATTGACTGCTTCGAGAGAGCAAGTTTGCCAAGTTTAAGTGAGGAAGAAAAGAAGAGAATTCTTCACTTTGCTATTGTTGGAGGTGGTCCAACTGGAGTTGAGTTTGCAGCCTCACTACATGACTTTGTCACTGAGGATTTGGTCAACTTATACCCTGGGATAAAAGATTTAGTTAAAATTACGCTTCTGGAGGCTGGAGATCATATTTTGAGCATGTAAGCGTCAAACTCTCATTACACCTCTCCTTGCTCATAACTTGTTTAATGATGCTTTCTAGTCCCTTATTTGTGTTTATGAGTAGCGCAGTATTAGATTCAATCATCGATTCTACTATGCAGGTGGGTGGTTTTGCGGTTCTGTTGTTTAAAATAAGAGCTTACTATGAGCATATACATTTTCATTATTGAGCTCTTTTTCAGGTTTGACAAAAGAATCACTACTTTCGCTGAAGACAAGTTTAGAAGAGATGGTATTGATGTCAAAACAGGGTCCATGGTTGTGAAGGTTTCTGATAAAGAAATTTCTACTAAGGAAATGAAAAATGGAGGAGAAATTACCACAATCCCATATGGAATGGCTGTCTGGTCAACTGGTATCGGCACTCGTCCATTTATAAAAGATTTTATGTCACAAATTGGTCAGGTGTGTCATTGGGAAATTTTCCATATTAGTTGTTCTGATTAATATTCCAAATCATGTTTCTCGGTTAGTTTTATTTATTTTTCACCAAATAAAATTTTCATTCATTTATTATTTACTTGAAATTGATTATCCTGAACAGACTAATAGACGGGCCATAGCTACTGATGAGTGGTTGAGAGTTGAATCAACTAGCAACGTGTATGCACTTGGTGACTGTGCTACAATAAACCAGCGAAAAGTCATGGTATATTCTCCATCCTTCATTTAATTAATATTGAACATTGTTACTACTGCATGTTTTCAGCTGTGTGCAACACGGCTATATGCTATTATTCTTACAGAGAATTGTTCGTATCCATACTGTAAAGTCTGTAACATTACAACTGAATTTGTTTTTAGTTTCTTCATTGTCTTCCATTAGATTAATAAATTTATTTAATTTTGATGAAATAGTAAAATATTTATTATGTTGTTACACTTATCACACATCTTGGTTAATAGTTCTACTTCTTGCCTTACCAAGCTAGCTGAATGTTGCATTAAGCTAAACATATCGACAATCTGGGACCGTATGACACTATTGGAATTCAGATTATTTTTTTTTCCTGTTTTTGATCAATATATTGGGTTTTGGCATTTTAGGAAGATATTGCGGCAATATTTAAGAAGGCTGACAAGGACAATTCAGGAACTCTTACTGTCAAGGAATTTCAGGAGGTATTGGATGACATCTGTGAGAGATACCCTCAGGTGGGGCTATATCTAAAGAGTAACCAGATGCACGACCTTGCTGATTTGTTGAAAGAGTCCAAGGGAGATGTTGAAAAAGAATCTATTGAACTGAATATCGAAGAACTCAAAACCGCACTCTCTAAAGTGGATTCTCAGATGAAATTTCTTCCTGCTACAGCGCAGGTGCACATCATGTTATCTGAAAGTTGTATTCTATTTTCTGCTTATGTTTCTTTAATGATATGACGTCAGGTTTCTTAAACCGCAAATCAGGTCGCATCTCAGCAAGGCACCTACCTGGCCCAGTGCTTTAATCGGATGGAAGAGTGTGAGAAAAATCCAGAGGGTCCCATCAGATTCAGGGGAGAAGGGCGCCATCGCTTCAAACCCTTTAGGTAACATGATCATATTAATTTAATAGCTTTAGTTTTATGAGCTCTGTACCTTGACATGATAATGAAAGGATGAATATGATTCAAGGTTTTTCATTGGTTGGTCCATGTTTTCCTCATTACTACGTGGTTGATTGTTCCTAAGGTACAAGCATTTAGGTCAATTCGCTCCTCTAGGAGGAGAGCAAACCGCTGCACAGCTTCCGGGCGATTGGGTTTCAATTGGACACAGCAGTCAATGGCTGTGGTATTCCGTCTATGCAAGGTAGTGAGTTTTCCTTTTGCTAAATATTATAGTATATTTTTAAAAATTAAAACTAAAAAGACTCATAATGCATTATGAGTATAAAGTTAATAAAGCTTCATCCAATGTTTTGACAGCAAGCAAGTAAGCTGGCGCACAAGAGCGTTAGTAGTATCAGACTGGACAAGGCGCTTTATTTTTGGGAGAGATTCAAGTCAAATATGAAAGAGTTTAAATATTCTGCACAAGTGTTGCCTTGTCAATTTTCAGTTGAAATTTGTATACGAATTCTTTTTCCAACTTCTAATTATTTGAATAACACAAACGGACACCCAAGGCGAATATCCAGATGGGATTTGTTAACATAATCGTATTTAAGCATGCTATAGAAAAGAATACCTTAGTAACTCGTTAATCTCTTGATGACTGATTTTTTAATCTGGGTTTTTCTCAACAATAGCTTAGTGACTCGTAATTAAGTGTGTAAATTGTCCATTAAGTTGCGTGTGTGTGTATATATTTCATCTACATTCTTATACAAAATTGTATATGTTTATCAACATATTGTGATTAACAGGATCAAAGAGCTGCTCGACACTTTAACGAAATAAAAAGAATTTGGTTAGAATGTAAAAAATCTTATACATATAATTCATTTGGTAATCAATTACTGGTGAAAATAAACATTAGGATAAAAGTACTATATGGTGTTTATAATTGAAAGACAGTGGACCAATTTTTAAACTGATATGATAAAATTCCTTTTAAAATTCTGATAACTAAATCTTATTAGCCATTTCACAATGTGGCTTAATTGATGAGAAGGAAATATTATTGAGAAAACATCAATTTTCATTATCTTTGAAATACAAAGGGTCTTTCTTTTATACACAAGAAAAAAAAAAAAACCGACAAACAAGTAACATGGCTGATTTTAATAACTATGTAACAAACTCATCATACGTCACCGTGTAACAAACTTTATGTGTGACAAACTCTTTGTGTCATTGTGTATCAAACTTCTTATGTGTCACCGTGTAACAAACTCTTCATATGTCGACTCATGGTAGAGAATCATGTAAACCGCCTTGCAAGTTGGAGGATAGAAAATGTCAAACAATCCCAACTTAGTCAGTAGCTCGTAAAAAGGTTTTGGTTAGTAAAGAAATTTGTTATCTAGTTTTGTGAAGAAATTGGTCGCATCAATCCAACTTGTGACTTCTCTTAAACTAAATGATAGTTATGTCAAGGTGTTTGGTACGTTTATAAAAGATCGAATTGATATGAATAACGCTTTTGATTGTCACAATATAGTATTAGTGGCATACAACATTCCTCATGCAAGTGTTGAAATAAATAAACAATCCATTGTTATTCACAATTACCTATGGATAAAGCACGATATTCTGTGTAGATGAAGATTTAAGGATTGTACTTTGTTTTTTACTCCACCAGGAAATAAGATAGGAAATAAGAAATGAACCAAGAAAGAAGCATTGGCCCGAAATGGATTTACATTATCAATATAGCATGCCCAATCTACATCCCAATAACAAAATGATCTATCAAGATTATTACAATTTTTTTAATTACTATTGGAATTTTATCGACAGAGATAAATCTGTTGATAATTTTGAATTATCATTAAATTTTGAATTTTTTCTACTAATGGATGTTACTGACAGATTCATTAGCGAAGAAATGCATATTTTTCTTATCGACAAAAAAGTTCTTCACTAACATTCGTTGGTAATGTATATTTCTCTTATCGACAGAAAAATCTGTCGATAAAAAGAACATAAATTTCTCGCCCATTCTTTTCACATATCGACGAATTTTTTCGATGGAAAAAGTCTGTTGGTAATACGTATTTCATTTACTAACGAAAAATTCGTAGGTAAAATCTATTGATAAAAAGAGCGAAAACTTTTCCGTCCATATTTTCACTCTGTTCGCAAGAGACATTATATATTTTTCTCATTCTCTCACAGGTCTTCATTCCCCCACCTCTCATTCTCGACCGGTATGCAGCCTCTCCATTCCCCCACCTCTCCATCTTAACTTAGCCACTATAGTTACAAGCCTCCATTTCCATTCAGCCAGGTCGCCATCTTCGTCTCCACCAACGTTATTGAGGTATTTCACTTCATCTTTTTTTTCTCTAACACACATAGGAGAGGAATAATGCCTATTTTATTCCTGTTTCACGCTCCAACCACTGCCACCACCATGTAACGCCGCTATTGTCCATTGTAATGCCATTTTTTCCACCACCATGTAACATTTTCCACCATCGTACAACGTTTTTCACCACCGTGCAACGCCATTGTTTAACATGAATCTTAATAATTTTTGCCCAAAATTTTTATCAACGTCGTTGTCTGGAATGTGTTAATTCTTTTGGTGCAGTAAAAATGAAAAAAAGAAGAAGAAAGAGAGGAAGAGTGGAGAAGAAGATGAAACAGATTGTGACATTTATCGATGGATTTTTCCATCGATAATTATCGACAGATTCTTTCGTTGGTAACTATCGACAAATTCTTCTATCGATAATTACGGACGAAACAAATTTTCGTCGGTAAAAATTTACCGACAATAGTTTTACAAATGGATTCTTGATTTTCGGTAATTTTATTTTACCGACAAATTTTATGTATTATCGACGGATTTTGTCTATCGGTAATATCAATTTTTTTTGTAGGATGACCTAGGGAAGTTTTTAAATATCTAAGGAATCTTTCGGCAACATAAAAGTGAGTATATGTTGGTCTTGACAAGAATTGACTGAGTTGTTGTGTAACAAAGGTCTTGTAATGGTTAAATAGAATAAATGTCTGATTAGTCAACGATACAAAGGCACACCATCATATTGCTTGCCTTCATCTTGATGAAGTTTCAGTAAAAGGTCTGAAGAAGTTTAGGCTGATTTTGAACCAAGAATATATACCATAATCCTTTAAGGAGCCAAGAAAATATTTATATTGATAAACAAATATTCCCAATTGAGAATGAGAACTTGGACACCTAAAAAATATTTCAGTTGACCCAAGTCTTTGATCTTGAAGGGATCATTTAGAATTTTCTTAACATGGTTAAATTCTATAAGTAAACCCGAACTAGTATAATATCATCAACATGTACTAACATGTTGTAAAAGTGTGAGAAGTCTTCTTAACAAAGAGTGAACTATCTAAGTATGCTTGATAAAATCCACAAGATAATAACAAGGTTGTAAGCCTTTCATACCATTGTCTTCTTGCTTATTTCAACTCATATAAACTTTTGGTGAGCTTGCACACTTGCTTAGAATGAGATTTAGAACATCTTGAGGAACCAACATATAAACGTATATTCTAACTCTCCATGTAAGAAGATCTAATTGATGAAAAAACCACCCTTTTATAGATGAAATAACAAGAAGAGTTTTCATAGTTGTAATCTTAGCAATAGAAGAAAAAGTATCTAAATAATTCACTCCTTCAATTTGTGTATATCCTTTTGCTATATTAAGCATGCTTTGTAATGCTCAACAGTGCCATCATCACGTCTCTTGATTTTGAATACTCATTTATTTTCAATGGGTATTATTCAAACAGGTAAGTTAACTAGGAACCATGCTTTCTTATTCTCAAGAGCTTATATTTCAGCTTGCATAACATCAATCCAACGAGGGAATTTTGAAGCCTCTTCAAAGGTTTTGGGTTTAGTCTCAAATAATAAAGAAAAATTAAAAGAATGATGTGAAGGAGATAAATAACAAAGAGAAGAGAATCTAGATAAGAAATGAGGCATACTTGAGGAAGATTGATTTGTTGCACAAATGTAGTCAGCCAAGTAAGATGGTGGATGCGTGATCCTAGATGATTTTCTGAGTTCGCACTTTATTTGGACAACATTTTTATTAGGTGAACAAAAGGTGGTTGTATCTGAAGGTGAATGAAGTGGTGATGGATCTAACACAACAAGTAGAGAATTATGATTATATGTGTGTGGTGAAAATTAAGGTGATATATTTAGTTTTGTTTGTGTTTCAGTGTAGGTCCAGTTTGGTGAATTTTGGGACTGATAAGCAAGAACCATCTAATGAAAAATAACATTTTGAGACACAAACAAACCTTTAGAGTTAACATCCATAACAACATAACCCTTGGTAGTTGGTTTATATCATAAGAAAGCAGACTTACGGAACATTGGGTCAAATTTTTTTCTCTGAACCTATAAAGGGCTAACAAAACACAAACACCTAAAAACTCAAATTTTCCAAATCTGGTTTACTTCCAAAAAACAAAGGGAATGGTTTTGTAAAATTTTTCTTGGAATTCTATTTATAATGTATTCAACATGTGTCACTACATATCCCTAATATTGCTTAGTGTTAAAATTTGTTGAAAAGATTTTATCCAATAAAAATCAATGAAGGGGAGAAGATTAAGAAAATCAACAAATTTAATTAAAAATAAGTTAATATATAAGAGAAAGAAATAAATAACAAAATGATGTAGAGAAGAAAAAGAAATTGAGAATAAATTTCAACGTAGAGAAGCAATAAATAAAGATAGAGAAAAATGATATTTTAATTTTATTTTTATCAATAATATATTTGCATAATAATTTAAAGAGTTGTATTTTGAGTGTTATTATTCCGCATTTATACTTTCTCTCATAAATCTGATTAAGAAAATTCTGCTAAATTTCTCAACACTTAAGAAGATGAGCTTGATACAATAAAGATCTAACCACATTTAAAATGTGTTGGTCTTTCCTTTCTACTATTTTATTTTGTTCAAGACACTTAACATAAGAGGTTTGATGTATATATAATTTTTTCTTTTCCATAAAAAAATGTTAAGGTAAATTCTGGATCATTATTATCAGATCGAACTTTGTTTACTCTTTTTTCAAATTGTTTTTCCTAAATGTGAACAAGGTTTTTCAAGTGTGTACTTACTTCATATTTGGATTTCATCAAAATAACCCACAAAAATATGTTATAGTCATCTATAACAGTAAGAAAGTACTTGTGACCATAAACACAATTTATTTGATAAGGACCTTTAATATGTCAAAATTAAATAGTTTACAAATGAAATAGGTTACAAATTTGTTAATCAAATATGGTAATTTCTTTTGTTTTGCCAAGTGGAAAATGTCACAACAACATCCTTATTTGTAAAAACGTTAGGATTTTCTTAGACATAGTTTTGAGTCTTTAACGTCAAAGGTGCTTCAACCGAAATTGCCACAAACTTGACTATGAAATGTTTTCTGTTGTAACATTGTTGAATCGAGCCTCTACCATCTTTTGAACTTCAGTTGTCAACAAGTATAAACCTTCTACTTGTTTAGCCAAACCAATCATCCTCATGGACTTATATTTTGCATTTTTCAATCGAAAAACTTGCAAGACAATTATAATTTTGATAATTTAGATATATAAATAAGGTTAAAATTGAATTTTGGGAGAAATAACACATTTGTCAAAATGAAGGTACGAGTGAAAACTACAATACTAGAAAGTTTGGCCAAAGTTTTATGTTCAATAACATGTTTAATTTGATGAAGGGTATGGAATAATATCAAGGAACAACATATAATTGACAACAATATTTGGGATTTGACAACACTACATAGTCATTTAAACCATTTAGAAATTGAATAATTATATCTTGATGTTAATTTTTTTCATTACCCATGGCTTGGCAATTGCATCGAATAGGACAAGTGTAGGTAAGAATTGACCGTAACATTCAAGCTCGTTATAGAGTCTTTTGAGCTTAATAAAAAAAATTCAGTTACACTTAGAGGTCATTGCTTGAAATTTTAAATTTCTTGTTGAAGTTTTGAAACACGAATTAAATCCCCTTAGGAGAAACATTCCTTTAAATCAGATCAAACATTTATATCATTTTCCATGAAAAATGCTTTCTCTTATTAAGGGAAAGGTGGAATTCACGATCTAAGAGCGCACCAAATTGTTACATCTTTCTTAAGCAAAATAGTTAGAATTTATAATAGCAAAGCTTCCAAAGAACCTGACTCTAATACCATGAAAGGAAATACTATTGAGAAAACATCAATTCTCATTATCTTTGGAATATAAAGGGTCTTTGTTTTATACATAAGAAAAAAAATAAAGAAACCAACAAACAAGCAACGTGGCTGATTTTAATAAAATGTGCCTTGAGGAATGCTAACATTTATTATTATTATTATTGATAATGTTCTTTATGTACCTGTGTCTCCTTTTAGCTTATTATCCATTAATTAACTTGTTCTCTTAATTATGTTTTTTCTTTTAACAAAAATTCTCTTTGTTTATAGGAACGGAGTTTGAGACAGGTGATTGACTCTAAATCTAAGTCTCATGGTCTTTATCATCTTTGTTCTTCTACACATGTTGGCATGGTTATGGAGTCTCCATCTCTTCTTCATGCTTAGTTAGGTCATTAGAGTCTTGTCAAATTGCAACAACTTGTTCCTAGCTTATCTAAGTTGTCTAATTTAGTATGTGAGTCATGTCAATTAGGAAAACATAACGTGCTTCGTCTCCTTTTGCCTTAGTCCATTCTGACATTTGGGGACTTAGTCGTATTAAGTCTAATTTAGGTTTTCAATATTTCATTACTTTTATTGATGATTATTCCAGATGTGAGGACCTGAAAAATAGAGTTAAAAGAGCAAAAATGTGCATTAAGTTAATGAAACCAGACTTTAAATGGATTTTTCAAACATCTTCGTCCATTAGCTTAAGCATTCTATCTCTCTCTAAAAACTCAGTTTTCAGATTTTCTCTGCCTTCTCTCTACCACACCTCTGCCTTTTCTCTACCATTTCTCTTCATTGAGCCAGTGGATTTCCGATCAGGTGGCGCCCAAACGTCCGCAACGTAGAGGGCTTCACAACGAACCGATTCATTTCGGGTCCTAGGCTGGTAAGTCCTTACATGCATTTTCTTCTCCGTTCTAAAACCTAGCACATGAAATCTTTGCTGGTTGCATGTGTCTTGTGCTTTCCTCTTTATCATTTTCCACTCAATCTTAGCTTTAAGAGTTGTTTCCATCACTGTTTCGGTGGTTGTGGAGCAGGCCTTGGAGGGAGATGACACCGCTGCTTAGGCTAGTTAGGATCCATAGGCTTCTGTTTATTTTGAAATACTCTATTGTGTTAAAGTTTTAAATTACAACCAAATTTGGGATGACTGTAACCTTAAGAATTTATCTACAAGTCTTCTTCTAACTGTTCTATTATATTATAAATGTGGACTACTAGATTATATAGTTCTACAAAATCTGGGATGACCAGATGCACTTGGCTATTTTCAATGAAAAATCGTTCTGATTAACCTTTTATAATGAAATTAAAATCGGATTCGGTGTTTCTATTCAAACTTTGCGAAGTGATAATGACCGTGAATATTTTTCCCATTCTATTAAACAATTTATGGCTTCTCATGGTATTCTCCATCAAACTTCATGTGCTTTTACACCTCAACAAAATTGGATGATTGAGTGCAAAACTAGACATCTTATTGAAATAACTTGCACTTTTTTAATTCATGGTATCTAGAGCTTAAGGTTCTTTGGAAAACTTTTTGTTGCCCCTATCCACTACAACCGTCCTCGTCGCTAGAACTACCATTGTCATTGTCATCATTGTCAGAGCATTACTTTCGATCGACGACCACACAGTTCTACTTGTCTCGGCCAGACGACCACAATGTTGTCGAGATCACTACCATAGAGTCTAGATGCGCTCTCACGCATCGATCAGTTCATTAGACCTCTTTCGGCACTAGTGCAAAAACAGCGTATAACGTCACGCGTTCAACGTCCAACCACTGAATAGTCAACGTTAAAAATGACCGGTGACATTTTTGTAAATAAATGCAATTGTAGAACGTCGAAGCCTCATTCAATTCGACGTTCTATGATGGTAATTATTTAAACCAGCGCGTCATTCTCTTTCTTCTTTCTTTTAAACCACCAATAGTACGTCGAATCCTGTAGGGGTTCGACGTAATATTTGTCAGTTAGAAGCCAAATAGTCACCCTTTTTATTTTTTTTTTCTTTTTTCTTTTAAACAACAAATAATACTTCGAATTCTGTAAGGGTTTCGACGT
The DNA here is from genome assembly GCF_016808095.1 of Vigna angularis. Taxonomy (NCBI): domain Eukaryota; kingdom Viridiplantae; phylum Streptophyta; class Magnoliopsida; order Fabales; family Fabaceae; genus Vigna; species Vigna angularis. The sequence goes on along the minus strand of NC_068970.1, from coordinate 52,289,958 downwards.
ATTATTTGTCAGCCAGAAGCCAAAAAGGAACCCCTTTTTAATTCTTTTCTTCTTTTTTCTTTTAAACCACATATAATACGTCAATCTTGTAGGAGCTTCGACATATTATTTGTCAGCCAAAAGTTTCCCATTTTTAATTTGAGCGTGAGATTGAAAATTCATTCACTTTATCTTAGCGCGGGAGACCCTCTTCTCTTCTCAAACTTTTCTCGAACGAAGTTTGACGACCATAACATGTAATCTTTCTTTCATTTGATACAAATGCATGTTAATTAACTACTTTATGTATAATTTTCGTTTGTTTTGACGGATTATTTTTGTGTTCTTGCCCTTTATAGGCGCATCATGCTTTCTCTTTCACTGGTGGAAACACTCTATTCCGACGAACCCACCTTTTGAAGGTTAGTTTTTGTTTTCATTTTCGTTTTGAAGAACTTATTTGTTGAACTTGTTTGTTTATTGTTTTTTGTTGAACTTGTTTGTTGTTGTTGTTTTTTGATTGAACTTGTTTATTGTTGTTGTTGTTTGATTGAACTTGTTTATTGTTTGTTATTGTTGTTAATTGTTGATACTATACTACACGTTCATAGTTCATGCTTTATAAAATACCAAATACTGAAATTTGTATTTTTTATGCTTTTCAAGTCTCGTAGAGTTGTAAAAAAGGATTATAATTAATTAAAAAAAACAAAAAAATTGCTTAACGTCGAATATTAACAAAATTCGATGTCAATTTGATTAACGTCAAATTTTTTAAATTCGACGTCAATTTAACATCTCCCGATATGATGTCAACCTCGAATTCGACGTGAAAGGCCAAAAAACAACGACGTTATACGATATTTTTGTATTAGTGCAGGTTTTAAATTTTCTCTCTCCCTTACTTGTTCATGGCTTCTTCCCCTTTGACCTCTCTTTTATCACCAGTATGTCTGACCCATCCATATATATTAACTATGTCAATGTAGATTTATCTATTAATAAATTAGATAACATTGATTATGTAATTTGGACATCAAAAGTAAACTTTGACTTAAAATTGAAGGGTATGTTGATCATGTTACTCAGAATGTAAAGATTATTAATTCTGTTATGATTACTATTTAATTCAAAATTGATGCTCTTGTGCATTATTCTTTAGAAAAATTAATCACATAAAATAATTATTGATAAACTTAATCCAACTGTAAAAGAATTATGTAAAAATTTAATTTGGATTTTCTGCTATAATATTTTATTGTTGTCACTTTCCAGTATGTAACATCCCAAAATATAGTAATTACCATAATCAGAATTTATTACATTAAGCAAATAAACAATGCAGTCTTACAGGAAAACCGAACGAGCGTTAAATGTCGAACGGCCAAAATATACCGAAAATAACTAACGTTAAAAACATACAAGAGTTCAGGGACGAACGACCTTACAAAACTATAACCGAACGTCCACAAAATAAACTTAGCGAAACTAAAATACACGAGCGAGCGATCTAGGGCTCGGCTTTAACTTCAACGTCCACCAGAGTCGCGTCCTCCAAATTTTCTTCTTCTAGCATTTCTTCAAGTGACACTCCACCGTCTGCTCACATCCACACGGATGATCATTGCAAGGACAGGACGGACGTACAGAGACGATCGACAACGCAAGGAAGAGAACACAAGGTAAGCTTATTGAATTTAATTCAAGTAAAATCATTAATTTCACAATACATCAAACATATCAAATATTTTACAACATATAATTAAATCAATCCCTTAACTCCATTCAATTCCTAATACTAGACTGATCGTCCGGACTGTATGAATCTGTGTAGCTACAGGCGTCCTTGCACCCGAGTGGTGTAGTACATTTCATATTCTCCATATATCAACTCATACTTATAATCATACATCAAAATCAAATATCACAGATCATGCTTCACGCAACTCTCAGAACATCCATACAACACAAACAAAAGCATACGAATTAAATTTAATAAGCTTCCCTTACCCGAATCAATGAAGGAAACGTCCTAATATGAGTCTTTTGGTTCGTCCAGCTAACGGTCTCCTACCCTCAACGTCTCTTGACTCTTCTCACAACCAATCTGATCCACAGAAAATGAATCCTTTAGACCATACACACGCATGCAGCCAACAACTCGGTTTCTAGAAAACCTAAGGACGAGCTACTGAAGGAGAACTTGCCAATTTCCGTTCTTGAAACTGTTCGGTCCACTGAGTAGCTCTCGGTTCAGCGGACGTTCCTACGGTGCTGAAACGTGATCGGAGAAAAGCTTGGTGAGTTACAGTAGAGAGAAGTTGGGAGGTTTTAGAGAGAAGTTGGAGAGAAATGGGAGTTTAGGTTCAGAGGTAGAGGATGAGTGCATGCAAGTGAGAGAAAATTTCGAAAAACTAAAGTTTTGTTAGTTTCCACGCCCCGCGGACGAACGTCTCATCTGATGACACCTGCCCAACCATTTCTGATTTGGAAACTTCTCTCGTGACACGTGGTGTGCGTGCATGCAGTGTTTGGTGCGCTTTTAAAGCCCTGAGCGTGCGACGTGGGGCGTTTTCCAGTGCAGATCAGAGTGGTGTATGGGATTGGTGAGTGGGTTTTAAATGACTGAGTGTGGAAATGGAGTGCACTAATGGTGATGTGACAGAAATTACTACTGCTAATTATTAGGGGTCTCACATTCTCCCTAACTACAAAAATTTTCGTCCTCGAAAATTTAAAACTCACCTGTAAACAAGTGTGGATACAAGTCTCTCATAGCATCCTCTACTTCCCACGTTGAATCGCCAGTCTTCGCGTCCCACACCATCTTAACTAGACGAACGTCCTTTCCCTTGTATAGCTTGGTGCGGCTGTCTTCCACGCGGACGGGTTGTAACTCCAACGTTCGGTCATGACGAAGCTGAACGTCTTCCAACTCCAGTACGTGAGATGGATTCGCTATGTACTTCCGAAGTTGGGAAACGTGGAAGACTGGATGAAGATTTGATAGCTGAGGAGGCAAAGTAAGTTCATAAGCTACTGGTCCAATCTTCTTCAAAATCTGGTACGGTCCTATGAACTTGGGAGATAGCTTCTTGGGACAGATGGCTTGGCCTACACCAGTGATCGGATTGAGTCGAAGGAATACATGGTCACCTGCAGCGAACTCCAAGGGTCTTCTATCCGCATATGATTTCTGCCTGCTCAGGGATGTCTTCAATCTATCTTGAATCAATTTAACCTTCTTGGTCGTTTGCTGGATGAGCTCAGGTCCAGTTAGCACGTTCTCTCCATCTTGGAACCAACAAAGTGGCGTTCGACACTTCCTCCCATAGAGAGCTTCAAACGGCGCCATACCTATGCTCGACTGATAGCTATTGTTGTACGTGAACTCTACTAGCGGCAGGACTTCATCCCAAACGCCCAAATGATCTAGGACGCACGTCCTCAGTAAATCTTCCAGCGTCTGGATGGTTCGTTCAGACTGGCCGTCCGTTTGAGGATGATATGTTGAACTCATCTGCAGTCTGCTTCCCAATTCTCCTTGTAAGGACTGCCAAAACCGAGATGTGAATCTCGTGTCTCGATCAGAAATTATGCTTGAAGGCACCCCATGCAGACGAACGATCTCCTTGATATACAACTTGGCTAAGTTGGTCATCGACATCTTTAAGTTAACTGCTAGGAAGTGGGCGCTCTTCGTTAGCCTATCCACGATCACCCAGATTGAATCATGATTCCTAACCGTGCGTGGTAGATGAGTCACGAAGTCCATGGATATGCTATCCCACTTCCATTCGGGAATTTCCAACTGTTGAAGTAATCCGCCAGGTCTTTGGTATTCCGCCTTCGCTCGTTGACAGGTTAGACATGATGCCACAAAACGAGCGACATCACTCTTCATTCCAGGCCACCAGAATGATTTCCGGAGGTCTTGATACATCTTAGTCATGCCAGGGTGCATGCTAAGACGGCTGTGATGACCATCCTCCAGAATAATTCTCTTCAGCTCGCCATCATTCGGAACGCACGTTCTACCCATGTAACGCAACATGCCGTCCGTTCCCGTATTGAACCATTTAGCTTGATCCGTACCGAGCGCGCTTAAGATCTTCACTAGCTCTTCGTCCTCACGTTGCTTCATCTTAATCCGGTCAAACACATCGCTAGATATTCTAAGGTTACAGCACTTGATGCTGCTCGGTTCTAACTCAAACTGTAACCTTAGATCTCTGAAGCTCTCCACTAAGCTCCGCTCGCGCATCATCATGGACGACACATGCACCACCTTCCTACTTAAAGCGTCCGCCACCACGTTCGCCTTTCCGAGATGATAGAGTAGCTCAAACTCATAGTCTTTCAAAAACTCCAACCAACGCCTCTGCCTCATATTCAGCTCCTTCTGGTCAAATAAGTACTTGAGGCTCTTGTGATCACTGAAGACTTGGAATGTAGACCCATACAAATAATGTCTCCAAATCTTTAGTGCAAAGACGACCGCTGCCAGCTCCAGGTCGTGCGTTGGGTAGTTCTTCTCATGGATTTTCAACTGGCGAGATGCGTATGCTACCGCTCGTTTCTCTTGCATAAGTACACAGCCCAACCCTTGATGAGACGCGTCGCAGTATACTTCAAAGGGCTTGGACGTGTCAGGTATGATCAACACTGGAGCGCTCGTCAATTTCACTTTTAGCTCCTGGAAACGCTCCTCACACAGATCAGTCCAGGCGAACGGTCGATCCTTCCTGGTCAACTGAGTAAGCGGAGCTACTATTCTAGCAAACCCCTCGATAAAACGCCTATAGTAGCCCGCGAGCCCCACAAAACTACGAACCTCAGTGACTGAACGAGGACTCTCCCAGTCCAAAACCGCTCGTACCTTAGCAGGATCCACTGAAATACCTCCAACCGACACTACATGCCCAAAAAACTGTACCTCCTTCATCCAAAATTCACACTTGGACAACTTTGCATATAATTCCTTCTCCCTCAACACTAATAGTACTGCCCTCAAGTGTTCTTCGTGTTCGTCTTGCGTCTTGGAGTAGATGAGAATATCATCTATGAAAACGACTACGAACCTGTCCAGGTACGGCCTGAAGATACGATTCATATAATCCATGAACACTGCAGGAGCGTTCGTCACTCCAAATGGCATCACTACATACTCGTAGTGTCCATAACGAGACCTGAACGCTGTCTTCTGGATGTCGTCCTCCCTCACCCTAATCTGGTGATATCCCGAACGCAAGTCAATCTTTGAAAATACCGTTGCCCCATGTAGTTGATCCAACAAATCGTCTATCCTTGGCAACGGGTACTTATTTTTGATGGTCAGCTTGTTCAATTGCCGGTAGTCTATACATAACCGAGAGCTCCCATCCTTCTTTTTCACTAAGAGCACAGGCGCTCCCCAAGGTGATACGCTCGGCCTGATGAATTGCTTGTCCATCAGTTCTTCTATCTGCTTCTTAAGTTCAACCAACTCTGCAGGCGCCATACGGTACGGTTGAACAGAGATGGGTGCAGCTGTCGTCACCAAATCAATGGTGAATTCAACTTCACGAGTCGGAGGTAGTCCAGGTATTTCTTCAGGGAAGACGTCCGGAAACTCATCCAAAACCATTCGCTCGTTGCTGTCAACAACGAACGTTCGTTCTTGCCTCAAACCTCCAAGCTCTTGGTCTTCATGCGTCATGATTAGGAAACAGCTCGCACTTTCCATTATATCCTCCTTTAACTGACCGAGCGTTACCGTTAATTCTTCATCCTCTTCATTCGGAAATATCAACTCCTTCTTCCCACAATCTAAGAGAATGTGATTGGTAGCCAACCAATCCATTCCTAAAATCACCTCCAACCCTTGAAGAGGTAGGCAGATGAGGTTTACTTTATACTTGCGCTCTTCTACTTCTATAGGACATTGGACGCACATAGTGGACGTCCTAACCTCTCTAGTCGCTGGGGTAGACACCACCAGATCGAACTGCATCTCACTCACCTCTAATCCCAGTTTGCCAACGCACGCCTTCGAGATGAAGGAATGTGTTGCTCCCGAATCAAACAGCACGCAACAAGATTTACCATATACTAAGCATGTACTGATGACGAGTGTACCTGAGCCAGCCGCCTCCGCTCCAGTTATCGCATACACACGCCCAACAGCTTGGGCTCGTCCACCTCTCCTTTGCCGATTCCTTCCAGCGTTCGGTGGTCTCATCACCGCTCGCCCACTCACGTTGCACTCGTTCGCCAAGTGCCCATTTCGTCCACACCGGTTACAGTATTTTCCTCCCACCAACTGAGGACATGACGAACGGTAGTGTGGTCCTCCACACTGGAAACAAGTAACGTTCCCGTACTGCCCAGCTTGTCCAGCAGGAACTAAAGCTTGAGAACTGCTCGTGCTAGATGGCTGACTAGGACGAGTGTAAGGTGTCCTTCTCGGAACGGTACCTCCCCGGGACACTATAGGTCCCCTACTCACTTGTTGCTGTTTCTTCTGTCTTTCAGCTTCCGTCATATTCTTCTCCAACACTTTGGCTTTCTCGACCATGGCAGGAAACGTTCGTATACAAAGGCTGGAGATTAAAACCTTCAAGTCGCTCCGCAGTCCGTTCTCAAACTTCCTGCACTGCCACTCTCCACTGGTGGCCATCGTATTGAAACGAACCAAGTGTTTGAACTTGTTCGTATACTCAGAAACGGACATTCCACCTTGGACGAGTTGCAGAAGTTCAACCTCCTTGGCAAAACGGACGCTGTCGGGGAAGTATTCTTCGTAAAACTTGCTTCTGAAGACTTCCCAAGTGATCGGTTGGTGCGCATCCGCCAAGATAGCCCTCGCGCTCGCCCACCAGTGGTTCGCCTCTCCAGTCAATAAATATTCCGCGTACGCCAACCTGTTTTCATCCGGACATCTCTTGGCGTTGAAAATCTTTTCCATGTCCCTGAGCCACTGGTCTGCCTCGTCAGGGAGGCCCTTACCATTAAACTTAGCCGGATGATGCTGGAGAAAACTCTCCAAACTCCACTCAGCAGCAGGCTGGGCAGCGTTGGAAGAGGAAGCTCCCGACGTTCCTCTGGTTGCCGCCAGGATTTCCATCAACTGACGCTGAGTCGTTTCCGAGTTGGCACGTGAAGCCTCCAAACTCTGCATGGCATTCTGATTCTGCTGCATCAGAGTTGCATTCTGCTCCATCAAGGTCGTATTCTGTTGCTGCAGTCGGTCGATCAACGTTTCCAACAACCTAGCGTTGTTAGACGCATCCGGTTCAGTAGGTTGAGGCGGAGGAGGGAGTCTAGGTGCCATTCGTTCTCTGGACACAGAGAAAAACGAACGTCAGTTACGTGTAAAGAGTCGAGATAAAATAACTCATTTAAACACTTATTAAGCACACAGCAAAACACAGTGCACTCATAACCTACAGCGTCCTTTAAGAGAACAAAACTGCTCTGATACCACTAATGTAACATCCCAAAATATAGTAATTACCATAATCAGAATTTATTACATTAAGCAAATAAACAGTGCAGTCTTACAGGAAAACCGAACGAGCGTTAAATGTCGAACGGCCAAAATATACCGAAAATAACTAACGTTAAAAACATACAAGAGTTCAGGGACGAACGACCTTACAAAACTATAACCGAACGTCCACAAAATAAACTTAGCGAAACTAAAATACACGAGCGAGCGATCTAGGGCTCGGCTTTAACTTCAACGTCCACCAGAGTCGCGTCCTCCAAATTTTCTTCTTCTAGCATTTCTTCAAGTGACACTCCACCGTCTGCTCACATCCACACGGATGATCATTGCAAGGACAGGACGGACGTACAGAGACGATCGACAACGCAAGGAAGAGAACACAGGGTAAGCTTATTGAATTTAATTCAAGTAAAATCATTAATTTCACAATACATCAAACATATCAAATATTTTACAACATATAATTAAATCAATCCCTTAACTCCATTCAATTCCTAATACTAGACTGACCGTCCGGACTGTATGAATCTGTGTAGCTACAGGCGTCCTTGCACCCAAGTGGTGTAGTAACTGGGAGACCCTCAATAGCTGCCACTCGAGGTTAGTCCGTTCTTACGTCGCCCATGTTAACTTATGGACTAAGGACCTCCTGCCATTCCCACACATGAACTACTCTCCTCTACATGAAGATGAGTATCACGGAATATCAGGATGGACCAAGCCAGCATTAGCAATAGCCACAGTCATACTTTACCAATTTAATATCCAACATTATGAGACGTTCCACCCTGGAACGCTCGTCCAAATTCCATAATCATATAATCATGTAATATAGTGTTCACACATCTTAATTCATCCTCTTAATTACATTTTCATTCCATGTTCCACTTTCTTAAAAGAGACGAACGTTCAGCCCCCTTCATAATGAGGACAACCGTGGAGAACAAAACCGAAGAACTTACTCCATTCCAAAACAGAATAGAACCAATTACCAAATAGATGGACGACATGTATTAATCAAGGTTACTCGACACTGTCGGTCGACACAGATGGATGATCTGTAGTCACAAGGATGATCGACACAGTAGGTCGACACAGAGGGATGATCTGTAGTCACAAGGGTGATCGACACAGTAGGTCGACACAGATGGATGATCTGTAGTCATAAGGGTGATCGACACAGTAGGTCGACACAGATGGATGATCTGTAGTCACAAGGGTGATCGACACAGTAGGTCGACACAGATGGATGATCTGTAGTCATAAGGGTGATCGACACAGTAGGTCGACACAGATGGATGATCTGTAGTCATAAGGGTGATCGACACAGTAGGTCGACACAGATGGGTGATCTGTAGTCATAAGGGTGATCGACACAGTAGGTCGACACAGATGGTCGGCCTGTATTCACAAGGGTTATCAACATGGTCGGTCGACACAGATGGTCGGCCTGTATTCATAAGGGTTATCAACATGGTCGGTCGACACGGATGGTCGACCTGAGGTCCGGTTCGCGGAATATCAAGGTTGGCCAACTTGTCGGAGGGACCAATTGCTATAGTTCACAGACAGAACACCAATGCTAGTAAACGACTGAGCACGGTAGAGAACATTATTAAAGTTAGACCAACACTATATTCATCTAGAGATTTTACAAGAAAAGAGTATGAGCGCTTGGTGTAAGACTGAGCACTACTCAGTACGAATGATAGGTATAAGATCGACACTACTCGTTATGAGTTCTAAGTAAAAGACCGACACAGCTCATCCTCAACCAGAATTCTTTCCAAATGAAAGTATTCCAATTCAAAGAAGTTTTACTAGAACACCAAACGGTCAAGAACCGTTTAATGTCGAACGTAAGTTATCATATGGGAGTTTATATTCAGAGTTTCACTTGCATTCATTCATTTCTCAGCATATACATATTTCACATTTTCAAATACTCATATCATAGTACATTTCATATTCTCCATATATCAACTCATACTTATAATCATACATCAAAATCAAATATCACAGATCATGCTTCACGCAACTCTCAGAACATCCATACAACACAAACAAAAGCATACGAATTAAATTTAATAAGCTTCCCTTACCCGGATCAATGAAGGAAACGTCCTAATATGAGTCTTTTGGTTCGTCCAGCTAACGGTCTCCTACCCTCAACGTCTCTTGACTCTTCTCACAACCAATCTGATCCACAGAAAATGAATCCTTTAGACCATACACACGCATGCAGCCAACAACTCGGTTTCTAGAAAACCTAAGGACGAGCTACTGAAGGAGAACTTGCCAATTTCCGTTCTTGAAACTGTTCGGTCCACTGAGTAGCTCTCGGTTCAGCGGACGTTCCTACGGTGCTGAAACATGATCGGAGAAAAGCTTGGTGAGTTACAGTAGAGAGAAGTTGGGAGGTTTTAGAGAGAAGTTGGAGAGAAATGGGAGTTTAGGTTCAGAGGTAGAGGATGAGTGCATGCAAGTGAGAGAAAATTTCGAAAAACTAAAGTTTTGTTAGTTTCCACGCCCCGCGGACGAGCGTCTCATCTGATGACACCTGCCCAACCATTTCTGATTTGGAAACTTCTCTCGTGACACGTGGTGTGCGTGCATGCAGTGTTTGGTGCACTTTTAAAGCCCTGAGCGTGCGACGTGGGGCGTTTTCCAGTGCAGATCAGAGTGGTGTATGGGATTGGTGAGTGGGTTTTAAATGACTGAGTGTGGAAATGGAGTGCACTAATGGTGATGTGACAGAAATTACTACTGCTAATTATTAGGGGTCTCACACAGTATCTTCAAAGTATACTAATTAACACTCATTTTAATGTTTTAAAATATATTAAAAAAATAATATACTAATATAATTGTATTTTCCATGTTCATCAAATAATAATACCAAAAAACTCAACAGAAAATCTGGACTCAATTTAATTCATTTAATTTAATCTTCAATGTCATACAATATACACCCTCTCTATAAATTAATTTATCAAATTTTATCTCATCATAACAGATTTTAATGAATTTTTCTCCACTAATAAATAAGAAGATCACTAAAAAAAATTATACCATAAAAATAATGTTTTTTTTTTCATAAATTACGTCTCCTAATAATTAACATGATATATTTTATACCGTAATTGAATTTCCATCTGTGGATTTAAAATGAACAAAAATTCAGTTCCAAATTTTAAATTTATTTAATAATATATATATATATATAAAAGATGTACTATTACAATTTTGTGTGCTTTCTATTTTGTATATTTGTTGGTGTGGTCATGCTTTTGTCATGATAAAGGGAAATACTTGTTATTGTTTTACTGGGAACACAAATATGTCCACAAGCAGGTGGGATAAGAAAGAACTTTTAATTTCAACTTACTTATTGCATAGCTTTGATTAAGGAACAATATATCACATACTTAAACTACTTCTTAAGACAAAATAAAGTGTGGTTGGAATCATTGGTTGATCTTTTTTTAAGGGTCATGGTTTTTCAAAACTTTTCTTTTTCTCTAAATATTTCAAAGTAAACTTTTATATATAATTTTGTCTCTTTAGAATTTTATTTCAAGTACTTGGTTCTTCTAAGATTATTTCAAGTTTTTTCCCAAAATTTTCAATCAAATTCTGTTAGCAGTAGATTTTAATTTAAGAAAATGAGAAAAGATTATCGAAGTCTTATTTTATGCAGTATTTTTTCTTGTAATTTTTTTTATTTGGCTATTGTGATGTATTTTTTTCATCTATTTTTGGAACGCAAAAAAATTACTTAGGTTCAAGTTTAGATTGGACTTCATCAAACATAATCTTTTCTTTGCATCCATTAAAAATTACTAATTAATACTGCTTTACAAGAATTATAAAATTTTAACCAAATCTCGTACAATTTAAATTTGATCTTCGAAGACCCTTTTTTGACCATATTATTCCTCCATTTTTATCTCCATCTAAAAATCTTTCAATAATTCCAAATCCTCCTTCCAACTAATAATCCTTATAATTATTTTGTATATTGACCTTTTGTTATCAAAATATTAAATATATTTTTTAATATTTAAAAATCAATAAAACAAAATTACATTACTAAAAATAGTTTTTCCCCAATTCAACATTTTTATAGTAGAAGTTGTTCAAAGTTATGGCATGAAAGTCAATTCAAAGGTGTTTAATATAAAAAGAAAAATATTCATCATAATCACACTACCCTATTCCATCCCATTCGTTTTCATGTCATGGTCCTATTTATAAAACAAATATATATTCGTAAAAATTTGTCAATGAATAATATAGTTATATAAAAACATTATATAATCTAATAATAATAAATCCATAAATTTAGTCGACGACAGCATTACAATGTGTTGATTGTAAAAATTTGTACTTTAAAACTATTTTTTAAATATTCGTTTACAGTCCTCAAATTAACGTGAAAACAAATAAAACATATCCAGAAAAAAACTCAAGCTATTGATTTCAAAAATAATCAGAAAATTCATAAAATCTGACGAGATTCTTCAGGACTCTGATTCGTGATCCTGTCCTATATTATTAGGAAGAAGTTAGCTGTACAAAATTTTCACATACATAATGTAACAAATAATAATATCCGTGAAAATTATTTATCGAGTGATGATATCAGTGTTTTTTAATCAAATTCTCGTCAATTTTATTAAAAATGATTTACATAATGTCACAAATAATAATATCCGTGAAAATTCTGGGAACTGAAAAGCTTTGACGTGATGTCGAATGGATGATGTAAAAATGGTGAAGCTACACATGAACAGTGCATGGTAAAACATAAATAAAAAGTTGGTTCCTACGTAGTAAAGTGGGTGGTAATGGTAGATTGTGTGGTTGGTGCATCGATGATAAGATAGAGAACAATATAGTTCTGTGATCCTTAAAGGTGCCAACAAAAGAAATTATGGCGTTGCCGACAAAGGATACATCTCCCGTAAACCATGAAATATGTTGTGCTATCTTCATACATAAATCCACTCCTAATTTAACCCCAATTTTCAAAATAATTCACCTTCATAAATGGGGTCTTGTCATTCACAAATATCATGCTCATCACAGATCATAATTTTAGTAACCAAAATCGCAAAAGTTGGATAATTTTTAAAAACTGGTTGTGCTAACCTATTTGTTGGGTTTAGTGATTGAAAAAGGAAAGAAAAAAGCCAAATATACATTAGGGGGTAATATATTATGTGTGGTTTGATTTGGGAGAAAAAGGTGTCAATGGAGAATAGTGCAGCAGCCCAATGGCATGAATCCATGCCGATAAGGGATGCAACGGATCAGCCCAAAATTTCTCCATCATGATATAGAGTCACTAGATTTGTAAAATAATAGCAAACAACTACAACATAAAATAATGTATCACAATCTTCAATAATTAACTTCCTAATAAAGTGTTTCTAATATTATAAAATTATAATTTCTAAGCATGTTTAATTTGATGGCATTATTTGAGTCTTAAAAGTGATTGATGAGGATGGGTATTTCCATTGATTTATAGATATTTTATGTCAGAAACACTGGATGCACAACAATGATATTGAACATCCCATGTGCTATGAAATAACCAATAAGACAATTAATTAGACTCATCCAGAAAACAATGCCAACATTTTTTGTTTTTCTTGGGGCATCAACAAGTTTAGCTCATGGCCACGGTGTGCACTCAAATGCAATACTAATCTTAATAATATAAAGCGTTGAACATCAAAATTTTCAAATTTAATCAATACTTGTAGCTTTTCAATTTCCGTCTTTTGTCATGAACTCAATCTTCTATATCACTATAATTGGTCTCAGCGGAGAAAAACAAAACTGTAGTTGGTTTGAAGAATTTTCGAACATTAAATTATTTACAAAATATATTGTTTTCATAATATGTGACTAAATGATATTTAGCCACTATGTTTAATTGCTTAATATTTATTATATCTACATTTTTAGATTGATTTACAGTCAATTTTCTTTGTCAAATATTTCGAATAAGTTTAGGATTTTAATGAATTTAAGTTGTAATTGACTTTTTATTATGTTAAATTTATTATATATATGTATATATATATATGTATGTATATATATATATGTATGTATATATATATATATGTATGTATATATATATATATATATATATATATATATATGTATATATATATGTATATATATATATATGTATATATATATATATATATATGTATATATATATATATATATATATATATATATATATTTTCATTTTTTTGGTGTTGGAGTATTTTATTATATGTCATGGTTCATTATTTGTGGTTTTAGAATTATGAAGTAATGCATGTAGGATATATAACACTTAAGAAAAAGAGAATTAGTTTTAAAAGAACTCTCGTTCAAAGTGAATGAGTATTCAATAATCAATATGCACACAATTTTTTTATCAACAATAATTAATAATAAAATTAAAAAATTTATCTTAAGAAAATATTAGTCGATAAATATATATAAATACACAACTTTTTAGCTTAGACAATAACTTAAAAGTTTGTTTAAATTAAAAAAAAATCATAAACTTAACTTTAAACAACATTTTCCCTCTCTACAATAACTAATAATAAAAATTGAAGGATATATATATACTACACCATTTTTTAATTTAGACAATTTAAAAAAATTGTTACCTAAACAAAATGATAGCAACCTCCTTATATAGGTTTGATCAAACTAGGAGATATGCTTGGAGAGAGTGTTTCCTTTGATGATGAATGCAACAATAGAGTGAGAGAAGGTCTAAGGTTACGTAGCTAAGGCTGGACAAGGTGATATGCTCACGGTTTTGGTGTATATAGTGATGGTGAAGTGGTCTTTGATGGCTCCAAGAGATGAGACTAACTCAAGGAGGAAGGTGACTAAAGAGGCCTCTAGGGTTGCTCTAGTCTTGATCTAGGAAGTGTATGGTCATAATTTGACAGCATAACATTACAATAATCCAATATGAAATACAATGGTGGAGACACCTCTATTTGTAGGCCAAAGGTGTCTCCTTCTAACCCTAAAAGCATGATCTCCCACCTTTGTTCTCATTGGCAAAAAATGAGGTCTTCTAAGGAGTGGAAAAGTGTCCACAAATCCTCTCTAATGATGGGAGGACATGTGGCCACTTACAAAACACAATCCTCTCTTTTCCAAGAGTGTCATGTGGCACTACTAAAAGAAAATCCTCTCCAATGGTAGAGGGACATGTGACCACTACCAAAAAGAAATCCTCTCCACTCCTAGGGTGTCATGTGACCCCTTTTAAAAAGTAAATCCTCTCCAATGGAAGCATGACACATGACACATACTTTCCACTTGTTTTGGATGTCTAACTTAAGAAAAATCCTATGCTACTTAACCCTTAATACAAATCTTAAATAAACCTACACTACATAGCCGAATACAACGATCTAAATTTCTACACTACTCTTCAATCCATGCTTCATGATGGATCCAATAATGGTCCACAAGATAGATTTGACACCATCTTCAAGGATGACATCAATTAAGGTTGGAATTGTTAGATTCATTAATTAACGTCAGAATTGTTAGATTTTGACATCAATTAAGGTTGGAAAGTAAATCCTTGGACATTATATAGTTGCATGAATCATTTCAACCTGCACAGAAATTATCTTGGGCTGTCAAGGAAGCAATTAGACATCTTGATGGTAAAATTTCGACGTCAATTAACGTTGGAGTTTTACTTTTTGGACATTATATATCTTTCAAATTTGGTGAATTCATTAAAATGTTCGATAGACAATTGTAAAATTTATTAACATAACCCACACACATTGTTTCTTCACGCTTTCATTTATGCTTGAATCTGCATTTTCAAAGACGTGCAAGGAAGAAGAAATCTTAGTTTTTTTTCACTTACCTCTTGTGAAAGTGTTTCTCTTGCCTTTGTTCGGATATTTTGTTAGTTTTGATCGATTTATATTGTATTTTCGTTTAGTATTGACGTCCTTTATGCGAGTTGAAACTCCATCATCCCGAGTAAACCAACTGCTTCGTTCACGAATGCAAGGAAGAATAAAAGTCAATTTTGTGTTATTTACCATAAATGTATGTGTTTCCGCAAGTGAATGTTACAATTTTGTTTGTGTTTATGAATTCATTTCATGTTTTCGTTCTCCATTGAAGGTCGTGTAGGTGGCGTTTAAGGAATTATTGGCATAAAGACTACTTTGGCTCTAAACAAAAAATACAAAATCCTTAAGTTATGAGGTGTTCAGGAAGTTGGACCTCCAAATGGAGGAAAGACTAAACACCCTCCATTGCATATTCTACAGGCCTTCTCAGAAGCGTTTAAAGACGTCTGGAATACATGTTTTTCGAAATCAATCAACGTCCTTTTTTTCTTTCGACATTAAATTGACGTATCTTAATTTGACGTCAGTATTTTGACAAACATTAAAGATAAAATTTAATAGACGACAAAACTCGCATAAAGGACGTCAATACCACCATTTTTCTGTTCATGACGACCAATGTTCCTATAAGTTTTTTTTTCTTCTTTTATAAATCACAAAAATTGTATATAAGTTGTTCAATAAATAATATAAAATATCTCAAACTTTTTATATAAGTTGAATTTACATAAGTTCACGTAATATGTCTTATATAATTAATATAAAAAGTAATTTTTAAACTAGTAAAATTATCCACGTTTTAACAACTATTGTCTATAAATATCTACATCTTCTAACTCATTGCTTAAAACAAATAAACAACTTTTTAGTGTATATTTTGTCTTAAAAACAAATAAAATTCAATATATAACCAACAATAAAAGACTATGATTTATTCTTCTTTTAAGTAATGATTTTTTAATCGTTGTGGTCTAATCTAACGATGTAGCAAGAGGAAGTTTACAAATTTAGATCCTCTTTTCAATATCTTACAATAGGAAAGTCATCCTGGCATATAATGTTGTATTGTAATGTACCTTATGATAATAGTTAGATAATAACGTGGTTTTCTTCCATGTATGACACCATTAAACCATTTTTTAATTATATTTCTAAGAATATTGTTTATATGTCATTAAATGAAACTTTTAACCGTTGAGAAAAACTTCTTTTACAATATTTATTAATATAATTTTCTTTTCTTAATATGAGGTATTTTAGTATCTAAATAATTAACGCAAGTAGTGTTGTTAAAACGAGTTCGAACCTGTGAGTCAATTAATTCATCATAGTTTCAAACTGAATGGGGTTTAAAAAAAAATAATTTGATACGAGTCAATTTTAAGACTGATCCACTAAGAATCTGACTCACTCGAGTTGAACCAATCCAACTCACCCGAGTTGAACCTGCAGTGAGTCAGATCAGCTCATCAACCCTCCCAATTTGTTATTTTGAAGTTATATTATTAACATCATTTGTATTGAAATTTATTTAGATTTCAATTAGAAAATGTCTTTTTTATTGAAGAAAAAAAACTTGTAATTATGTCAATTAGTGAGCCAACCTTTATGAGTGAGTCGGGTCAAGTTCAAATTTTTTAGACTTGTTAATGAGTGAGTCAGGTTGAGTAGACCACTAAATGATCAATCTGTGGTGGGTTAGGTTGGGTCGAGCCGATTGATCCATTTTGACAGCACTAAACGTAAGAGATGTTATGCAATTTAATTTTGTATATAAAAAAATTAAACATAAATTATAATTTGAATATTAAAATCAGAAATTAATAAATATTAATAAGTCATTTTACTGCCTAAATACTATAGAATAAACAAAAATTAAATCGTATAATGCGAACTACTTTCTTATATATATATATATATATATATATATATATATATATATATATATATATATATATATAATTGCTTTTAGAAATACATAAGATAATATAAAGTTGTATCGTGATAATCTTGTATAACATCTAAATATAGGAGATGAAGTTTTTGGTTTGGAATGTGGACGAATATCTTTATACTGAGTTTTAGGCTAAGGGTTGTATACTGTCGCAACCTTAAAGAATGTCCAGGTATCGATCAATTTGAGACTATATCAAATATTGACCAACCTCAATTAAACACAGAGAATAAAACTTTTGATTTGGAATGTGGGTGAAAACCTCTTAAAGTAGATTTTTGACTAATTAATACTTAAATTGTAACAAATTCCCGATACTCTCGAAACTATTATAGGATAAGATAAAAGGCTTCCATCTTGTAACCTAAATCATCTTTCCAGAATTTCATACATTTTTATATCTTAATATATTCATAGGTATATAAATTGTTGTTCAATCTACAACCTTATTAATAGAAAGATTATCCAAAAGTCTGAACAACTCAAAAGCTTCTGATTTAAAATGACTTAGGCTTTGTTCTTTTGGGTGTATTTGGGAGAGATGATTTGGGGGAGATGATTTGAATGGATTTGAGTGGATTTGAAGGTAATTTTTTAGTTGTATTTTTGAGTGGATTTGTGGATAATTGAGAGTGAATTTGGAAGTAAAGTTTGTGAGAATTAGTGTAGGATTTGATTGATGTGATAGATTTTAAAAATTAGTTTAATTGGTAGAAATTAAAGATTACCAAAATGCCCCTAGTCATGCAGCTGTAACCGGTTACACCATTCTTGTAACCGATTACGGCTTCTCCAGATCAATTGTGGGTGTATTCAATTGTAATAAAATTATTAGAACAGGGACAATTCAGACTATTTCATCATCATTCCTCCAAATCTCTTCAGATGTGCGGGTGAATGAACAGTGGATGAATCCCGCAAATCACTTCATTTCCATCCGAGCTAATCAACTGAAGCGAACACAAAATTTTTTTGATTCATCACTCGCAAATTGGCGCAAACAGTGCCATCCGCAGCGAACACAACATTAAACTTTGAAAACTATATGCCTTCACAACTTTCTTGTTTTTTAAATATATTAAATCAAATTATCATGTGTATAAATTAACTTGTATGACTTTATGTAAGAATTTCAAATTTAAGTAAAATATGTAATTATACTAAAAAAATATTCAAAATAAGAGTTTTACAGTGTCACTTTCAACGAAAAATACTTCAGCCCCTAAAAAACCCATTAGGGAATGAATTCACACTATTTTTCTTTAAAAAAAAGAAGAAAGACAAAAGTAGTAATTATTTGGTATCTGCCAAATTTAAATGTGAAATGAACAGTTTTGGAAAACACGTGTGTTTGGATTGAGTTTCCAACGCATGTATTTTGAAATTTCACGTCAAATCAAACATAAAATCTTAGAGGCTACATGGCTGGCTACATAGGCTAAAAACCAGAGACACGCACACACAGCATTTTTCATACAAAACCTTCCAAATATTTCACTCTTTTCCTTAAGATGACTTCAGATTGTCAGATAAACCTCAAGCAACCAGTGACACAAGATTCACCAAACCAGAACTTTGGTAGTTATTGTTTTATACCTTAAATAAATTTCTAGTAATGATTAAGACATTCTTCCCATAAGCACTGTCACATAATTGCACACAACATATTTGTTATTATGCAACTGGGCTTTTGAAATTGAAAAAAGAGCAGAGAAAGTAGACGTGTGAATGAACAGCAATTACAAAGGTGGAGATGGAGGAATGTCCACGTGTTATCCCTGAAACTAAATCACATTTTAGGCAACAGAGAGAGATTGGATATGATATGGATTGAAAGAAAGAGGGATAGTTGGGCAGAAGTATAAGAACATGGGGTTCTTAAGCTTTGGGGAACAAATGGGTAGGGGTCCATTCAATTGAAAGTGAACCATATCCTTTACTTTTCAATAATTTGTACGTGCTACTGTTTTCAAGCTTATTGGTGTTTATGGCTAAGGTCAAGAAATTGATCCAATAAACCCTTTCATACCTTATCTTTTACACCAAACTCAAAAAGCATTGGAGACTCTCCAACCACCAAGATTGCAAACAAACATTAGTGATTTGGAATTAGACTTGCCATAACAACTCAATTAGTTTTCAACCTTATCCCGTTGTGTTGGTGAAGATGTTATTCCATTGTTACCTATTTCTCTCTCCCAAACCTACACATGATAACAACAAAACATGATGCCAATTCCAATCCCTCAATGAAGAGAACACAGGCTTTTTTGTCACCACTTGCGTTGTTGCCTATAGTGCTTCAATGAATTAAATAATCCTTAGAACAAGTCAGAAGAATGATTTGATATAGCAGTATATTGACCACCATAATGGTGGAGGTTCAACTTGCAAAATGAGCAGAGATAGCATTTGGTTAAGTGATGAGTAAGTGCTAATGATTTTAGCTTCGAGATCGCTGACAGCACTAAAAATTTACCCTAAATAAATACATATATGAATTATGATATGGATGTTTCCATGGGGAAAGAACCTAGAATTCGGAAGAAGGTTGGGCGCATGTGCTTTCTTAACCTAACCCTACCTAATTCAATGGGGGATCCAATTGAGAGGGAAGTCCCCACCACACCCACATGAACTCACATTGCATATGCCACAGTTCTTCACTACCCTTTTTCTTTCTTTAATGGAAGAATATTCAACTTTCAGTACCCTAATCTTTTATATTTCGATACATGACGTCAACCTTTTTCAAGTTCAGCTGGCCATGTTTCTAAGTTTTACTATTTTTCTTCTTCGGTATGCGTTGGAGATTAAGGTGGATGAGAATATATATATATCCAAAACGAATTTCATTTTCCTTTTTCTCATATTCATCACAACTGCATGTGTTACACCAAATCAATGTCGCTTAATAGAGATTCATCTCATCTCACTTGTTTGGCTTCAAAGAAATTTGTATACTTGTATGTATACAAATTGTACTTAAATACGTACGAGTCTTCCACTTCACACACTATTTCTATTCGATTTTCGTCCTTTAACTTTCATTCATCCTCCTCGTACTCGTCATCTACAAAATAAATTGGTGTTGTGCTTGCAAAATATTCTCCAAAGTTAAAGTAAATGTTCAAAGTCAGATAGTGGTCAAAACGATGATTAACGCGAAAAGTAAAATAAAAATCTCGATTATGGTTGTGTTTATAAGAATATTTATTTAACCATAGGCCCTTACCTGAATGGATCTGGATATGGGTCTATTGGTACATTCGCCGAATGATAATTTTACATGTGGGGATTGTAAAACCTGAGAAAAATAGAGGTTTTAGGAAAAAATAAAAATAGAGAATAGAAGAAAGAAAGAGAGATTTTTTTAGAAACCTTAGAACCCTAAAAGCTAACATGAAAAAGAGAGATGAAGAGATGTTTTCTTGGAGAGAAGAAAAGGAGTTGTAGAAAACCTTAATGCAAAGGAAGATTTGTGGTGTTTTGGGATTGTAGATAAAATCCTAGTATTGGTTAATGTATGGGGAAACTTACCTTGTTCTTATTGTTTGTTGTATGCTATATATTATCGATTTTCTTGCATGGAAATCCTTGTTTTGATACATGTGCACTTGATTATGATTATATGTTTTTATTGTTGGCTAAGGGTTTGTGTATACACGATAGGGTTTATATCATGTTTGTGTTGGGTGTTACCAATGAGAAACATTGATGCTTTGTAGAGATTTTGATGATGATGCACTTGAAGTCTTGAAGAATTATTTACATACATAGTTAAAGCCTTTTTACAGAAAACCTTGTACTAGGCTTTTGCTTTGACTTGTACATCAGAAGAAGACTTGAAAATTGCTTTCTAGTATAACTATGTTGCTGCAATAATCGATCATCTCAAGGCATAATCGATTATCACATGCTAAAATAGAAAAGGGTTACTCGCGCAAATAATCGATTATCACAGGGGATAATCGATTATCACTGTAAGTTTAATATTGTCCAGGGTTCGGCAATAATTGATTACCACTAAGGATAATCGATTATCACATTTTTTTTCAAAACCCATAACGACCTGAAATAATCGATTATCACTTTCAATAATCGATTATCACTAACAGTTGGGAGATGTCTTTTCAGTTTTTGATCCTACACGAACTTTGGCTTATAAATAGAATTGTCCACAACTCTTAGAAAAAAAACTTTTCACTTGAGAGTATTAGAGTTGTGTGCCTAAGGGAAACTCTCTCTGTGAAAACGGAACTAAGCCATTTTGAGAATACATATTTGTTCTGAGGAAGTTCATAAATCTTAGAGTGCTCAAATCAAGTCTTGTGAATAGGAGAAACTTGTGTTTAGTGCATCTAAAGTCAAAGCGGTTCCCTTCAAGTTGATTGAGCAGGGTTCTTCCATTGTGTGTCGAAGGAAGGTGTTTTCGGTTTCTTATTATTTGTATAATCTGTTTGTAATCTGAAACAATATTTTAGTGAAAAAGGTTAATCATTGTTTATAGTGATTGTTGATTTTCTTTGACTCTATAACTTTAGCACATAAACTGTTTGATAAAAGTTCTTAAAGAAAATCATTATTTTTAAAAAAACCAATTCACTCCTCCCCTCTTGGTTATTGACCTTAACACACTCTTTAAAACGTTCTGCTACACGATATCAATCTCAACAATTGGTATCATAGTTTGCTTTGATATTTTTTCAAAATTTTTGAAAATGGTCGATCATAACCAAGTTTATCCTAAGGGTGCTTCCATCAACAAACCACTACTTTTTACGGGTGATAATTATGCCTTCTGAAAAGTTAGAATAGAAATTTTTATGGGGTCTTTTGATAGAGACATCTGGGAAACGGTTGAAAATGGTCCTTACATTCCAATGAGAACTTCATGGTATTGAACAAAGAAAAACCATATTTAAATTAGACTGCTAAAGAAAATAAAAGAGCTCAATTTGATTTTAAAGCTCGCAATATTATATCTTCTGTTGTTGTACTTAATGAATTCTATAGAATCTCAGTGTTTAAGACAGCGTAGGAGATGTGGAAAGTTCTTCAAGTAACCCATGAAGGAACTGACAATGTGAAGTGTGCTAGGAAGAACACCCTGATACAGGAGTATGATATGTTCAAGATGCAACAGGGTGAAACCATCATTGATGTGCAAAAACGCTTCACACATATCGTCAACCATCTTTTTGGTTTAGGTAAAAAATTTGACACTAACGAATTAAATGTTAAAATTATGAAATCATTGAATAGGACGTGGCAACCAAAGGTTAATGCGATAACTGAGTCTCAGGACTTGACGTCTCTGTCTATGACTGTGATTTTTGGAAAGTTGAGAGAGCATGAGCTTGAGGTTAATAAACTAAGTGCTCAGGAAGACCAAGGAAAGAAGAAAACATTGGTCGTCAAATCTGAACTTTAATAAAGTAAGAGTTTAGAAAAGGATTAGGAATCTAAAAATGGAGACTCAGATGATGAAAATATGATTCACATGTTTAGAAAATTCAACAAGTTCATGAAATCTAGAGGCAAGGAACAAATTAAAAAGGATCGAAAGAAGAAACGAAGATCTTTTTCAAATTACAAGTGTTATGGTTGCGGAGAAAAAGGGCACGTTAATGCGGATTGTCCAAACATAAAAAATGGTGAAGAAAAGAAGAAAAGAGCTTACATTGCTTGGGAGGATAATGCATCAAGCACCTCTAGTTCAAGTGATTATGTTGAAGAAGCAAACTTGTGTTTGACAGCTAATATTAATGACACTACAAGCCAAGTAAGTTGTTCTAGTTCTGAAACTTCTGCAATTTAGAAATGTTGAACTGTTGAATGTCTTTCATGTAAAAGTCACATGCTTGATATTGATATTCTTGAAAATCTGCTTGAAGTGACAACAAGAAATAATAATGTTGAAATGTCTATACCTGTTAAAAGAGTTTATAAAAATAAAAATGTTCTTAAAAGTACGAACCAAATTAAAAGAACTCGTATGGTATGGGTTGAAAAAGGAATTTTCGTTTATAGAAATTCAAATGGTGTCACATGTTTTTACTGTATGAAAAAGGGGCACACTTCTAACAAATGTAGAATCAAACATTTTGATGTTCCTAATGGAAAATATGTTTTTGGATTCCTTTTATAAAGTAACTTGCATATAACCTTAAAGGACCCAAATAAAATTTTAGGGACCAAAACTCTATTTTTTTGTTTTGCAGGTTAAATTTTCAAAAGGAAAAGAAAGCTCTATGGTATCTTGGTAATTTTTAAGAGTTTTGAAATAATATATGAATGTTAGATATGTCTTAAAATGGAAATTTGGCCCAAATTTGCGGTTTTGAAAATTAACGTGCAATAATCGATTACCAGGGACCATAATCAATTACCAGGGACCATAATCGATTATCATGGTCTCAAAATTTTAATTTTGACAATTTGGCTCGCAAATAATCAATTATCAAAAGTGATAGTTGATTATTAAGTTAAAACGTAAAAAAAAAAATTTAAGAATGTGTTTTTTTTATTTTAAGGGGTATAGGGGGAGTAATAATTTTAAGGGACCTAAATTCTTTTTAATTTAACTAATTTAGGGGTTGCATAAAAATTAGATGATTTTTTTATTATGATAAAAAAGGGGAAGAAATTTTTGATTGACATCTTATGTGATAATCTTGTGATAACAGGTACCTATTTGAGGGGAAGATATATAAGTTTGTTAGATATCTTTTTATTTATCTCTATTTTGGATTAATTACTATTTTCCCCTTAGTTGTCAATTAAGAACAAGATCTTTAAGAACATGACATATCACAAGCCTTCAACAAGTTTTTGATCATCATCAAAAAGAGGGAGATTGTTACCAATGAGAAACATTGATGCTTTGAAGAGATTTTGATGATGATGCACTTGAAGTCTTGAAGAATTATTTACTTACATAGTTAAAGCATTTTTATAGAAAACCTTGTATTAGGCTTTTTCTTTCACTTGTACATCATAAAAATAATTGAAAACTCCTTTTTAGTATAGTTATAGTTAAATATAGTGAAAACTATATGTGAGATTAATCCCTTTTGTGTTGAATACACACATATGGTCAATCTGAGGACCCCTTAATGACTTGGTCAAAACGTCTGCGAGTTGATCGTTTGACCCAACCAACTTAGTACATATTTCTTTAGTCAACAACTTTTCACATACAAAATGACAATCAATTTCTATATGTTTAGTCCTCTCGTGAAACACAAGATTTGATTCAATGTGGAGAGCAGTTTGATTATCGCAATACATCTTCATCGTATGGATGTCACAAAAGTTAAGCTATTGAAGGAATTGTTTCACCCATATAAGTTCACATGTGAGTGACGCCATCGCCTTATACTCGGCTTCGGCTGTTATCGAACTACTACATTATGTTTCTTACTTTTCCATGAAATAATGTTTCCTCCCAGAAAAACAATATCGTATAGTGGACCGTCTATCAATAGACGAATCTACCCAATTTGCATCACAATACCCAAAGACCTGAATGTTTCCTTTATCTTCATATAAAAATCATTGCTCGGGAGCCTTTTTTATATACCTTAGAATGTGAATGAGAGCGTTCCAATGGTCAACACATGGAGCCTGCATGAACTGACTAACAACTTCAACTACAAAGGATAGGTCTGGCCTTGTAATAGTGAGATAAATCCGTTTTCCAACCAGCCTCCTATACCTCTCTAGATGGGAGAATAATTCACATTCTTTTGTCCTTAATTTATGGTTTGGGTCCATGGGACTGTCTACCTGTTTGCAATCAATCATGTCTATTTCTTGTAATATATCAACAACATACTTCCTTTGGGAGATTACAACTCCATCTTTTGATTTCACTACTTCAATGCCTAAGAAGTATTTGAGACTTCCAAGATCCTTGGTTTGAAAATGTCTACACAAGTACTCTTTTAGTTCAGATATTCCAACAATATCATTTCTTGTAATGACAATATCATCAACATATACTATTAAGTAAACACATTTCCCAAGAGAAGAATGACAATAAAAAACCAAATGGTCTGCTTCACTGTGTTTTAGCCAAATTTTTGAATAATGGAGTCAAACTTTCCAAACCAAGCACGTGGTGATTGCTTGAGGCCATATAGAGATCGATGCAATTTGTATGCAGAAAAGGTACTCATTCCACTTCTAAGTTCCAAGGATATGGACGATCGTCGATTGACAGTTGGCGATGGCGACCGACGATGATGGCCAGTGACAGTGGCCGACGACTGTGGCCGGAGACGGCAGCCGATGGTGGACGGCGGCAGACAGTGGCAGACAATGGCACCAGCGAGATAGAAACCAAAGTGGGATCGACCCGCTCTCATACCAAGTTAAATATAGTGAAAACTATATGTGAGATTAATCTCTCTTGTGTTGAATACACACATAGGTTCATTTATTTATAATAGAAGAAATATGGATTAAGCCCAAAACACAAATAAAAAATAATAACAAACTAATTAAAGATAAAGATAAATATATAATATATCTAATAGCTATGTTGCGGCAATAATCAATTATCTCAAGACATAATTGATTATCACATGCTAAAATAGAAAATGGTTGCTCGTGCAAATAATCGATAATCACAGGGGATAATCGATTATCACATCAAGTTTAATATTGTCCAAGGTTCAGCAATAATCGATTATCACTAAGGATAATCGATTATCACATTCATAACAGCTTGAAAATCGATTATCACTTTTGATAATCGATTATCACTAGAAGTTGGGAGATGTCTTTTCAATATTTGACCCTACACGAACCTTGGCTTATAAATAGAGTTCTCCACAACTCTTAGAAAAAAACTTTTCACTTGAGAGCATTAAAGTTGTGTGCCTAAGGGAAACTCTCTGTGTGTGAAAAGGAAAGTAAGCCATTTTGAGAATACAAATTTGTTTTGAAGAAGTTCTCAAATCGTAGAGTGCTTAAATAAAGTCTTATGAATAGGAGAAGCTCGTGTTTAGTGCATCTAAAGTCGAAGCGGTTCTCTTCAAGTTGATTGAGCAGGGTTCTTCCATCGTGTGTGAAGGAAGGTGTTTTTTGTTTCTTATTATTTGTATA
This sequence comes from Vigna angularis, assembly GCF_016808095.1. Taxonomy (NCBI): domain Eukaryota; kingdom Viridiplantae; phylum Streptophyta; class Magnoliopsida; order Fabales; family Fabaceae; genus Vigna; species Vigna angularis. The sequence continues at coordinate 52,263,506 of NC_068970.1, read as the reverse complement.
ATTTGTTTATAATCTGAAACAATATTTTAGTGAAAAAGGTTAATCATTGTTTATAGTGATTAACGACTGGATGTAGAATATTTTATTCAAATCAGGATAAAATCCTTTGTGTTGATTTTCTTTGACTTTATAACTTTAGCACTTAAACTGTTTGATAAAAGCTTTTAAAGAAAATCATAATTTTTAAAAGAACCAATTCACTCCTCCCCCCTTGGTTATTGACCTTAATAGGCCCTTTAAAACGTTCTGTTGCGCGATACTAATCTCAACATTGGGTTTTCCTTATGAAAGTATGTAATACTTTGTTGGGTCATCTCATAATAATATGTATTGATGCTAAGCAAGGACAAATGTATTTTTGTTAGAAATGTGAGGCCTTATATCTCAATCCAAGAGGGGGATGAAGTGGATTTAATCTTTTTCAAATCTTAATGAGTTCTTGAATCTTGAAATCAATAATCAAAGATAGATGAATCAACTAAGTAAAGAAGGAGAAGAGAAAGATCAAAACACAACAATTTATAGTGGTTCGGCTATCACAAGCCTACATTCAGTCCTCCTTCAACAACCTTAGTTGAAGGGAAATCCACTAATAAAGATTTGAGTTTATAAGAATACAATGAAACTCTCAATTGCACTCCTCGCACCACTCAAATCAGAAATAGCAAATACAAGAGAGGAATCTCTCACTCTCAAAGAACAAAGAGATGAATCACTTAATCTTTTTCAAATCACAAGAGCAAACACCAATTCTCGACCCTAGTTATCCTTGCACAGGTATCTAATATCATAGATTGCTAAAGAACCTAATCGAATCACACTCTCCAAAGTGCAGATGAATCATAAATAGTGAAGTCTAAATGTCTTGAAAGAAATCTTGATGTATGATCACTAACGAAGCATGGATTTCTCCAAGAACAATTCTTGAGAGCCCCTACATTCAAAACTCATAAAATATGTTAGTATATGAAAATTAGAATGTTATTGAAACAGGTCTCAAGTCAAGTTTATATAGAAAATTCAAATCCTGAAGTAGTTTAATCGATTATATTATCAGCATAATCTATTATGCTTTTGCCTCTATTTTAACAAATTATTACACATGTATAATCGATTAATTCAACATTTATGCCTATAATTGCTTCTTCTAACAGTCTTAACATATTAGGCTCTCTGTATAATGGATTAGACCTTGTTTTTGTTTTAACCGATTATTGAACTTATGTAATCGATTATATTGACACTTAGCCTCATTAGTCATCCATTTGTCTTTCTTAACAAATTATGTTACTTATATAATAGATTATGCCTATCTCTATATTTTAATCGGTTATGTAACTTATGTAATCGATTATAACATAGTGATTTGCTCCAATTTAGCTTTCTAAGTGTTTTGGTTAATCTAACAGATTATACAACTTATGTAATCGATTATTATTACCAAAAACTAGATTTTTAATCTGTTTTAGGCCTATTTCATTAAACATGAATGGATTCAAACAGCTAGCACTAACATGTTAAAGATATAAACACTTGTTATGTCATTTTGTTATTCAAGAATGATTAAAAACATTTCTAATCATTTAAACTTATTTATCATCAAAAACCAAAATGTATAGAAGTTAGGCTCCCCCTATCAACGATGTTGTTTGGGGGGTTTTAACATACAAATATATGTTGTAAAGAGTGGTATGATTATCATATGCAGTATGTTGGGTTTGTTTGGGTTGTAATCAACATAAGAATGTGTTTTGGTTTATTCAAGTGATATAAGGTATGTATTAGGGTTTGTTCATAAGGGTATGTTCATAAGGGTTTGTGAGACTTGAATGCATGCATGATGTGTTGGGTATGTTCCCTTGTGGTCTAGGGTTGATGTATGTGTGTTTTGAACACTTAAATTATATCCAGGATGTGTTTTGATTCGAAAATAATTTATCATCACTAGTTATAATCAATTATGTACATGTTGATTTTGAGTTTTATCTTGAAAATAATCTATTATCTAGGATGATAATCGATTATCCTTTCATGTGAGTTGAATATGGAAATTTTGATGTGTTAGAGCCACTGGAGTAATCAATTATCACTAGTGATAACCGATTATTATAGTATATTTTGTATACTTGAGAAAGTCTCGAGAATAATCGATTATTATTGATGATAATTGACTATTCCAGTGCATTTTTGTTAAAAGTGACGAATTTAATGAAGAATTAACGTGGGTCAAGCCTGATGAGTTGTAAAACATGATAATGATCAGAGAATGAGATTAATGATTATGTTTAAAGTCAAGTTTGATTTGTGATTGAGGTTAGAGTATATATATATATAATTTCAATCAATTAAATCAAGTTATACCACATACTTTTTCTATTGAAATAAGTAAATCTTTTAGACTAAAATAATCCAAATTATATCTCAAATATCTTAATCACATTTATAAGAGAGAGAGAAAAATCCTAATTATATGATTGGTATACATAAGAAACTTATATATAATTTGGATTATTTTAGTCTAAAAGATTTACTTATTTCAATAGAAAAGTATATGGTATAACTTGATTTAATTAATTGAAATTATATATATATATATATATATATATATATATATATATATATATTAAAAATTGAAAGAATCAAAATTTTGAAGTTTTGAATTATGTCAAGTTTTTCTATATTAAAATAATATTGCTACATATTATTTGTTGAATATTCTAATTAAAAATTATTAATGATAAGTCAATTTAAAATACTTTGTATTTATTTTAAAATATAATTTCAAGATAAGAATAGAAGAGAAAAAGGGAACAAAGATTAGAATTTGTTTAGTATTACGAAGGAAGTATTTTGTTTATGAATATTGTTAAAGAAAAATCCAACACCTTATTATTTTAATTACGTACTAAAAATAGTTAAGTATGAAAATATGATTATGTTTTTGTTTAAAAAATGATAAGTTAATGCACAGTAGATCATAAATAGAAATTAATTGAGCCAATAAAATGTTATGTATAGTCTTAGTTCATGTATGATAAAATAAAAATGTTTTAAAATAATATAAAACGAATATAAGTAAACTAACCTTGTACTACTACGAAAAATAAAAGGTTATTATATGTCGTAGAAAATGTCTACCTCTTCCATTTGACAAAAAGTTAAAGTTGTCTAAAAGAACTTTCCATCTCATAAGACACTACAATTTAAGATGAATCTAGAAAATGAACATTATCCTATAAAGAGATAAATACATCCAACTATTAGATGTTGATACAAGGAAAGAAAGAACATTTATTACTACATGGAGTGCATTAATTGCATCCCTCACTTTGAGGCTTCTTAGACAAAGGAAAAGACATTCAAAATGGTTGAAGTTATTCAACTACCAGAAATGGTTTTACAATGAGTATTTCAAGAATATGTATAAATTCATTCAAGAAGTAGAGAGAGAAGGACCATTGCTAAATTTTATAAGCCAACAAAAAATTATTTAGAACACTACTAATGATCAATTAAAAAAGCTAGAAGAAAAAGAGTATAATCTTAATCAACAGACAATTATCTTCTCAACGAGAAAAGGATTGATTAATGATTATAAATCTTGCATCTCTACATCTTAGTCTAGAGGAGTTATTTGGTAAACAATATTTAGTTATTAGTAAAAAATGACTATTGTTTAAAGAATACTTTATTAAGCTAAAAATAACTTATGAAAGAACACTTGCTTGAGTTAGAAGTGATTTTGTAAAAGAATATTTGAAAACAGTTAACAATGAAATGTTGAGAGCCTAAAATGTCACGTCTCATTTATTAATGTGTTGAGTCACCACTGTGCTTCCATAAATGCACCCATATCCCGTGTGTAGTGCTATTAAAACGCACTCACATTCTCTGACCCCTCTCTGCCATGTGTCAAATTGGAAGGTTCTGAACTCAATTCTGGAAGCCAAGTGTCAGCGCAGGGGGGGGGGGGGGGGGGGGACCGTCCGTTTGATTTGGGAAGAGAATTAATTTTTCTGAAACACTCTTCCCTTCTTTGCGTGCACCTTCATCTTCCTCAGAAAATCCAACCTCCATTTTTTTCTCCTTCTTCTCTCTAGAACCCTACCCCTTCTCTCTTCTGTAACTTATCATTCTCTGCTCCGTTCACGTTTCAGCACCGTAGGAACGTCCCCTGCACCGTGAGCTTCATATTGGACCGAACAACTTCCAGTTCTGGTAAGTTTCCACTTGGACGCTCGTTTTTGGATTTCCTGCAAACCAGTTCCATCTGCATGCATGGGTTTAAACCGAGCTCTTTGTGTTTCTTTTAGTTTTAGTGAAGAGCTCAAGAGAAAAGTTGATAGAACCATATTTGGACAAGCCAAGACCACTCATTTTAGAACGATCACTACTGATCCGGGTAAGGGAAGCTTATTAGATTTAATTCTTATGATTTTACTGTACTGCATGTGCGTTATGTGTTGTTTGAAGTATGATTTATGATATTGGATGTTTGGCATATGAGTATGATCCTGAATTGATGTATGGAAATGATGAAATGTTTTATGGTTTGATTAAACTGAAATATGAGCTGTATGATGAGATGAATGCATGGAAGTATATACTGAGAAAATGTATTTGATGTAAATGAAACATTGAATATAAATTCTCATATGATATGGAACGTTCGTTATCGAAACGGTCTTTGACCGTTCGGTATTCTCAGTAAATTCTTTAAAATATCGGAACCCTTTCATTTGGAAAGGATTCTATTTGAGGACGAACGCCCTCTTATATATAGCTTTACGTTTTGAACGTTCGGCCAAACGTAGACATCATGAGTGCTGTGTGAGAATTTGAGAAGCCTGAAAATATACTTTGAACTCTTAGTCAAATTATTAAAACATAAACTTTAAGTATCTCGTCTTGTTAAATCCCAAAATTTCTATGATTTTGAATCATCGAATATCCTCGACCTAAAAGCGTACGTCCTAAGTGGCGCTCGGTCTTAGACAGAACGCTCGTCCTAAAAGTGTAAATTATAAGTAGCGTTCGGTCTTATACCGAACGCTCATTCTTTTCATAGCGTTCGTCCAACCGATTTAGTAACGTTCGTCCAAGACTTCAGTGACGTTCGTCCAGAAACTTCATTAAATGTCTATTTTCGCGCTAGGTCATTGACTGACGGTTCGTCTCCTGAATTAAATAGTGCTCGATTTATTTATCTAAACAACTTGTGATGTATCTATTCATTTGATTCTCTCTAGCGTTATTGAACTTAAATTATCCTAAGTATTTTCCAGATCGTACTAGAGTCAGTTCATCAAACTGATTCAAGTTGTAATGAAGTCCGTCTAATAACCTATGTTGGTTTTATTCTACTCGTGAACGAGCCTGTCTTGGTATTGTATTAACGTTCGTTCTCTATTACAAAGAGGGCGGGACATTCGTCCTTTTATGGAAGTGGAACAAAGAATGAAAATGTGATTTAGAGGAAAGATTAAAATGTGCGAACGGTATATGAGATGAAACTATGATTGTGGATTTTGAACGAGCGTTCCAGGGAGGAACGACTCTTGAATGGAAATTGAGATTTGTACAGTATGAATGTGGTAAGCTTAGCTGGCGGGTCATCCTGATATTCCGTGAGTGCTCGTTCTCAAGTAGAGAGGAGTATGTCATGTGTGGGAATGGCAGGAGGTCTTAGTCCATAACTGTAACTTGGACAGAACGGACTAACCTCAGGTGGCTACTGACGAGTATTCCAGCTATCCCACCTGGGTGCACGAACGTCGTAGCTACACAGAATTCATACAGTCCGGACAGTCAGTCTAGTATCAGGAATTTGATTGAGTTAATGAATGAGTTGAATGTATGTGTTGTAATTATTTGACGTGCTTGATATGTATGAAATGCTTGATATTACTTGGATTAAATTCAATAAGCTTACCCTTGTACTTTCCATTGTGTTGTCTGTATATGTATGTCCGTCTTGTCTGTGCAATGATCATCCGTGTGGATGTGAGCAGAGGGAGATGCGTCTCTGGAAGAAACGCTTGAAGAAGGCGTTATTGCTGAAGAGAATCTTGTAGAAGTTGAAGTGAAGGCCGAACAGTAGGACGTTCGGTTATTGGTTAGTGTAGTTATGATAAGCGGGCCGGTTGTGAGCGAGCGCCTTTTTGTCTTGTGTAAATTCTTGGACGGTTGGTATTTATTTTGTAAACCGTTCGTCCTCATTATTTTTGTGAACGCTCGTTAACTATATATATATGTAAGGCCGTTCGGCCATTCGCGAATTTATTTCCCTCTGACTTTAAAACTGTTTTACCATATTAATACATGTGATTATTCTAAGTATATAGTTGATGATTGTATAATTTTGGGATGTTACATAAAGAATACTCATATTATCAAGAGTAATTTGGAAAAAAAATACTTGATTAAGCTAATAGTGACTTGTAGAAAGAATATTAAGAAAGTTGGTTAAAAATGACTACAAATACAACAATACTGAAGGAATTAAATAGGAATGATTACAAACTCAAACAATACTCAATACTTCACAGTCAACTTAGTAAGATTCAATTAGTTAATTAAAAATTAAATATAATACATGTGATTAAAAAAACATAACAATTAAACAAACCAGTATAAAAACTTTTATTCTTTGTCTTTTACTTTGCACGTTATTATATGTACTAACATAAATGTTAAAAAACAACTTTAATATAAATTTTATATAAAACAAGTAAATCATTTAAAGTTTAATTCTTCATTTATACACTTCATCATATACAACTATCATTAACTTATTACTTCACACACGATATAAAAAATTAAAATAACTTTTGAAATTATAATAAAAGTAACACACATAACAATTACACAAAGTTTAATTCAATTTGTCATCTTTTAATTTGTTTTTTTTTAAAATTCGGCTGATTTAGTTTTCAATACCTATAAGATAATGCATATTATTTCTACAAAATATAATAAAAAATTAAAGAGATTAAAATAACTTCTGTTTCTAAATCCGGCATTTAGTTTTAGTTTTGAGTGCTTCTCCCTGCACCTCACTAAGTTCATCCTGCACCTCCTAATTCTTTTGTAATTTCAACTTTATCCCTGTCAGTGTCCGTGGGAATATTTTGGTTTTATAAAAAAACTGACCCATCAACTAATAAAATTCAAAGCTTCCTCTGCTGCATCTCACGTTTGAAACCCTAACCCCTTTTCTAAACCACTCTTCTTTTTTTCTCCTCTGGCACTCTTCCCCTCCTCCCCTCCTCCTCCTTTTTCACCATTTTTTTTAACGTGGTGAGTGCTCTTCCTTCCCCCTCCTCCCTCGTTTGTTCACTGTTGTTGGTGTCGTTGTGGGCTGTAGCAGGTATCTTCTTCTCACACATTTCACGTACATCAAGCTTTTGCTGGCGTCCAGGTTAGTTATTTTGATTTCCTTACAACTATAGTATATGATGCATGATGGATGGGTGTGGAAAAAAATGTTTTGTTGTATGATAGAATATATGTTTGTGCTTGATTTATGGTTGATCTGCACTTCAGCATCATTTTTTTGCTTGATCTGGGTTGGGCGTTGAAATTGGGAGAAGTTGGAAGCTTAACCGCAGTTGAAATTGTGATTAATGTCCGCCGCACTTGGAAGTGCGGATGAGGGTGGCGGCGCAGTTGGATCTGCAGCTGATGGTAACCGAAGTTGGATATATGGTTAGGTTTTTTCAGAGCATGGTCGCTGCACTTGTAAGTGCGGATGTGGGTGGTCTGCAGTTGAATCAAATCTGCGGTTGAAGCTAACCACACTTGGATCTGCAGCTGGTTGTTGCCGCACATGGAATTGCAGTTCAGGGTTATTTTTTCTAGTTTTGTGTTTTTTGTTTATTACGTTAGTATATTTTATTTTTTTTAACAATTTCTTTTTTGTTTGTAAAATTTTATATTTATATATTCTGTAATTTTAATTTTTATGTTAGTTTAAATGTTAAATAAAATGTAATATATTTTTCGAGTATATTTTGAATTTTTTATTTGTTTGTTAATTTTTTTTAATTTTTTAATTTTTATACATTATTTATTATGTATATAATTTTATTTAATTTTTTTATTTTTGTTTGTGAATTTGGAAATTTTATTAAATTATTTATTTAATTAAATAATTATTATTATTAGTAAATTTTATTTTCTTACATATTATTTTTTCTTATTTGTAATTATTTAAGTATTATTTATGTAATTTTTTTTATTTCTTTATTATTTTATTATTAATTTTATATTTTTTTATTACTTATTATTTGTTTCAATATTTATTATTATATAATTATTTATTTCCTTTGTATATAATATGTTAATAATATAATTGGTTAATAGAAATGGTTAGAACTAGAGGTGCATCATCTTATCGTGGTGAGGCTTCATCCTCTCGTGGTGAGCCATCATCTTCATCACATGATGAAAGGAGACGACCTACGACATCTGCACATAGAAGACGCGTAGAAGAATACTGCGTGGACGTCATTGATGAGCACGATCATGAGAAGCAGGAGGAGTTTATATAGTAGGGACATGGTGAGGATGATTATGTTAAGCAGGAGGATGTTCAGCAGTAGGATGACTCTAGTGAGGAAGAACATGAAGATGAAGATGGTGGATTCCCAAGAGGTCCACATGACACCTCCTTACTTACCCATTATACCCAGCATGTTGCATTTTTCATATGGCAAGGCCGTGTTAGTCATCAACCTAACACGACAAAAAATTAAAGCATTTTGGAATGTACGATGAGGCCTTTGAGCCTTATATCTCCATGTCGGGGTTGGGTTCTTTAGTGAACCTATCATACGAGTATGTCGATCATGGATTGATCGTTTCCCTCTCAGAGAGGTGGCACCTGGAGACGAATACTTTCCACCTCCCGATAGGTGAGATGAGCGTCACATTATATGAAGTTCTCAATCTGCTCCACATACCAATCATGGGTCAATTTTGTGAGGTCGAGGAGTTAGAATATGATGAGGCTCGATCTCATATTATGGAGCTGCTTGGCGTGGACGCGCCAAAGCTTCAGTTGAGATGAAACAGTCACGCAGTCCAAAAGTTAGGCTCAGCTGGCTCCACGAGGTCTACCAGGAGTGCATTGAGCAGGAGCATTGGGAGTGCGCTGCTCGAGCCTACTTGTTGCATCTGCTTGGATGCACAATTTTTACGAATAAGAGTGTCACTCTAATTCGAGTCTTGTACCTCTTATACTTCTCACTTCTTTCACAACCTAACAAAATAAATGTCTTTCTTCCAGCTTCACCAGTTGTTGTGTCAGATCTTATAATGACAACAACAAATCCAAGGTCAAATGCAATCTTTCGAACCCATTCAATTAAATCGACGTGTGATGGGAAGATTTGATCAATGGAAAACTTATCTGTGTAATCACCATCACCCACTTCATTTAGAAAAGAAGAAAACTCCGATAAAAAATCAGAATTTATTTGAGAATCGAAAAATGGATAGTTATCCCTCTTATATAATTAAATACGACCTACAATAAACATTACAATATTAAAATTTAATAAATAATAAATAACAAATAAAAAATTAAGGAAAACTTTTAAAATTAAAATCAAACTACAGAGAAGTTGTTTAAGCTAAAAACATTCAATGTTCTTAGTGACAACTTATATTTATAGACCTAAAAATAATTATTATGCATGCTCCCGTAAGGAGATAGACGATCTTTCTTTCCCATGTAGACCTTGAGTCCAATTTCCAGAATCAAAATATATTACATTTCTCTTCTTAAAGCTGCACCGATAATACATAATTATTTAATAACATTTACTTTAAAAATAATATATAAATTATTTTGATGCATTTTAAAATAATTTATTTTTAAGGATTATTATATGCTTTAGATTTTATATAGGGTTAAATATGTTTTTCATCTCGTAAGTATCACACGATTTTGGTTTTAGTCCCTACTCGAAACTTTGATGGTTTTTAGTCCTCATAGTTTTGAAACTCTTACTATTAGTCCTTAAAATTGGACGACGTTAACTTTTAGTAGATGTGGCAAATGGTTGGATTGTTAAATTAGTGAAGCAGTTCAAAAATAAATAACAAATAAGTGTAATACAGAAATAAAAAAGAATTAGAAAAGGACCATACTTTTAGCTTCTTCTAACGGGCAAGATAAAGATAATTAGAGAAGGACATTGGGATGATGGAAAAGGCAAAAGAATGGTGAGACATGCGTGGAGAAGAATTAAGGAACCTATCTAGGACACAACGTATGAAGAATGACCAGTAACATTTTCACTATTGGGAACTTCATAACCTACCCAACTCAAGCTTACACAAAAAAGTAGTTGATTTTACGTAATTGACAAACAATGACGACATAAATTATATCTTGTTATGCACACTCATGCAGGTTGTCAGACAAGTGGCTTTGCAAGCATCCCAGATTATAGCATCTTTGAATTCTCTCGTCACTAAGCACAAAGATCTACCAAATGGAGGATATTCTAAAAATACTTGCAACATGAAAGCAGACACACAATTTTTCTCATATCCAGATAAAAGTTGAAAATCGACTTTAAGATCAAAACTTCTACCCAAGATGTTTTCCCCAACCTTGAAGTAACACTTCCAGAAATGGAGGTCATTCATAACTAAAACTACCCAACCTGACTCATAACTAATACATCTAACAAAGCATAATCCATAAATAACACATATTAAATCAAAAATCATACAACATAATACATAAAATACAAAATATTCAAACAAAATTAGTCTGCACAGTGCAAATGCACTTGGAAGTGCAACCCCTCAAAACCGCAGTTCGAAGTGCGGTTGGGGGCAGCCGAAAATCGAAGTGTGGCTGTGTATAACCGGCGTTTGAATGATGACAATCTAAATCGCAGCTCCAAGTATGGTTAAGTGTGTTTAATTGAAATCTTCAACTAACATATACGAGCTCTCTGTGACGACCTTCTTCCTCTCCTCCAATGTCCACAACATCACCACCAACGATCACCACCACCATGGATCACCACCACCACGGATAAGAATCACCTATGTATAACCTCTCAACTCAAAACAACAACCAGTAAAGTGAACAAAATGCTAGTAAAAGTGAACTTAACAAAATACTACTGTGAGTGAAAGAATGGGAACCACGAAGGGGGTGCATGTTAGGTTTATACAATCAGAAAAATATTTGGATTGTTGATAGTTAGGAAAATTGTTGGTGGTTTGGATATCATTAAGTAATCATTAATTGTGTTTTGACTTTAATAAATGAAAGAAAAATATGTAAAATTGATAGTACATGATGAAAGAGATGAGGTGCATGGAGCATCGCTCTTTAGTTTTCAATACCTCGATAAGATAACATGTACGTGTTAATATAAAATATATAAAAAGTTAAAAAAAAAATAAAATAACTTCTCAAATTATAGTAAAAGTAGAAAACTGTCTTTTATAATTATATTTATATATATATATATATATATATATATATATATATATATATATATATATATATTATCCAAAAATGTAAATTTTTAAACAATGAATACATTTTAACTAAATTCTATATATAAATATCATTAATTTTTTTCTTACAATATATTAATTTATCAAAGAAATAGAAATAACCCATTGTTTTCATGTTTATTTAATGATGTTTGGCTTGTTTGATTTTTTTAATAGTTTATTAAAGTTTAGCCGAGTGTTGATAAAGATTTAAAAGTAGAGGTTTTAGAATAGTTTTACAAGAAGTGGCGAAGGATAGGTGGGTTGGCAGTGTGGCTAACACAACATGGTTGGTTAGCCGAAGGAGAGAATTCTTAAAAGCTGAGGTCTTGGGGTTCAAATTTGTTTTGAGAATAATGGCTAACCAATCTACATTATTGAACACTAGAGCATTTTAGCATAGAGGCAAAAAAGAATCATCAGTCTAGTCAAAGTTGTCTGGGATAGTAGGATTGGTGACTCTACTTGGGAGTTAGAGGGAGAGATGAGAGAGTCTTATCCTCACCTGTTCTCTGGTAAGTCTAATTTTTGAGGTCGAAATCTTTTTATGTGTGGGAAAATGTGAGAACCTGAAAATTAGAAATTAGAAAGCCGATAGGTGTATTATGTTAATGAAACCAGATTTTTCTTTAATCACCAGTATAAATAACTTTCAGAACACTCTGGTTCATTAGCTCAATCCTTTTATCTCTCTCTAAAACTCAGATCTTCAAAGTTCTCTGCCTTCTCTCTTCCATTTCTCTTCATCGAGCCATTAGATCTCCGATCAGGTGGTGCCCAAACATCCGCAACGTAGAGGGCTTCACAACTGACCGATTCATTTCAGGTCCTAGGCTGGTAAGTCCTTACATGCAGTTCTCCATTGTTCTTAAACTGGGACATGCATTATTGCTGGTTGCATATGCCTTGTGCTTTCTCTTTTTTCCTTTTCTACTCAATCTTAGCTCTATGAGCTGTTTTCATCACCGTTCTGGTGGTTGTAGGGAACTCTTTAGGTTCTTCACCGAGTAGGGTACTATGGAAGCGGTGTGGTGAGCTGGGTTGTTCAACTCCAAGGTAAGGGGAGCTAGGTCTTTCTTAAAATTTATTTTTTATGAAATGTGTAGATATGCTGAACTTTGTGTGAACATGTTGTTTGGGTTGAACTTATGTTTTAAAGAGATTTTCTGTATGAATTGAACTGCATGCTGGAAATTGTGACTGTGGATTTGGTTGTGCTGAAGTGATATTTGAAATCTAATATGTTTGAGGTATGGGTTTTGTTAAATGAGGGTTAAGATGGAAGGTGAGGGAATATACACTGTGTTGAGTGAACTATTAGGGTTTTAGGCCACTTTGAGAGGAAGTGAGGTAATGATTTTGAGCATTGGAGGTCTTGAGTGTAATTGGGCTGTTTGGGTAGCTCAAATAGGTCAATTTTGACTTGTTAGGAACATCAAACTGGTCTAAAACGAGTTACAAGTGGTAAAATTGAATCTGGGTTACTAAGTTGTTGATTTTGGTGTTCTAGAATAAAAATTGAGTCTAAATCACTTTAGAATTGTAGTAGGAACGTTTATAATCATCTAAACAAGTTTAATTAGGTGTAAGACATGAATTAGAGGTGTTAGAAATTTTAGAAAAGGCCTAGAAATGGTAAGGGTTTGTGTGAGTGCATAATTCTGTAGAATTCGCGTTTTGCAGATGATGCAGAGTCGCTATGCGAATTGTCTCGCATAGCGAGTCCCTGCAGAGGATGCTCTCTGTTTGAGTCATTCGTTGTGAGAGCTGGTGCGCTATGCGAATGACTAGAGGGTGCTGCTTTATGTTTGGTGATTCGCATAGCGAATCTGGGCGTTGTGCAAAAGGTGGTTGCTTGGGAAAATGCTAGTTTAATTTGAATAGCGAATTTGGGGCGCTATGCGAGGGTTTAGGGTCTCATAATGTGTAGCAGAATTTTCAGTTTAGCTAAGCGCACAGACTTGGTGCGCTGAGCGAATGGACTTTAGCTTAGCGCACAAGCTTGGTGCGCTGAGCGACTTGCCCAGAACCTGTTTTTATTCTTTTTATTCCTGTTTTATGATAACCTTGAACTATGTTTTGATTATTAGAATGGTGTAGAAGTATCTATGATAGTGTATGATCAATGAGGTTATATGTTTGGATTCAATGTGATAATATTATGGTATTTGGTTGTTCATGTCTTGAGTTAAGTTTCAAAGTGACAGTATGGTTCATGGACGTAATTCCATGGATCTCAAAGGGAGGTTACATGGTGGTGCCCTATGTTATGGGACGTAATTCCATGATCCTCAAGGAGGGGATCCATGGTGGTGCCCTTAGTATGTTTATAATGAATGCAAGAGCTCAATCTTGGGGGTTATCCTGAAACTCCAATGGTCTTTCATTCTCAAGTAGAGAAGATTGATCCATGTCGTGAGGAGTAGTAGGAGGTCCTAGTCTTGGGTGCTTCCAGTATGGCCCAAGGTGAGTGATAACGGACTAACATCGTGAGTGTGGTAGGGTGAAACCCATTGACAATGGCTTTGCAAAGCAGTAGAAGCCACCACGAGTGCACAACCCACCATAGCTCGACAATCATTCTAAGTCCGGACGAGTCAAGTTTAAAAGTGTAACAAGTTGTATTAAGTGACTATGTATATGTGAATTAAATTGCATGTTGTGTGTGACTGTTATAACATGATTTTTGTATATCTAGCTCACCATTCTGCTTGTTTTGTGTCTGCTTGTGTGTGGTGTGTCCTTTTTGCAATGATCATCATTTGAATGTGAGCAGAGGTAGGTGAAGTGCCTCTAGAGCAGACCTTGGAGGAAGATGACGCCGCTGCTTAGCCTAGATAGTATTCATAGACATTCTTGTATTTTGAAATACTCTTGTGTGTAAAGTTTTAAATTATAGCCATTTTGGAATGACTGTAACCTTGAGACTTTATTTGCAAGTCTTTTTTTAACTGTTCTATTATATTAAAATGTGGACTACTATATTATATAATATTTATATAATTTGAAATGTTACAAGTATAATATCATAGTATAAACTGAGCAATTATTTTAGTTTTTTATGTAGTTCAAATGAAAAAAATATATAAATTTAAATAATTAATATTTCAGTTTTTAAAATAGGGTAACTTCAAAAGTTATTCTATTTTTTATGATTAATATATTTAGAGATAACATGTATTTTTATTATATTTAACATATTTTCATTAGAGATAACATGTAATAGTAGTTTAAATGGAGAAATAAAATAACAAATTTTTAAAATAAAAAAGTCAGATAAACTGAATTAAATAAAATAACTTGATCAAATAAAAAAATCTATATAACTTTTATAAAATAAATAGAAATATTAAAAGATTCAGTACAAATTTAATCATTTCAAATTTTTTGAAAGAGAAAAATTTTATTTAACAATAAAACACATATAATTATATTTTTATGTATAATTTAATAAATTCATTTATTAACTTAAAAAGTTATAAATGGTGAGCTTATCAACTAGCAACTTAAAAAGCTATAGTTTTAGACATATACCCATAAATGAATAGGGCAAAACTTAGTTTTGTAATTATTTGTCAGAATTCAAGTATTAGAATTGCTCACACAAAAAAATGATATTAGTTATGGAGTTTCTGTTTAACGAACTGACAACTTTTAATATTTGTACAATGATGACACTAAATGTTAGTTACCCTTTCCCATTAACTCTGTTTATTTCTCAATTTAAATATAAATAGTATTTTCGTATATCACTCTAAAATTTTAATGATATATGTACTTTTTATTCAGTTTTTCAAATGTGTCTTCAGCACACTTTAATAAGTACCACCGAAAAAACACGTACACCCGTGTATATTTACTTTTTTATAATAATAAAATATAATGAAATTATGATTATAAAAATTATAAATAATTTTTACAATTTGATTATAGATAGTTTTTATCTTTTTATATATAATTTTTAATTATTTAATTTAAAAAAATTGTTAAATTTTAAGAAGATTATAAAAATTACTTAAAAATAATACAAGTGAAAAGATATGTGCATCTTCACATTTTTTATGATATTAAAAAGTAATAAAATTATTATTATTATTGTTATTACAATCATAAAATTAAAATAAATTTTGTAAAATTGTTGTATATAATTTTGTAATAAAATAGCTAAGTTTAAAAAAAATTAAATAAAAAAAATGTTAAATTTTAAAAAACTGTAACATAAACTATACACATTAATAAAATTGGAACACGGTTTAAAGTATTTAAAAGAGTTAAGATCATCTCTACCTCAGGCTTGTTCTCCATTAAGATCAATTTTGTATGCTAACAATCACAATAAAATACAATACAACAAAAAAAAGGTAAACTAATATAAAAAAAATCAAAAATTATCTTTAATTTCAAATTAAATAAAACTCCTAAACAAATAAGACCTATACACAAATTGTTAAGCTATGGTAGGTTGTACACTTGTAGTGGTGGAACATCTGGCCCCACGTTACCACACAAGATAGTCCGTTAAAATATCATTTGTCAAATGAGAAAAACCCTCAAACTAGGACCCTTACTACTTTCACCGCATGACTCACCTCTCTTTATTGAGAATGAATGATCATTAGAGTGTCAGGATAACCTCCAAAACCGAGCTCCTATAATAATACATAAACTACTTGAAACTACCATTAAGAATTTCTTCCTTAGAATTCATTTCCAAAAACATTTATCCATATGTACATAAAGTCATGTAAACTCATCATACAAATCCATATATATTACTCTAAATTCAATAAAGTACTGAAAAAAAACTTAAGATCAATCATGAACCAAGAAAACAAAAGCACAACATCATTAGTAACAGGGTGCCCAACACCAAATAACCAATGTCCAGCGCCAATGCCATTGGAAGAGTGGTGCTCAGCGCCCCAAAGTTAGAGAGCTCACTGACTTTGGGCGCTCAACGCCCAAAAGTGACGCTCAACATCCTGTAACTCAAGGACTCTCAGGTTTGGCAACGCCGAGTGTCACACAAGATCACTCAGTACCATAACAAATGACAACAACTATGTTTTCTAATTAGAGTGCACATGTGACTCATCCAACAGACCAAATGGGTTCTTTAAACACTAGAATTGATGCTAAAACATGTGTATAATTGAAATGAAGTACCACTTTGCTCATTAAACAAGAAACTAGGTGTACTAAACCAACTTAACTACTCACAAGGGTCTAAACTCAATCTCCACCCCTTCTAACACATAACTTAGCAATTTAGGGGCCTAAACAAGTTAGAAATGACCCAACAACAAACCTCAAATTCTCTATTTTAACACAGACCTTTTACTTTAGAATCTCACTAGTCATAACCCTTAAAATACTAATAATCATACAAAACACACCTTATTAGCTACCAACCAGTTCTACAACACATTTCTACTAATTTAAACCTCAAACAAGTTTCAAATGACCCTTAAATAGATCCAAAAACACAATTTTCCCCAAATAACCATCACCTCAACTTTTCATCTATAAAAACTTCATTTTTAGCCTAAAAACTACCTATAATAACTCATCATCCTCCCTAATTCATAATACAACATCAATTTTCTATCATTACACCTCACAACAACAACATTCACAAGATTAATCAAGTCCAAAATATAATCATTTATGATATCATGCATCAAATAACTAAGTACACTCATAAAAAAATAATTTACACTAAAACAGTTATTTCAATTACCACTAAATCAACATAACATCCTAGCAATCACCAACCATACTTATTAATTAAAAAATTAATGAAAATCACTAGCTTTCCTTACCTGATTGAGAAAGCTACCATAGTTTTAAACAACATATTATCCTTGTCTCAGCTCAAAAACTCTAAAAACACCTACAAACCATAGAATTATGATTAGAGTAAGTCCTTAGGACAACTGATAAACAAGGATCTAGTAAAAGAGATCAGATGACACATGCGAGGAATTCTATATGCATGTGTTTAAACTAACAATTAAGAAAAAAAGGAAATTGATCGGTAGATAATGGATAACTCACTGTTGTGATCTCCTAAGTCCTTCCTCATTGTCAAATAGATGTCTCAAAAATCATAAATCTTAGAGAGAAAGGATAAAGAACCAAACAATTGAGTTTTAGAAAGATAATGATTATTTTAGATAATGAGATGTGTTTATGAAATTCTATTTATATTATTGAATTATTTTAATATTAAAATATTTGATCTCGTTTTTTTAAAATATTTATCAATTCTAATACTCTATTTTTCAAATTTTTACAAAAATGATCACTTAAAAAAATAGAATTAATAAATTAATTATTTTAGTTTAAAAGAAAATATTTATTTAAAAAGTAAAATTAGAAAATAAATATAAACAATGAAAAATTCCTTTTATATATAGTTATAAATATAAGAATAGATTAAATATTATTTTTAAATTCATTTCTCATGTGAGCAAGTATTTTATAATTAAAAATATTAATTTTAATTTTTATATTACTTTTTCATTATTTTACACTAATTTCTATCAATTTAAATAGTTTATAAGCAAAACTCCTAAATAAGTTATTATATTAATAAATAATAAAGGAAATAAAAAGTCAGAAACAATAAATAATATAAAAAGATACTTATAAGTTGCTTTAACACCTAATAAATATATAAAATATGACATTAGAAATAATTTTTAATAAAATGTGTCAAGACCTTAAGACCACCATCTTTTTATTACATCTTTAAATTCTATATTAACATTTAGGTAATTTATGCATAAAACTAAAAAGTATCTTCATGATTATATCTTTTATTCCTCAAAAATATCATTAAAAACGAAAGAGGGATTACTATAAATAAACCCCACACTGAACAGTAGAAACATCCTGAGTATCTTTCTACTTTTATCAATATTTTATCACTAATTATCTCAATCACTTGCCTCTTATCTTTTTCCTTTTCTCTATCCTCTTCTTAACTGCAACCAATCTTCTTCAAAGATGAAAACTTTATTTCTTCCGTCTTTTTCTGATCCTCTACTTTTGTTATAATACGCCGTGGGTGATCAGTGCCTATGGTCGTTGGCCTCATCACTCATCATAAGGTAGAAGTGATTTGAGAGTTTCTGTACAGGGAAAAAGATCCCAATTTTCAGTGACCTAACCTTTTCTCTCTCCTTCCTCCTCTCACGTACACCCATATACATATAAATATATACCTTCTGGATCTCCTTCCACCTCTTAACGGATCGCAGATTCCATCAAGCTCATTTGGGTCTCCAAATTTTTGTTTCAGTTCCGAATGCTCTTAAATTCTGTTGTTTTCTTGTGTTCAAAGAGAAAACATGGCTGAAAGCAGGTACCTTTGTAGTCAACAGTGAAGGGTACATAGCAGCAGGTTCTTTTTCAACTTTGGAGAGTTCACTCAGCAAATTTCTTTCTTTTCTTTCACTGCTTTTACACTTTCTTTTTGGGAATTATTTATTGTCATCGACAATTTGCTGCTCTAAACCCTTTTCCTTGTACCCGTTTCTTTTTCTGCTCCTTAAGTTCACTTTGTTTGAGTCTTCCTTTTTCATTGGTTGCTTTACCATAATTTGACAAGGTGGCTGCTTAAAAATCTCATTGTTGATCCACACGGTGTCGGAAAATTTGGCTCTTTTTTTGTCTCTCTATTCTTGAGTTGAAGATGGAGTGTAGGAGAAAGAGGGATAATCCAAAATCAAACTCCACTTTTCCTGATGAGGTATTGGAAAGAATTCTAGGGATGTTAAAATCTCGAAAGGACAAAAGCTCGGTTTCTTTGGTTTGCAAAGAGTGGTATAACGCCGAGAGATGGTCAAGAAGGAGTGTGTTCATAGGTAACTGCTATTCTGTGTCTCCTGAGATCCTAACTCGCAGGTTTCCTAACATTCGAAGTGTCACACTGAAAGGGAAACCTCGTTTTTCTGACTTCAACTTGGTTCCTGCAAATTGGGGTGCTAATATTCATTCATGGCTGGTGGTGTTTGCTGAGAAGTACCCTTGGCTTGAAGAGTTGAGGCTCAAGAGGATGACTGTTACTGATGAGAGCTTGGAGTATCTGGCTCTCTCTTTCCCCAATTTCAAGGCCCTTTCCCTTCTCAGTTGTGACGGATTCAGCACTGATGGGTTGGCTTCAATCGCCACTAATTGCAAGTAAGAGTTATTTGTCTCTAAACTCTTGTGTGAGTTTGGTCCTATCCAGTAAATGCAATCAATTTGGGATTCGTTGAGGATTTTAATTTTACATTTTTCTTTTGTTAATATTTTGTTTGAATACATGGTTGGATTGGTTTGCTGGAGAGAATCGTGTTCTTGTAACGAATCACAGGTGAAGTGGCATGTTTTCTGTTAATGCTTGTGTTTCTCTTATCACTTTCTATTCATCTGGTGATGTTACTGTTTAAATATGAGATCTCTGCTTTTAACTTTTGGATGATGTTATACAGTTAATTTTTGAGTTTACTTTTTAACAGTTTTAAAAATTTGATTTGATTCTCCAGTTTAGATTGCCTCTTTTAACCAATTCTAATAATAGGTCAGGCTGTTGAAGCTATTTTCTCAGTTTTAGCCTTCAAGTTTTATCTAACCTTTACTTAATTGGTTCTTTTACATTTTTCCCCTCATGATTGGCTTCTTGTTTGGCATTTTCGTATGTTGTGCGGCTTTGTTACGAAATATTAGTAGTGAGATGTTTGTGAATTTTGTTTCGATTGGAAACAGAATCCCACTACAGAACTGTTTTTTACGAGGGCCACTTCTTTTTTTGTATGACGAAATTAACATTTAAGCATCAATTGAGTGGTAGCATGGTAATATTCCTTATATATACCATAAAAAAAGCAGGTAAGACACAGGGAATCAATGGACTTTTATTTCTCTAGAAGGTGGCCTTCTGATTTGTGCTGCCCAGTATGAGAATAGACCTTTTCTAAGATTGGTTATAGTTGTATGCCTGAGATGCTATTTATTCTTTAGCTGGAGAAAAGTTGATATGACTATTTCACTATGTGAAATTCTATAATGCATGTTCAAGAATGGGAATTTCCCATTAATTCATGGATTGGTTTATTGGAATTCATTAGTGTTGAGTAAATAATATTTTCTTTTCATTTTAAAAATTATAATGCAATTCTAAATACCCTGTAGAATTTGTGTTTGCTCTATTACATACGTATATTATGAAGTGATAGGGCGGCCCTCAAGTTGTATGTTCAGCTGCTGAAAACTACAATTATTTATAAGTTGGCTGGATTTAATTTATGACTGGGAGCATACAAAGTGTGAAAATTGTTGATTACATTAATTAAAACTATATCCTTTTTGGTACCTTAATAATCTTTGTTATGTATTTCAAAATCTCAACTCATGGTACTTCCATATCTGAGTAATGGAAAATAGGTATTGTTTTCATTATGATCACTTTCTTTGCCTACTCTTTCCTTTGACCATACATAATCTTCTGCATTCTACGTGAATGCAGGAATTTAACTGAACTTGACATACAAGAGAATGGTATTGAAGATAAGAACGGCAATTGGTTGAGCTGTTTTCCTGAAAGCTTCACATCATTGGAAGTACTGAACTTTGCCAATCTTCACAACGATGTAAATTTTGATGCACTTGAGAAACTTGTCAGTAGATGCAAATCATTAAAGACTTTGAAGGTTAACAAAAGTGTAACACTGGAACAATTGCAAAGGCTTCTTGTTCATGCTCCTCAGTTAGGTGAGCTTGGTACTGGCTCATTTTCACAAGAGCTGACGGCACAGCAGTCCTCAGAGCTTGGAAGTGCATTCAAAAATTGTAAAAATCTTCACACCCTTTCGGGGTTATGGGTAGCTACAGCACAATATCTCCCAGTTCTGTACTCTGCTTGCACAAATCTAACTTTCTTGAATTTTAGTTATGCTCCTCTTAACAGTGATGATCTTGCTAAGCTCCTTGTTCACTGCCCTAAGCTTGAGCGTCTATGGGTATGTCTTTTTATTGTGTTCTTCATCGCATGGTTTCATTGATATTGGAATTTTCACGAACAGAAGCCCAAAAGCTTGAGTTTTTATTGTCTTTTTTTATCATGGTCACCATATGTGAACAAAGATCATAATAGATACTTGTCAAATTATGCAAAATGCATGTAAAATTTAACATGGTGGTGATTCCAAGTTGATGGTGCATGGGGTGGCAGATATTTTTCAAATTTCCTTTGCCTGCTAATGAAAATGTATTGGGACACGCATTTTACTCATTAAATAACTGACAGGTTGTGGACACAGTTGAAGACAAGGGGCTAGAAGCTGTTGGATCACACTGTCCGTTGCTTGAGGAACTGCGTGTTTTTCCTGCAGATCCCTTTGATGAGGGCATTGCTCATGGGGTTACTGAATCAGGGTTTATAGCAGTCTCTCAAGGGTGCCCTAGACTTCACTATGTTCTCTACTTTTGCCGTCAAATGACCAATGCTGCTGTTGCTACCGTTGTACAAAACTGCCCTGACTTCACTCATTTTCGACTGTGCATCATGCACCCTGGCCAGCGAGATTACTTGACACAAGATCCTATGGACGAGGCCTTTGGATCTGTTGTTAAGACTTGCAGGAAACTCCAGAGGCTTGCATTATCAGGTTATCTGACTGACCTGACTTTTGAGTACATAGGAAAGTATGGAAAAAACTTGGAAACTCTTTCAGTCGCATTTGCCGGAAGCAGTGATTGGGGCATGCGTTGTGTGCTCGACGGCTGTCCAAAGCTGAGGAAACTCGAGGTAAGGGACTGCCCATTCGGCAACGATGCTCTTCTGGCAGGTTTGGGGAAGTACGAGTCAATGAGGTCGCTGTGGATGTCAGACTGTGAAGTGACAATGAATGGGGTTAGAGAGTTGGCCAAGGAAAAGCCTAGGTTGAATGTTGAAGTCATAAACGAAGAAACCTACGACAATCAACAGGCTAAAAAGGTTTATGTCTATCGTTCTGTTGCTGGGCCTAGAAGGGATGCCCCTCCTTTTGTTCTCACTCTCTGAAATGCCATCTCCACTCCTACTTTGAAGCTCAAAATGTCCTTGGTAACACTCTCTCTATCACACATGCTTCTGTGATTCAGTCCTTTTGAAGTTTGTATTTTCTACTAATATTTATGTTTACTCGTTTTGATGTGCAGCCTTTGGTTGCCTCCATCGCAGATGGCAAAACCTCTACTGTTTGTTATTCGAGACTCAACAATATGGAAGGTGGGAGGAAAAAAGGGACTGTGCATGATTCAAACAAACTTCAATCATGTTTCCAATGCTTGATTTTTCTCTTGGTATATCATAAATCCAGCTTCTTTTGACACCCTATAATTGCAATACTTGGCTTAATGATATACTAGCTGGACCCACTGAGATAAATAATGAAACTATCGACCAAGTCACAACAAATATGAGCATCGATTAAAGACAGTTTATAAATTCAGAGGATCGTGGCGGAAGTCTATATACTTATCTGTGCTCTTTTTCTCCTTACTGAAGACATTATTTTTGTTCTCATTGTAATATCTATTCAAGACAATGCAACATTCCCATCTGAAAATGGAGGAAACCATGGCAATAAATGAGGTTAACAGAAATAGATTCATGTTTGATTGGATAATTTTTTGCAGCATTATTATTGACTCGCAAATCAGTTTATTTGGATTTTGATCATTAAAGGTGTCGGCTATGTTTGGTAAGACTTTTCAGTTAATTTACTTTTTCTTTTTTTTTCTGGCTGAAAAACTTGTGTGATCTTGTTATCAATCTTTGGTATACTAGGGTTTTTTTTTATTAGCTTGTGGTTTTCTTTAATTTACTTCTTCTGTTGTTTTTTCTGTGAGATAACTTTTTTAGTTTTACTTTTGACTATATAAGGATATATAATAAATTACTTTTTTTTATATATTACATTATTTATTTTAATCATTAGATTGTCTACAATATAAACTTCAAGATATTGATAGATGATAGTTTTTTATATATACTTTTTAACTACTATATTGATTAATATAATGAAAGTACGATTTCTATTTAAAAGTACGAAGTTTTATTATATTTTAAATTCGATTGGATTTTTTAAAATAAAGTTGAATAGTATAATAGATAATAAAAAATCTAAAAAGCAAAATAAATAATTTAAGGATTTGATTTGTGAATAAAAAACACAAGTTTGAATTAACATGTTTAATTCTGTCATTTTATATTTATTAATTTTTATATCAAACATTTATGATATAATAATTTAATCTAACAGCTTCCAGCTACCAGATTTAACTTCTAAGTAGCATTTCAGGTAGTTTGGGGACACAACCTCCATGAAATGAAAAAAATTTACTATGCATGTTTGATATAGCGAAGTGGTATGACGTATGATCAAAGTATAACCCATAAACAGACTAAGAGCAATAGTGAAGAAAATTTCTGACCAGCTTTAAAGTTAAAGAATGGTTGCGGAAAATAGTAAGACATGCAATATGGTGAGTAATTTGTTTGTTCCTGATTCGATGAATGACTTCATTAAGGATAGGTTTGACTTTAACTACTGAACAGATTTAATTCATGTTTTTTTTTTCTTATCAGAGATGCCATTAAACATGCATAAAGTGTCAAAAAGAAACGTTACCATTAATATATCTTAGAACTCCCTTTTTTCATGTAAACATATTTCGGAATATGTTTTTTATTTTTAGGAATTAATGTTTTGGAATATATTTTCAGATTTGGAAGAAAAAAAGGATGCAGGAAGTAGCTGCGGTTTTTCACTTATTATTAGTCCATCTCTCTTCTATAGGGCTTCAATCCAAACTTTTCGTTTTGTTTGTCTAAATTAAAAACAACTGAACTTTTTCAAGAGAAAACATTTCTCCTCTATACGACAAGCTTGCTTTAAAATGATTAAGCATCTTAGTCAATTAACATAACAATGCTTCATCATATTCAATATGCGCATCAATATTTACTAGATAAAAAATCAATTTGTTGAGTCTATATCTTCAAACACTAGTTGGCATTACAAGATACACAGAACACTAGGTGCATCAAGCACTTCCAGTTTAGACTATCTACAAAATATTGAGTCTATATCAACATTATTAAAAGAAGTTTGTTTTAATATTTATTCGTAAATACATTTTTAAAATTATTTATTTTTTATCTTTTAAAGTATACTTACTCACATTAAAAAGAAAAAACTTGAAAGGAATATTGATCATGGTGTATTCTTAAATTCCAATATTTTTATTATCATTTAATAATTATTCCATCATTAAAATTTTAAAAATAAATCAATATTTTTATCCCTGTGATAGACACATTAAAGTTTTAATGGATTGAACAAAGGAGGGTGTCCACAGGAGGAATCCAAAAAGAAAAAGATAACAAAAATACCAAGAATAGAGAGATACAGAACAATAGAGAATAGGGTTCTCAAAAGGTAAGAAGCCTACAGTTCAACTCAAGAGACGATCATAGTTTTATCTCTCTCTTCAAGATTCTATTTTTA
The DNA here is from genome assembly GCF_016808095.1 of Vigna angularis. Lineage (NCBI taxonomy): Eukaryota > Viridiplantae > Streptophyta > Magnoliopsida > Fabales > Fabaceae > Vigna > Vigna angularis. Next base: position 52,238,436 of record NC_068970.1, on the reverse strand, counting down.
TATATAAATGTTTAGGCATATATATATATATATATATATATATTATTAGGATTGATCTGAAAATCTCTCTTGCAATTCTGATTTGGTATGGTAAATAGTATGTGCAGGTTTTATTATGTGAGTAATTGGAAATAAAATAATGTTGTGATAAAAGAGAATATTACTTTTTATGCAAGTTGTGGCTAGAAACAGTGTAAAGAGTGATTTTTATTACATACTTTTATAATTTTATATGGATTTTTTTATGATACATTCAAAATTGATATAGAATGTGAAATTTTTATGATAGATTCAGAATCGACATAAAAAGTAAAAAGTTTTCATGTGGATATTATTTATATCGATTCTAAAAACCAATATAGAACATAAACAGTTTTTAATGTACTAGTGACCTTTTATTATTTGTGATGTTTGATGTATATCTTGAATGGTCTGTCCCATATTTATCCCTTCACAACTCCCATTCTCCAACTAAATGTAAGGCTATCATAACTTGAAACTGATGTTTGGTAAGAGGTCTATTTTTTAGATTTTTGTTTTCTATACATGCATTTGCATTTGATTATGCACCAACTCAGTTTATATATGAAGGGTTTGTTTAAGGGAGATCCATAAGTTAATGTCTAAATTTAAGTTAATTTAATTTGACTGTAAGATGACTAAAACTAGTTTCTAAACTCATATCTTTTATAAAAAAAAATAATATAAACTAGTTTTCATCTTTTATTTCAAATAAATTATTCTATATTATCATTAAAATACAATTCAATATATTATTACTAAAATACAAATGAATCTGCAAATATAATTCTAAATTACATTTTAACTACAACAAGCACAGGCCTATTTAGAATTTCTGTTTAGTTTATTAAACTAAATAGAAACCCTTCACAGATCATATACACCATTTTTGTTTCTGTAATATCTTTAACAAGAAAATTTTTTGTGCAAATAGGTTTCCAGTTTTGTGAATCATGAGATGGTGTGCAAAGTTGAGGTAAGATATAGCTAATAATTAAGTATATTGACCTTATAGGGTTATGCAGAGGACCATCGTTTTCTTGCAGTCATGCTCATCAAAGCAAAGTAATTGGTGAAGATAGTAAAAGGGAATAGGGGTCTCAATCGCATTACTCCACTTGCTGTTCTTCCAATCGACTCACTATTTCTCAACTTTTAGTGGTTGGACATCATGCTTGCTTCACGCATATGCCAAAATAGCCCAAGTAAATCATCAAAGAAAAATAATAGAAAAAGGGTTCTTTCTATTTGTTCTTTTAGCTAAAATGACAGTAATATAAATTATTTAACTACCACCTATATGTGTTGTTCATCATAAATTATTATAGTTTTCACTCATTACACGTGTATCATTTTATCTGACATACAAAAAGAATTAATAACACTTATTTATATGTCATATCAAAAGTAATTAACAGTGACATCAACTGGCTATGGTTATTTGACATGCTTAAAATTTAAATGCATGTATAAAAAGTTCAAAATTTGAACCCAATCTATACTATGTTTGGATATGATGATAGATTTGAGGGAGTAAAAAGGAACAAATTTACGAGAAAAGAATACTTTGTTTGGATTGATAATGGATTTGAGAGAGTAAAACAATGGAATAAATTTAAGAGGAAAAAATGTAACATCCCAGATAAGCATATAACATAGTAAGTCCACATTTAAATAAAAGAGAATTGTTAGAGTAGACTGTAAATAAAGTAGTTAAGCTTACGGTCATTCCAAAATGAGACATAATTTAAAACTTAAATGCAAATAGAGTATTTCAAAAGGATAGGAATCACCGGAAAATTCTCAAGTACTAAATAGTAATTCAAAATACAAGAAATACTAAGAGAATCCTAAGGAGACTAAGCAGCAACATCGTCTTCCTCCAAAGTCTGCTTCAGAGGCACCTCATCCACCTCTGCTCACATCCAAGTGGATGATCATTGCAAAAGAAAGCATACCCAAGCAAACACAAACACACAAGCAAGGGTGAGCTAGATATAAAAATCATGTTATAACAGTCATAGGCAACATGCAACTAAAGACGGATATACTATACTATACAAACATGACTTGTTGCACTTAAACTTGACTCATCCGGACTTAGAATGATTGTCGAGCTATGGCGGGTTATGCACTCGTGGTGGCTTCTACTGCTTTGCAAAGCCATTTCCAAGGGGTTTCACCCTACCACACTCACGAGGTTAGTCCGTTATCACTCACCTTGGGCCATACTGGAAGCACCCAAGACTAGGACCTCCTGCTACTCCTCACCACATGGATCAATCCTCTCTACTTGAGAATGAAAGACCATTGGAGCGTCAGGAAAACCCCCAAGATTGAGTTACCGTGCAAATCATTCTAAACACACTGAAAGGGCACCACCATGTTTCCCCCTTGAGGATCATGGAATTACGTCCAATACTAATACTTTCCACTTTAACACCAACATATTAATGCACACATAAACCTTTAAAGAAACTGGAACAATTAAGTAAAATAGCATACTAGAATAAATAGGAATAAAGGCCGAACATAAAACATCAACACCTAAAGGGCAAGACCGAACACCCTGTGAATAGGGGAGACCGAACGACATCTCACTTCCCAAAGGACAGGACCGAACGGTCCATACATGGTAAGACTGAAGAAGTGGCCGAACATTATTCAGGATCGCTCACTAAGAGAGACCGAACGCTACCTAAGAGACCGAACGCTACCTGAGACCGAACGCCACTTAAGAGACCATCCACTGAGACCGTACGCTACTTAAGGGACCATCCACTAAGACCGAACGCTACCATAGACCGAACGCTAACTAAGACCGAGCACTATCAAGACTGAACGCTACCTAAGACCGAGTGCTAACACTGAACTCTACTTAAGACCGAGCACCAAGACCGAACGCTAACAAGGCCGAGCATTAAGGCCGAACGCCAACAAGACCGAGCACTAAGGCCGAACTCCAACAAGATCGAGCACTAAGGTCGAACTTCACTTGAGACCGAGCACCAAGGCCAAACGCCATTACGACCGAACGCTCAACAGCATATGGCCGAACGGTTATCAGCCGCGAAACTGCATAATTCTGCAGAATTTATGCAGAATTATGAACAACACCTAACACAACAATTCCTAACTATTTTTACTAACTTCTAACACCCTTAATTCTTGTTTTATACTTAATTAAACTCATCTAAATGATTCTGAACATTCCTACTACCATTCTAAAGTGATTAAGATCAAGTTTTGTCTTTTGAAACATCAATTTCCACAACTTAAGGACCCAATTTCGATTTTACCACTTCTAACATGTTCTAGTCAAGTTTTATGATCCTAACAAGTCACAAATGACTTGCCTAAGATGTTCCAACAGCCTAAATGTGCCCAGAGCCCCTACTTCCCAAAATCACTACCTCACTTCCTCTCAAGTGACCCCAAAACACTACCAGTTTACTCAAAATAGTGCATACTTTCCTTACCTTCCACTTGATCACTCCTCCAACAGAATACATACATCAAACATATCAATCTCAAATATCACCTCAGCCCAACCAAATCCACAGTCACAAATTTCCAGCATACAATTCATACAACAAATCTCAAAAACACAATTTCAACCCAAACAACATAGTCACACAGAGATCAACACATTTGCACATTTCATAATAATAAACTTTAAGAAAACCTAGCTCCCCTTACCTTGAAACTTCTTTGCTCAGCTCAAAGACCCGCAGCTCCAGTACCCCACACACGAATAATCTAGACAGCACCCTACAACCCGAAATGCGGTGATTAAGAACAGCTCTTAGAGCTAGAATGAACGAAGGAAAAATAAAGGAGGGTACACTAGGCACATGCAACTTGCCCTAGGTCCCAAACAGCAGAGAACAGTGAAGAGCTACTTACCCGCTGAAGAATGAAAATTTATTCGGACGGTTACGAAGGTCTCTACGCCGCGGTCACTTGGGCACCACCTAATCCAACATGCAACCACTAAACGTGAGGGAATGGTAGAGAGAAGGCAAAGAGAAATGGAGGAACAAGCTTTTTAGAGAGAGAATGGGAAGCTGAGATAATGAACTCATATATGAAAAGTCCTTCCTAAGGTCTTAGTGCCCTTAGTGTTATGAGCCTGACTGCTTCAACATAAGGCCCAACTGCCATATATTTTCAGACCCTTACAAAAGAAAGTAAAAAGTAAATTTATTTGGATTAGGAGATAAAAGAGTTCAAAATAGAAAATATAGAAAATTTTGTAAAAGTGTGTAAGTATAATGGGTATGATATATAAAAAATTATTTTAATTATAAAATTTTAAGAATATAATTTTATTTTTGTTGTTAAAATTAATTTAAAATAAAGGTTAATTAGTTTAAACTATATTAAAATAAAATATGAATTATTATTTAAAATAAAAAAGTTTTAATTGATGAAATTAGGTTTAGAAAAAATGTGATTGGTAGAAATTAAGTTAAAATAATTTAGAGTGATTATTTTAAATAAAATTTAATTTTAATTTTAATTTTAATTAATGACCATTTATAAATGCTAACCTCTTATACTTAACTACTTTTTAAGTGTCACAATTTACATTCTCTAAAAACATAAATTATGAATGTAGTTTGTTAAAGCATAAACTTTACATTCGATTTTGACTTAACCCCAAATGACTTAATGCCTCATTATAAGTAAATACATCTCAGTCATGAACTAACCAAACCACCACACCAATATGCACAACATATGTATTTGAGACTTACTGGTTAATTATTTATGAATGAGGTAACCTGATCCACGTAAAAAACCAGTAACCACCAAACCAAAAAATTCCTTCACTAAATAATATACAATAAAACAACAATTCTAATAATGAAATTTCACCCAAATTTGATCAATGTGATATCATCTATTTTTATCTACTGTGTGTTTGTATAAATTAATTAATAAAATCAACTTCTATCTTGTTTAATCTTCAACTTTATCTTGTTTTACATTTTTTTTTTGTATTTTAGTTATTTTATGTTTTTTTACCTTTAATCTCTATTTTGAATGTGTAAAATAAGGCAATAGGAAGAAATTTCGATAGAAGAAAACAAATTAAAACTTAAGAAAGCATAATTGGACAAGAAAGAATGATTTTTAGACAAATACCCACTCCAAGGGTACTAGAATCGCATCCAGCACTGCAAACTTGAAGAAAAGAATTACCTATAGGGTTATATTGCCATGAACCCCGGACGACAAAAAAAAAACAGTCACAATTAGGCACCAGGTTGACTCGCTGACCAAGCTGGTTGCTCACTAGGCGAAAATGACAACCCAAACCTTTGAGTCGTTGGACGAAAATATTACTCGCCTAGCGAGTTACAAGTCAAAGATCATTGATTTTTAGGTCCTGACACGCAAAAGTGGGTATTTAATCATGTTTTCAAGATATTTTTAGGGATTCTCTCCTCCCATACTCCATTCTTCACTTAGAGCGACTAGAAGTGGCCCTTAGAGACTATTTAGGGTGTTGGGAAGCTCTCCCTTCCCCTCTTACTGGGCTTCAATCTTCATCAATGGTGATTTTGCCTTTTTTGGGTTGAAGAGGAAGATGAGTCACAAATTGAAGATGAAAATGTGAAAAGGAAACGTGATTGAAGCATGAAGTAGAGGCAAAGAATCTTGAGGAAGGGTGTGCATATCTCTTTGGTTTCAATTTCTTCCTTATCTCTTCAATATATAAATCCTAAGTTCTCCACCATGGAGAGCTAACCCTATTTTGTTGAGATTAAATGTAATAAATTGAATCTTGTGTATTTTGTAATGTTAATACATATGCTTTTCCATTTCAAAGTTAGTATTTAATTTTATGCTTAGTGTTTGCTATGGCTTGATCATTCATGGATTGATTGTTGGTTCTTAAGGTGTTTGAAAATATCTTTTAAACCTAGAATTGAAATTGAATACCTAATAGAACTTGTATATAGGGATATAACATGATTCATTAATAGTCTTAAGACTCTTGAACTTAATGCATGATTGTTTCTTAAGGATTCAAGAAATTGAAATTTGATGAGTTATCATAGACTCCAAGTCACTAGAGATAGGATTTGAGTATACTGGTGAGTTGATTTTTACTTAAATACAAAATTGAGATGTTCATGAATGCATGAGAATGAAGTTGATGAAATCTAATATTGATAATTGTAAATAATCTGTTAAATTTCTTGTCGCACACCAACTATTTGATAAAAATATAGAAAGAGTTTCGTTTGTTTTATTTTTAATTTTGTGATTTAATTGAGTTATTAAGTGTAAGAGTTGTCAAATGTTACAGAAGTCCTTTGGAAGAGAACGATATTGTAAGAAAAGTAATGCCTTATATCTCAAGCCAATAGGGGGTGAATTGGATTAGGCCTTTTAAAATGATCTTTCCAAAATCTTTATGAGTTCTTTGGCTTTCTTGAAATCAATAAACAAAAAGTGATGAATCAACAACAAGAGATAAAGAGTATAGAAAGATCAACACAAACAATCTATACTAGTTCGGCTAATCACAAGCCTACATCCAGTCCTCCTTAGTTGAAAGGATTCCACTATAATTGATTAAGTTTACAGAAAGACAAAGATACCCCTCTCAATTCACTCCTCTCCACACTCAAAATCAATATAGTAATACAAGAGATGAATAACCTCATTCTCTTACACAACCGAGAACAATCACAGCTCTCAAAAACTCGCACAGGTACACAATCAAAAATTGTTTATGATGAATCAGATCTCCAATTCACACTCCTCTAATATAGATCAAATCAAAATAGCTTAAGCACACTTTCTTGAAAGAATCTTGATGGGTAATCAACCAATGAAGCCTTGATTCTCCAAGATCACTTCTTGAACGCTCCTGTAACTAAAACTTAGTGAAAACGTTATTATTTGAAAATGATAATGATTTATTGTTTTGAAACAAGTCTCAAGACGCATATATATATATATATATATATATATATATATATATATATATATATATATATATATATATATATATATATATATATATATATATATGATTTTTTGTATCTCGGTGCATTATAATCTATTAAGATTTTTATGTAATCTGTTAAGTTTTTGCTTCTATTTTAATAGATTGTTCTCAGCATCTAATCGATTATTTAATCATATAAAGCCATTTATTGATTTATTTGACTGTTATAACATATCAAACTATAAATGCAAAGGAATAGATAAAGTAAATAGATTTAACATGCCCACTTAGAACTCGCTAGGATAGGCTCTAATCATGGCTCTGATACCATGTTAGTAGTGGGTTTTAAGCCTAACTCAACCCCACAAAACCGGCTTGTAAGGTGAGGTTTGCACCTCACTTATATATTATCATTTGGCCTTATCTCTAGTCGATGTGGGACTTCCAACACACCCCCTTCACGCCGAGGTATAGACATCTCGTGCGTGATAGTAGAAATTGGGTGGTCCGATAGCGGCCCGATTGCGGGTGGAAGAGAAGAATAGAATGCCCACTTAGAACTCGCTAGGATAGGCTCTAACCATGGCTCTGATACCATATTAGAAAGTGAGTTTATGCCTAACTCATCCCCACAAAACCGGCTTGTAAGGTGAGGTTTGCACCTCACTTATATATTATCATTTGGCCTTATCTCTAGTCGATGTGGGACTTCCAACACACCCCCTTCACGCCGAGGTATAGACATCTCGTGTGTGATAGTAGAAATTGGGTGGTCCGATAACGGCCCGATAGCGGGTGGAATAGAAGAATAGAATGCCCACTTAGAACTCGCTAGGATAGGCTCTAACCATGGCTCTGATACCATATTAGAAAGTGAGTTTATGCCTAACTCATCCCCACAAAACCGGCTTGTAAGGTGAGGTTTGCACCTCAATTATATATTATTATTTGGCCTTATCTCTAGTCGATGTGGGACTTCCAACACTTAGCTAAATTGTCTATCCAATTTCCATTCTAAATAGATTATCTCACTCATGAAACATTTTATGGCATGCTTTCTATTTTAATCGATTAGATACCATGTATAATCGATTACTATATAACAATTTGCCCTTGTTAAACATATGTTGAATTGATTATTTCAACCAGAAATATGATTGTTAATTTGTTTTAAGCATGATTCATTTAACAATAATAAATCATTTGTTGTACAAGAAACCATAAAATCATTCTTTTGTTCATCATAAAAAACAAAGTTATATAAGGAGTAAAGCTCCCCCTATCAACAAATATTTATCATTTGCTATGTGCGACAGATACACTTTTCATGTAGTCTGTTTTCCACTAATATCATGTGTGTTCTAAACAATGTTGCAAAGTCATAATTGAACCACATAATTGATTCTACTTCAAAACAAGTAAAGAATCAATTATGTCCACCAAGAAATTGATTTTAGCCAGTAGAGAATTGGTTCTACCTAGTACAGAATAGATTTTTGCATTCAGAGAATTGATTATGTTTAGGCCAAAATTGATTCATTCATCTTAATTATGTGTTGTTCGTGTCTTCATACCTTATTATCTTCCACACAAACACAATCATGGTCTCCTTTGCACCTTTCAACCAATCATGCATGCGTGGGAGCAAACAAAATCTTACCTCATATGTGGCAAATCTTCACACAATATTTTGGAGATGCCAAGATAAATGTGTAAAAATTTTGGAAGTGGAAAATACATTAAAATTAAAAAAAAAACTTATTTATATATTAATAAACATACATATAAAAAAAATTAGGGGACCAAGGCCTCCAATAATGTTTCTAAACTTTGTCACTAACAAATGTTCCTACTAAGGCAAAGCCAACAATTGTTTCAGCATAAGCAACTTCACACTTCAATGAAGATAACTAACCAAACATGATGTATGCATGAAAGCTAACATTTATTTCTCTCTTATACCACAAGTAGAGTGAAAATAAGGCTAAAAATGTCAAACAATGATTGTATAATTGACTTCTTGATGTTTATGTTCGAGAAATCTAAAATCATCATCTGTTTTTTCATTATCGCACCTTACATCATTTCAAATTAGTAGAAAAAAAAATCACACATTTACTATTTTCAATTTGTGTAAATAGTATACACTTAGAAACAAACACACCCAATAAAAAAAGGAATATGAAGTTAAAAAAATTATGTGTTATGATAAATTCGTCAAACTTGATGCTCATATTTGTTTTATCTTATTTATTGGATAAAATATACCGACTAACTTCATTTTCTTTTAAAAATTAAAGTAAAAGATATTACTTTTATCATATAATTTGAACGATAAATATATGTAATAACATTATAACATTATTACCACTTACAAATTACCTTTTAATCATTAAATATAATACAATAATTTAAGATAAGTAATAATTATTTTAATTTACTTAATTAAAAATATTAATTAATCAGTTAAATAAATTAACAAATATATATAAAATTAAATTACTTTTAAAAAATAAAATTAAAAATATTAAAAGCTTTTTGTCTATTCTCTGACAAGACAGATTAAGATATTTAACCACCTGGCCAATCCAAAACACACCGACACCCCTAATAGAGTAATTACGAAGTGAAAAAGTAGAGTTATTAAAATATGGAAATGCATTATACTTTGATAATGTGGGGGTTAAAGTGGACAACAATAGACGTTTCCTTTTATGCTAAAATAATATTTATGAATGGTACATGTGAAAGTGAATGAATATAGAAACTGTAAATTATACTATTTTAAATTGGTGCATCTTCATACAAACAAATCAAATCGTCTCAATTTTACCTAAAAACTATAATCTATTACTATTAGCCATTAGCCATGTACACATCAGAAGTGTTGAGCAAAATTCTTAAACTATAGTTGAGTCAAATTTTATCTCTGTAACGCTTTGTGCAATGAAATTGGAAGAAGTCGTAAACTTTGTGGAGTAAATTATGAAAATCTATGTGCGTTGATTCATCTGGGGATCAACGCACATAATTGGCATATTTTGGTTTTCTAGTTGAAACGTTAAAAAGCGTGTTGTTTTGCTTAGATCATATGCGTCAGTATCTACTATATATTAAAGTTTGTTACTTCTAACTGTAGACTTTGTGTAAGCAAAACTAAAGTAGGAAATGATGATGAGGTTGTTATTGTCTCTGTTTAATGTTTCTGAGAGAGTTCTGAAAAATTTTCCGTTAATGGATTTAAAGAATGTTGCTATCAACAACCTTGTACGCTGTTTTTTCATAATTGTTCTCCTATCCCCAAAATATTCATTGATCGAAAGTGATGGGATACAGAAACTGTAATGCCGAAGAGACAACATACTTACGCTATCATATTACAAAAGAAACAAGGAATTCTGCTCAAATTATAAAGCTTTGAGCAACACCCTTAAGAAAAGGAATTTTTATTGTTTTACAAATCATTGGCGTTTTCTTCAAACCAAATTCGATTGCTTGAACCATAAAACAGATTCATCATGATAATAATTAACGTAGTTTTGTATAATCCATGTTCCATGATACGTGGAATGATTATTGACATATTGTTCGTATTGTAAAGAATTTATAGTAGCCACAGCAAGCAATCTTCTGTAGCATTGCTGTTTCCCAATTTGTTATATTGGTTAGGACTCAAGACATTAATTTTTTTTTTATGTTTACTTTTCTCTTGAAAGCTAAGACATTTTCAGAATTTTCTACTGTCTAGAATTTCCCTTCTTCCCTACTCAAAGGCACCACCATGGCATTTTACACCTAACATGGCTATAAGGACCGAAAAAAAAAGAATGGTACTGTGCTTTTTGATTCAAATGAAGAACCCCTTTTCACTCCACAGTAATTTTGAGACAAAACTTATGAAAGTGATCATGATTACAACTTAAAAGTGGATGTGGGAAGCTAAAACTGAATTAGAATCTAGATCCATTTAGTTTGATTAAAAGTAACTTAAGTAGGAGTGCAGAAATCAACAAAACAACAACATTGGAGAAAAATATGCCACATGCTTCCATTAATGGAGTGACATACATGCATGATAAGGGATGCTGACCCCTGAATTGAGGCATGTGCTGATTGCAGATTACATATTGCAATTATAAACTATATGAAGCAATATATAAAGTAATGAACACATAGTTTCCAATGCATTGTTCATGTTGGTCCTAAAATTAATTACTTAGCTTTGTAAAACAGCCAAGGTGAACTGTTTTGATTATTCTGCGGGGTCACATTCCAGAAGATAAAAATCCGTGACCAGCAGAATAATGGTATTTTGACCTTTAATCTAACAGTGTTTGTAAAAAATTAGACACCAATTGTCTGATGGATCATTCTATCTTGTTTTAGTGCTAATATCTTATTTGTCTTGTACTAGGATTTAAAAATTCACCTTGATCATCTTTACCCTTCTTGTCTTTTCCAACACACACCCATAAATTCTGCGAAAGTTCATATTCTACGTAGTGAAAGTCAATATTTTAATGCTTTTAGTCTGGATTGTCATGACAAGGGACAGCTTTACTCTTTTGCTTTGAGCCTGAGTTGTGTAGTGGTTATTACCATTGGGACCTTTTACTGATCATGGTTTCTCGTGAACCCTCTTTTGTGTCTCGAAACTGTGCACACTTTTTGAGATATATGAGCACCATTTGATTTAGAGGTGATGGTGTGGGAAGGATTTGATTGCAATGTGGAGTTGCATGTATGGTAGTGGTTCCCTTCATTGGCTTTTGTTGGACTCTTCTCTTCTATGAGTTCACAAGCCAAAAGTGTTGGAAAAGAAAGCAACTTTTTTCTCAATTAGTTATTTGATTCACTCCCCCACTTCCTATTCTAAAGGTCACTGCTTGCTCAAGGCATCCACCAAAGGGTTTCACATGGTAGGGTGTGTCATGTGTGGCCTTGTCATTTCCATTCCAAGGACATTCAAAGCTATCACCTTTTATTTTCTTCACGTAATTAAAGCTCTGTCCTAAATAAACTGTGGTCCATCTGCACTTTCATCTACTCTTTCACTACTAATTCACTCGCTTTTCCTCTCTTATTTACTATCAACTACACCTTAAACAACATTCCTATACCTCTCTCATTGCTTATTTTCTTCGCCCAGTTGTTACCAATTCAGCAACATGAAATACAAACACTATCCTTTATACTCACTCATCAATCTTCTGGGAAAACGCAGTAAAAGAAATTTCAGTATGTGAAGTTAGACAGAAAAATAGTAACTTTGTCCTTGTATACTAAAAGTCTATCCATATTTTTCAGCTGACACATGGTCTAAATTGTAAGAAATTCTGCGGTTTTCAATAGAAATGAACACTGGCCGATAAAAAGTCATATAATACATTTAAAAGGGTAATAATAAATCAGAGGAATATACCTTTTGAGGTCGGAAGGAGCAGAATTTAGTTATGAATCATGTTTGAATTAAAATTCAATGTCTTCTGCATTTTTCAAAATTATTATGTTATCTTTAAGTAGTTTTGAAATTGTTAGAAACTGACTATCCTGGGTATAATAATTGCAAGATAATGCCAGGGCCCCCCTCCAAAATCTTATTAATCGGACTCGTAAGCCGAACTGAAAAGTTGGTTGATTAATTTATATTGTTGACGTTGTGTTTAATTAGTAGTGTACCCAAAGTTGAAATTGCATCATGGTTATTGTACCGGGTCCACCAATTGAAAAAGATGAGACCTACTTTATAATAATTGTTAACGAAGCTTATGAGCATGAATATACCATTAAGACTTTGGTTCATTATTGCTGATTTGTAATTTCCTATACTATTCAACACTTTATTTAATTAGTACAAAGAACCTATTTCATGATCCCTCCACCTCTACCACTGGGACAGGTTTAAAATAGAGATCAAAACCAAAAGGCTTAAGTTCATACAAACTCCAGAAGTTTGAGTTTGAATGCCATCATAACATAATAGAGTGCATTAATTATGTTAAAGTTTTAATTACAGGAAGTAAGAGAAGATGATGAGAGTAGCTGCAGCAAAGGATGGGTTATGGATATGCTAACACAAAGTAACAGTTAACCATAATAACTAAGTTCTGTAATTCATGTCTTGCTTCTACCTCACCTTTTGTTTGTCCTATGTTGAAGTATTATAATTTTGTGAATGTACAGATACGGACAAAACTATGTTCAGAAACACGAACTACCACCTACATGATTCCGTCTAAATAGCCATTCCTAGATCCAACTTCTCTGGGCCTCCTTTGTCTCCCTTCAACACACTTATAACTTCCCAACACTGTGCCAACTGCAATGTCACAATTGCACATTAACACTACATAAACCACACTCAACCCCAAGGGTATTTCCGTCATTTCACATACTACAGTCCAATTGGACCAGTTCTGTATCAACTCAACTGCAATCCAAGGATAAGCATACATTTGCAGCAACAGTGTCACAGTGAAATTCTCTTTCTTTCTTTCTTTCTCTTTGGTCTGATATCACAAGATCGTTGGTTACTTGGAGTCCGAACTTGTAACGTATTTCGCCGGAATATTCCTCCGGGAAATGGGGTTTCTCAATAGCCACTGAGGATTAACAAAGATGGGTGATGGAGAAGAATTCGTCGGAGCTTCGGGTCTGCGGCGAGCGGTGGAGCTCATCCTTGCCGTGCTCTCTCTGTCGCACTCGATTCGTGTCTTCGCGGGGAAATGGCAGCTCATTCGTAACAAGCTGGAGGAGCTTCACGGAGGTTTAGTTGCCGCCGAGAACTGCGACCCCGGGGAGAGCCCGTCGCTTTCGCGGCTGGTGGGGGCGGTGGCGGCCACCGCGACGGAATGCCACGATCTGTGTCGGCGCTGCGTGGATGTTTCCTACAGTGGGAAGCTTCTGATGCAGAGCGATTTGGACGTGGCGTTCGCGAAGCTCGATGCGCACGCGAGGAAGCTCTCTGAGATATACAAAAGGGGGATTTTAACAAATGGGTTCGCGCTGGTTGTGTCAAAGCCGAGTCTTGGCGGTTCGAAAGAGGACATGAGGTTCTACGTGAGGGACTTAACGACGAGGATGAAGATTGGAGATTTGGGGATGAAACGACAGGCGTTGCGGAACCTCCTAGAAGTTGTGCTGGAGGATGAAAAGTATGTGAAGGTGGTTGTTGGCATGGGTGACGTGGTTCATTTGTTGGTGGGGTTTTTGGGTTCTAATGAGGCGGAAATCCAGGAGGAGAGTGCTAAGGTGGTTTCTGTGGTTGCTGGATTTGATTCTTACAAAGGGGTTTTGGTTGGGGCGGGGGTGATTGCTCCTTTGGTTAAGGTTCTGGATTGTGGGAGTGATTCGGGGAAGGTTGCGGCGGCGAGGTGTTTGGTGAAGTTGACTGAAAATTCGGACAATGCTTGGTGTGTTTCGGCTCATGGGGGGGTCAGTGTGCTGTTGAAGATTTGTGGTGGTGGTGATTGTGGAGGTGATTTGGTCGCACCTGCTTGTGGGGTGTTGAGGAATCTCGTTGGCGTTGAGGAGATTAAGAGGTTTATGGTTGATGAGGGTGCTGTGTCAACTTTCATTAAGCTCGTGAGATCGAAGGAGGAAGCGATTCAGGTGAATTCGATTGGGTTCATTTTGAGTATTGCCTCTGGGGATGAGTTGGTTAGGCAGATGGTGATCAGAGAAGGAGGGATTCGTGCTTTGTTGCGTGTTTTGCATCCTAAGTGGTCTTATTCATGTAAAACAAGGGAGGTAGCAATGAGGGCTGTTGAGGATTTGTGTTTCTGTTCACCTAGTTCTGTGGGTGTGTTGATGAGTTATGGCTTTGTGGATCAACTGACATATTACATTCGAAATGGGGAGGTTTCGATTCAGGAGTTGGCGTTGAAAGTGGCGTTTAGGTTGTCTGGAACATCTGAGGAGGCCAAGAAAGCAATGGGGGACGCAGGGTTTATGCCAGAGTTTGTTAAGTTTCTTAATGCAAAGTCCTTTGAGGCTCGAGAAATGGCAGCCGAGGCACTCTCTGGCATGGTTACGGTGCCTAGAAATAGAAAGCGATTCGTGCAGGATGACCATAATATTGCCCTTCTTCTGCAGTTGCTTGATCCAGAGGAGGGGAATTCCGGTAATAAAAAGTTCTTAATCTCTATATTAATGTCGTTAACGAGTTGCACTAGTGGGAGGAAAAAGATTGTTAGTTCTGAATATGCAAAAAACATAGAAAAACTCGCTGAAGTTTCTTCTGAAGCCAAGAAACTTGTCAAGAAGCTATCCACAAACCGGTTCCGAAGTATGTTGAATGGAATCTGGCACTCGTGAATGTAATTCATTTTTTTTCCTTCACCCTTTTTCTAACTGTATATTTACATAAGTGCCTTACAAGTTTTGCTAATTTGTGTTCACCTTATTGGTATGCTTTCTGTTTTATTTCATTGGCCTTACCTTAAAAAAGAATAGCACAGCTTTATGTTGAGATTGTAACCAGGTGTAGTGATAAGTGATACAATAAAAGCGTTGTTGTAGATTTCCTTGAGGATACTCTGCCACTGCTGTTAGGCCAATGGCTATGGCAGATTGTACCAAAGAAGTAAAGAATTATATATTATATGGAAGAAAAGGAAGAATGTAATTAATTACTAGTTACATACTGTTATTCTTAATTTCTCATTCACATACCTACCAACCTACCTCAGTTTTTGTTTGGCAAAGTTCCAAAAACATAAGTGTGTGCATTTGTGAAGTGTGTGGTACCACATGGCGAAGACGTCAATCTTTGGCAAGCATGTGAGTAGTAGTGTAAGCCTTTCTTTTCTCTATCCGGCATTTATATAAAGAAGATAGTGATAGATGAAGTTTCCATCTGTATTGCTTTGTCTTGTAGCATGCACTGTCTTTTGGCTATAGCTACTTCATAGTTGTCGATGAAGAATTTGCACGTGGCAAGTGCCAATTGTTATTATCATGATGCCCGATAAGTCTTCTAGATAAGGGAACAAAATGATCCCCCATCATCCCCCCTTTGTTTATTCTTCCGTTTTTAGTACTTTCAAGTTATAAAATAGTGACACACTGAAAGTGCAAGTTCCTAAAACTGGAGTTCCGTGAATGAATGGAAATCTACGATCTTGGTTTAGTTGTGGTGGTGGTTGGAAGTTTTGGCTCTATTTCTCATGTTGTTTGTGCCAACCAATGCTAAATCACTATGTAAGCTGATCTTGGAAAGTGTTAATGGAAGCCTCGGAACGCTATTTGGTTCAACATTCAAACTTGAATAAATTATTTGAACTAATAAATATGGAATTAACAACATTGTAGTACTGAATGTTACATGTTGTTACTTTTTTATAGACTTTGACTTGTTCTAAATTCAATTACGGGCAATATTCACGTTTAGTTGAAGTGTTGGATTATGACAGTTGCAAATTGTGTTGTGTTAAAGAGTTAATTGCATGTATTGGAGGTTCTTCTTTGTCGGTGAACATTATTTTTGGGTGAAAATATCATTGTGACTTTACTTGAAAGGATTATAAGTAAATAAATAAAAAGTTTGCCAACCGTTACACCAAACGCACAAAGTTATCTTTTTTCTTTTAACTTTTTCCCATATGATTAACAGAAAAATTATAAAGTTTTGTCATGCCAAAAATCAGAAGATTAAATAGCATCTTAGGAAAAATGTGTTTTCGTAATGCAAAAGGAAGTGGCCCCTCCTCCCTAACCCAAAGGTTACATTTGTTCTTTTTATTGTTATTGAAGAGCATATCAGAGAGCTATAGTTATAGTTATGCAGAAAAACAAAACTAACATAGAAATTATGATGCACGCTATTAGATATGTTCAGAAGAGAAGAGGAGGGTTTTTTTTCACCTCCATAACTTCTATCTTCACCGTCATAAAATTCAAAATACCCTTCTGTTGGTTTTTGAAGGTGAAGGTGTTTAGAGATAGATTTTGATACACTATTTGAGTTGGAGTAAAGATCCTTACATATTACATATGAATGTGAGTAGCTGTTTAAGTTTTGATTTTTAGTTTCCAATATTGTAGGTGTTTTGTTGGAGTTCATATTGGATTATATAATCTAGAGATATTCTAAATTGTATAATATAAACAAACTTGTAGTAAATTGATCCACATACCTGTATCTAAATTACTTACACCAGTTCCATTGGTTATTTGGTCTTTTAATTTTCGTGTTTTATTTTTTGTGTTCCTTTATTGTCCCTCTTCTATTGTCAAACATGTCTGACATGTGTCGACAATTAAGTTTTTTAGTCATGCCATTTCTTCGTTTGTGAAATCCGAACTCTGTCCTTACCCTTTTACAGTTACGTCGCATCATGTCTTGGGTTTTAGGTATTTTCAACTTTTCCACTGTTTTTTCCCGTTCTGCTTTCAAATGTCTAACTTTGTAGAGAGGGTAGTGATATGTTAATACATATTCTTTTATAATATTCTGACAAAATATATATATTACTTTTTCATTGGGTTCGAATAGGACAACATAACGACAAATAAATAGTGAATAAGTGAAAAATGAATATGTATATTGTGTTAAAATGTTAAAAAATTTATATCAAAATATATTTCTTTAAAAAACAACCTTGTCTCTCCAAGAAATGTTTTTAATTTCTCCGGTATCTTAAACCTCTGGAAGAAATATTTTCATTTCTTCTCTAGCTATTTGAAACCCCAGGGAGATGATGTTTGGGTTAAATTAAAATAGCAAATAGAAGGTATATTTTACAATTTATTGTTTGATTTGATGAATGCATTTTTTTCTATTTATTGAAGTTCTTGACTTTTTAGTTGCTTCTTCGTTGCTCTTCTTTTTCTTCTTCCTATTTGATGGTGTTTAGTTTAGTTTTTCTTTTTTGTAGTACAGTTTGGCTTTCATGCAGCGGAGGTGTCTGGCATCATATATCTCCAGGAAGCTCTACATTTGGTGCTTGGATTTTGGTTGAGGTAAAAGGTTTGTCATTAATCAGGTTTTTGGGATTCAGGTTTTTGTTGGTTTATTTTGTAATCCTTCAAGTTGTATTTTCGAATTCATATTTACTGTGTCGTGTAGTCATTGTTGGAATGTTCCAGAATGAATTGTGAACTAAGTTGGATAATTTTTTATTCCTCAGGCAATATTATGTGAATGTGGATGATACAATTGTGCAAAAGCTTATTGAATTTTCAGCTTTTAGTAGATAGGGTTCTCTATCATTGTTGTAGTGTTTCACAATTGGTTTCTTTGTGCAGGTAGTTGTACACAAAAATAGTCCTAGAGGGAACCATTTTCGGCTTGCTAGGCCAGCTCATAAGGTTTTACCTTTTTTTACATCAAAAGCAAGACATGTAATTCACAAAGTTCTAGGAATAAAGGTATTTTTTGTGGACCAATTGTCACTCATATATGCCTGTATTTGTTAAAACTGTAACAGATTAGGAGATTTACTTGCAATTTTGACAGGTAATGAGTAGTTTCTATCGAGTATGCGTATGATTAAAGTATAAATATTGTGTTTGATAACACGTAGATGTTGCCATAAATTTAAATTTTAGAATTTTATTAATAATTTTGTTTAAATATTATTTTATTAGTTTTTAAATCTAATAATATTTAATTTAATTTGATAGAGATAAAATAGAAATACATAGTTATGATTTTCAATTTATTTAGGTACAATATTATTTTATGATAGATTAAGCATATTTTATTTTTAAGATATTTGATATTTTATTTTTATTCCCCGTAATATTATAAGTGCTACGACTATTTAAAGTCCTTCAATTATCAATTAATAGCAAGACTCGATTTTAGGAAAATATATGAGTGTGTGTAACGTGAGATTTTCCTTTATAGTGGTATCAAAGCTTTATGCTTTGAGTACCGAGAGAGAGAAAAAGAAAGAGAGGAGAGAGTCAAACAATGTAAGAGAAAAAGTGAGTGCTTGATTTTTGTGTGAGAGAGATGGTAAAGGTTGTCAATAGTATGAGTGTGTCACAATTGACGAGAAAAATCAATTATGATAATTAGTGCCTACAGATGAAGGCGTTATTGAGATCCGAAGACATTTGGGATATGGTGGAAGACGAGTACGTTGAACCTGATGAAGACGAACATCAGACGGTGGCACAGATAATCGAGTTAAAGAAATCACGTGCAAGAGATGGGTCAACATTGTATTTCCTCTACAATGCAGTAGATGAGTCGGGATTCAAAAAAATAGTGAATGCTAAATCAGCAAAGGAAGCCTGGGAGATATTGGAGGTTGCGTATAAAGGTGACAATCGCGTTAGACAAGTCCGAATACAAGCTCTTAGAGGAGAGTTCGAACAGTTGAAGATGGAGCCCAAAGAGCATATAACCGAGTACATAACTCGGGTGGAGAAGGTGGCCAACCAACTCGGCAAGAATGGAGAACAAATGCCATCTAGTCGGGTTGTGGGAAAAATTTTGAGATCTCTTACAAAAGATTTCGAAAGTATCGTGTGCGCCATCGAAGAATCGAAAAACTTGTCGGCTCTCACAGTGGATGAACTTTCTGGGTCATTAGAAGCCCACGAACAAAGGAGAAGGAGTTGGAATGATCAGGTTGAACTTGACGACCAAACACTACAGGTACAGTTTGACTCGAATAAAACTCGGATTACTCAAAGCTGAGGTCCTGGCGGCAGAGGGCGAGGAGGTCGAGGATGAGGTAGACGTGACCGAGGTAATTTTGAGAATGGTAATGAAGAGCAAATCGGTCAGCAAAATTGGCGTGACCGAGGACAAGGAAAAGGCCGAGGTGATCGGTCAAGAGTTGAGTGTTTTAAGTGTGGCAAGTATGGACAATATGCAAATGAATGTAGATCAATGAAGTGCTACAATTGTGGTAAGCTCGGTCACATTGCTAAATTTTGTCGAGCTGAGAAGAAAAGTGAGAGAAACCTTCTTATGAAAGAAGAAGATGAAGAAAAGAGTGGAATTTTGTTGATGGCAAAGAGCTCGGATGCAGTGGACATGGAGAGCACAATCCCAACAATGGATGAAATGATCTCGGTAAAGGATGCAACAATTGTGGAGAAGGAAAACCTGAAGAAAGAACTCAAACAAAAAGATGAAGAGATTCAACGGATAGGGAGGCTTCTAGATGAAACTAATGAAACTATGAATAAACAGAGGAGCTGAAGAAGGTGACTCTTGAAAAAGAAGAGAAAACATCTAATGTTTTTGAACCAAACGAAGAGGAAGATGAAGATGTTGAGAAGAATCCGATGAAGATGTCGACCAAGATTGTTCAGAAATCACCTAAGGTCAGAAACGAGTTGGTCAAGGTTATTGAGAAGTCGGGCATAACAAAGTCAGTCAAAGCATTAAAGAGGTCAACCAAGGTAAAAGACAGGAGGGCCATAAGAAAAAAGAAGATGTCAAATCTGATTGAAAGAAACAAACCCGGTGTGGGATGATGCACATGGAAAGCCGAATGAAGGAAGGAAGAATTTAAGTTTATGGGGGAGTTTGTTGGGATAAACTTAAATTTTAGGATTTTATTAATAATTTTGTTTAAATAATATTTTATTAGTTTTTGGGTCTAGTAATATTTAATTTGATTTGATAGAGATAAAATAGGGATATGTAGTTATGATTTTCAGTTTATCTAGGTACAATATTATTTTATGATAGATTAAGCAGATTTTACTTTTAAGATAGTAGATATTTTATTTTTATTCCCTGTAATATTGTAAGTGTTACGGCTATTTAAAGCCCTTCAATTATCAATTAATAGCAAGATTCAATTTTAGCCAGACCGTCAACCATAGCTTAGATAATCTAGCAAGTTACTAATGAATTCGATCAGTCATCAAATAAATAAATTGGTTATGAATTAGAAAACATTAACCTTAATGGTCATAAACTTAAGAATAAAGTATGATTAATTAGACCAACATTAATCAAATGTTCATCCCAAAATTTATAAATAGAGGTTTCAAGTAAATAAGTTGGTTTCTTGCATTTACCACTAACTTAATTGCTAACTATCAACGTTGAATTGACTTTAGTATCGTGTGCCTTCTGCAGGTACCCTTTGAATGATTTGATACACTTTAACTTTTGGATCGCATTCAAACTTCGAATGACGTCATACAACTTGGATCATTGACCTTGACCCTATACTTGAAATATTTTGACATCCACCATAGGAAAGAGTAATCAACAACTAAACCCTATGGTGATAACGAGAAACATGACGAGCAACGTAGCAACAAAGAAATAAAAAACACCAAGCTAATCAGCTTGAGATGCTTAGGAACATGCAGAGGCAAATGGAGGAAATGCAAATGCATGTACAAGGAGGAGTTGATGACTCTTAGGCTGAGAATGCAGTTATACACAAGAGTAGAATGCCTAGAAATTGATGCCCCTTGCACCAACCCATCTTACCCCGACCAGGCCAAGTTGATGATCGTCCATGAAGGTAGCACGAGAGCAAGCAGGGACAACTCGTCCATGCATACTGTCAACACAGCTGAGCTGCTTCCCTTCACAATGTGAATATTTTGACTTTAGTCTTTTTTTTATGTGGATCAAGGTTTAACTTTGTGCGTTAGACCAAATTAACAGCTCTACTCTTTGTATATTTATACACATCAAAAAAGCTAAATTGTTAAATATTATTTAATATTTAAATTTAACTAATATTTTTATAAAATTTAACTTTAAAATACATATTTTTAATTTGAAGTCTAAGAAATTCAATTACTTTTTCAAACAAAAAAAATGTGATGTAAGATATTTTACTTACTCTATCTAAATAAAATATTTAAAAAATGAAGAGAATTTGGTTAGTCGTAATTCAAATGTATTTTAATTTTTTGGAATTCTTAAAATCCCTTATTCAAATGCAAGACAAAAATGATTTTCTTATTTTGTATATTTTTTTAATCTTTAAAAATATAAATTTTACATTGTATTGAATTCAATTTGTTTGCGATCTTTAAAAATTATAAAACATATTATGTATTTTCAGTGTATGTTATTTGTTTAACAAAATTTGGACCATACTGTTTGATTTAGGCAAGAAAAATAAGTGCAGTGATGCAAAGTTCAATCATAGAACCAGTCTTGTTAAAAAGTTGCTAAATTAAATTATTCCACTTTTGTATTATAAAAATTACAGTATACAACTAAAAATGAAAATTTCACTACCAGGACTCAACATCTTCAATATTCTATCTTTTTTTTATCTCATTTAAATGTTTATTCTACAAACTATCAGCATAATTAACAAAAAAAAATCTTTATCATTTTTTTATTTATTTATAATTTATATTAACATACCTAACCTTTTTAAGCTGGAATATTTGATGTTTATATCTGAACTAAGTTTCAATGATTTTAAAACATATAATAAATTTATTTTAAACTAAAATACTAATTTGTATAGGGGTGTGAGATCGTCTTAATGTGAAAAACATGGAATGAATTGAGGTTCTAAGTCTAGTCGCTCGCATAACTTGTAGTTTACACAAGCTTATAATAGGACAAAATGAGCTAGTTCGTTGGTTTGTAAACAATTCAAAATTCTAATTTCTTTTTTTCTAAAATACACATCACTTATTTTTTGTTGTGTTTTTCTTTTTTTTTCTGTGTTTTTCTTTCGTTCTTCACGAAACATAAAATGTCTCATTTATTATGTTTTTGTATTAGATAACTAAAAAATTAATAACAAGGAAAATAACATTTGTGGGCATAATAAAAGCCAGATACGTCTGTTTGGAAACGGACTTAAGTTTCTGTTCGGCCCATGTCTTCTATGCCTTCGGGCTTTCTGCTTCCCAAATATTTTATTGGGAGTTACTCCCTCCACCACCACACATGACTACTTCTACCTCTATATTACTCTTTTACCCTTTAGTAATATTGGATATCAATGAACGGATGTTAACACGACACACGGATGTGAACATCCGTTGACCATTTTCTCTCCCGTGAAAGGAGACACGGATGTGAACATCCGTTAACCATTTTCTCTCCCTGCAAGACGCATCCACGTTATCGCCAATGCAGTTTGCCGCCGCTCAGCAGCCACAGCACCACCAAGTTGCCCTGGGCGAGTTTGATTCAAAGGCTAGTTCCAATAACACGTACAATAGCTGCAAGAGCGGGTGCACCAACTACATGGGGTTGCTGAGTTCGCCAGCGAGTTACGAGAGTCGGCGAGTGCAAAGGAGCGTAAGCAGCCACTCGCTGCAGAAGAATAGTGCTGGACCCCACCACCCTTTTTCTCCTCTCTTCGCTCGGTTGCTTGACTCCCAAAACGGTTCCGTACGGAGAGCTTGCAGTACCGGTGACCTTCATGTCCCTTCCTTTTTTGGCTCGCTAATTACAAACACACATCTTATTAACTACACTAATACACACTTATATGTATATTATGCACTTTTAATTATACTTCAAATTGCACTTTCAAATCGTACATTGGCAATTCAGAAACAACATAAAAAATAAACCTGTAATTGTAAACACATCTCAAATTATGACTTTTAACTCATTTTTATATATTTGAATGTTAGTATTTTGAAATTTTAATTTTAAACATTCAAGATGTATATCTATCAATAAGTATATAAATTATTTATTTATCTTGTCCAGGTCGCACGTTAATCTGATGAGAAAGAGACCAATTTCATTTGAAACACTGTAATTGTCCTGGATCTATGAGCTTTTTGAGATTTTATATATATATATATATATATATATATATATATATATATATATATATATATATATATATATAATATAATATAATATTAAAGTGCTCATAATTTCATTTAGTACACCACTTAAACAATAATGATCAACTTCATGACAGAAAACTTGAAGTTATTTAGCAGCCCATGGAGTTTTTTCGTGTACTGTCAGAACCTTTTGATGTGTTCCCTTTTTGGTTAGTTTTTTTTAATATACTTTATTTGTAGTGATGCACACAAAAGATATCAGCTGGTTTAAAACATAAAGTATAAATTAAACTTTGCTTTAGTTGGAGATTATGGAATTGGAGAAAAGTGGAAGTGAAATCTTAATACATTTGTAAATGATTTTGTGTTAATGCAAATTGATTTTTTGGTGATCTTTTGTATATACAGAGATTTCGATGCAATATTATCATCATTCAGATAATCCATTGTCGAGTGAAAGTAGCTTGATCATAAAAGAAATGAGCAGAACCAGTCCTTATAGCCCAGAAGGGAAGAAAGTGAGGATTGAGAGATATAGGAGCAAGAGAAACCAGAGGAGCTTCGACAAGAAAATAAAGATATAGTTTATTTTATTTTTTTCAGATGCAGTTTTATAATAAAATTTATATGTTGAGCAACTTTGTTCTCACTGCAATACTTGAAATAGTCAATATTTACCATCGAACTATGTGAATACTATTTTTCATATCAGAAAAAAAAAAGTGAAAGTGAGATTTGGACGAATTTGAAATAAACTGCAGCATCATGGACAAATGAGAGGAAAGTTGGTGCTGAAAAACCATGTTGTCCTATAAAAGGTTGCATCATATCATGCTAAAATCATGTGGGTTTGACAAATCCTGATCGAATTAGTGATTCTTTTAACACAAGGATTCGCTCATGATTTTTGCACGGTCACGACAGTAGAAGTTGATATGGCTGACAAGAGTTTGGGCAGAACAGAACTCCCCTTCCGCGGTATGTGCAGGTGTTGAAGGGTGGAGGTGTAGGAGTGTAGAAAAATTTAGAGTTTTAAAAAAAAAGTAAATACAGTTAAATTGATATAGGATAAAGTTGGAATAAAGAAAATAGTGGGGAGGTGTAGGGAGCAGCTGGGGTGGTGGAGGGAGCAACACCCTATTTTATTTTGTTTTAAAACAAAAAAAAAAACATTTGTATTGAGTTCTTATGGACTCCAATTACTGTTTAACCAAAAAAGAAAAAAAAAACTAAATAGTTATTACATTTTATTTTAAGCAATTTCTTTTTGCACCTTATGATTTCTTCCAGCATATCGGTGAAGGTGTTAGAAATGATGAAAATGTCTGTGCCTTAGATTTATGGATTTCGTAATCTATAATTATATGAATTGTACAATTCAAAATATATATTTAGATCTTAAAATACTCTATTAATGCATTTTGCTTTATATAATACAAAAAAAATTTAAGATTTAAAAATATATTCTAAATTTTTAAATTACATAATATAGAACATATTTATAGATTGTGTCATTTAGAAATATATTTCAGATTATATTATTTCAAATATGTTTTTGGATTGTATAATTAAATAAAAAGGCATTTTTTTTATTATACAATTCGAAGAGGTTTCTAAATTACATAACCATAATGAAAAAATTATTTAGAAATATATTTAAAATTGAACAATTAAAATATATTTTTTAATTGTATAATCTGAATTACATTTTTGAATTTTAGACTATAATCTAGTATAGATTTTTTTATTTGTGAGCGATGAATTATAGACTTTTCCACGTATAAGAAGAAGAAAAAAGGTATAGTAGGTGTTAAAAGAAATGATTTTTCAGGCCTTACTTTTCCAAAAGCCTAAAATGAATAGGACTATTATTGTTTTTGGATTTGATTTATAATAAAAGCATATGGAGTCTGCATAATATATATTGTCAGCAGGTGCGATGCATAGTTTGTATTTAAATTAAATATGTCATTTAGGAACAGATTATAAGTTTGTGAAGTTATTTTAACTATTACATTATCTTCTTTATTTGTTTTTTAATTTTAATGTCTGACTTCACCTTTTTATTGATAGTGCAGTTATTCTAGTAATGATTCTCCACAGAATATTGTTTAAGTGTTGGATTTTGTGTAAGCTAGAAATGATTGTAGATTACAGATCATCTGACTGAAGGAAGAGTAAACTGCACAAGCATATTACATTAATATTATGATCAAGAGAGTCTTCCTCCCTACACCTCATCCGTTTCATCCATCATGTACCTCTCAATTGATAATTATGCTTTTTATTTAATAAAATTTAAAAAAATGTAATAATGATTTAATGATTTTTCAACTATCAACCACCCTTAATTCTATATTATTGTACTATAACCCTTACATGCATCCCATTTCATTTCTCCATTGTTAACCTTGTACTATAAGCTTGTGCATGTAGCCCCATCTTATTTCTCCACTGTTTCATTTCTTCCTTCCTTGTTTCATTGAGTTTTATTTGTAAGAGGTTATATTGTGAAGGTAATGATACATTGGTGGTGGTGGTGACCGCTATGTTCATGTTATGGTAGTTCTTGGAAGAGAAAGGTGCTATGTTCATGTTATGGTAGTTCTTGGAAGAGAAAGGTGCTGAAAGATATTCGTTGACTCTAAAGTTTTTTATTGAGGTTAGTATAGGATAATACATATTAACACCTCGGTTAAAGGTACACCAGCATTCAAACACCGATTATGAAATGTCGCAGTTAGAAGTGTGGCTGTCGAACTTCGTAGTTCGACACCAGCGTTCCAACGCCGATTATGTACTTGCACGTTTTAACTTTCATATATCACTAGTGTGAAATAGACATTTTATAACTACTGTCTATACTTTTTTACACCGATTACATTAAAAATAAATATAAAAATAATACAATGACAAAATTGTAATAAATTCTACACCGGTTACAATCACAAACAACCGGTGTAATTTTACTTTGAAACAGTATGGAATATTAAATATTCTACCCTTCGATTCACGCTTCACTCTCTCTCTCTCTCTCTCTACGGGCATCTTCTCTTTTCTCTTAAATCTTTGAGACTTCTTCTCCTTTGCTTCACGTCTTCTCTTAGTTCTCTCTGTAGTTCTCTCTGGCGCGTCTTCTTCTCCTCCACAAGCTCCTGCGTTGAGGTTAGAGTTCAAAACCGCCAACGCGACTCTTTCCAGATTGTTTGCTTGTCAAAACAGTCAACGCTCTTGGACCGCGACTCCTCTAGAAGGTTAGATCCTCTCTTTTACTATGTTTGAGCGATTAGGGTTTCGCAACAATATTAGAGTAACTTATTTCCACAGTAACTATTTTCTCTTCCACTGGCATTTCTTCACTGTGTAACATGCACTGCTCGTATTTGTTAGTATGCCGTGATTATAAAATTTACCAATGAACCGAGTGCTGGATGGTTTCTTTGTGGCTATACTCTTAGTGAGGAGAGCTTATTAAAGTTAAGAAATCCAATGGCGAATTTGAAAAGCCAATCTGAATGAGTATTGTTTAGTTAGAGCTAGCAATAGAAGGCACTTTAATGTACATTCAGATTCTTGTGGTAAATATTTTAATTGTTTGGCAAGATGTAATGTTAAATGAAGTTACAATATTCCATTTGCTATGTATGATTCTTGTTGCAATTGTGTTAACTAATGCAGAGGCAACTAGAAACTCTCGGAGCTCAAAGGGCTGGTCTTGAAGATATGCTTAAAGATATGAAAAGAAAGGTATGCTTGATAAGCCAGATTCACATAATTACATTTTTGAGTTCTTCCAGTAGAAGCTACATTTCCTGTCTTATTATCTAAAAGCGGGAGATATGCTTATGCCTTTCCATGAAATTTTATGCATTGTTTATTCTTAACAAATTGGTTTTCTCATGATATTTAATGATATATAAGTAGTATTACATGTTGTGGATCTTCTTTATCTTCTTTCTCAAATGCTTCTTTATCATCCAAGTCCAGAGATGGAACTGTTAACTCAGAAGAATTAGAGTTGTCAATGGTGTGGCCAGAGTTTTTGGTCTTGCTTTACATGGTCCTGATTGTCATCATAGAAATGCAAACAAAGAGGAATTTTTTATATGTTTATTAGAGGACGCTAATCTTTCTACCACCATCGTCAATCCTTTAATCATCTCTAACCATTGGAACCTTCTATGATTCTTATTGTCCTGTTCTTGCACTATTTTCTCCATCCCATCCAATCTTCCTATGAAAACTAGACAACTTAGTCTGTATCTAGTGACTGGTACACACAAATCCTAGGTCTTTTGAGAGTACTTATCTCTTCCTTCCTTCTTCTCCGAAAATACTACTAGAAACAATCCCTATATAGACTATATATAATAATATATTTACAACAATCCACCCTAGACAATGTTTGATGCCTTTATTCCTTCTAACATATACTTTTTTTCCCTAAACCAAGGAAATAAGCCAAGGAACACTAGGCGAGGTTGTAATTGTTAAGAGATGAGTTGTGTAAGAAAAATTAGGGAAACTAGATTGCGGCGTCTTGGAGATCAAAATTTGAATTGGGAGAGGCTGAATCCTTTTTGTAACCTCTTCCCTTTCTGAGTTGCACCACATTTGGGCTCGATCTGGACTAATGAAGTTCATTTATAATTAATAATGCATTTTTTTCACTCATTCTGATCCATTTTTACCGTTGATAAACTTTTTTAGGCGTTGATAATTAATCACTGGCTTAATAATATCAATTGCACAGGTGTTCTGGTAGTGCTGGATGCTAGTCCTGATGGAAGCATATACAGAGGTCTAATACCTGATTATGTAAAATTTGCAAGGACTATATATGAAGGTTCGGGTTTCTGTTCCTTTTCTGAGCTGTTGTTTTGTGAAGCCTAAAACTTGATATTTTTCTTGAAATTTTCTCAGATGATACAAAATAATACAAAATATTCAATTTCAAAAATATAGAATTGGATGAGAAGAATGAATTCAAAACTCTAGAAGTATTCATGTTTTTTCTTATTTATATTATTATTATTATTATTATTATTATTATTATTATTTATTACATATATAGAGTGTTTTTACATTTTCACACATTCCTTAAACATACCTTGTAATGAATTATTAATAAAATTTTAAGAAGTTTTCTTGTTAATCCATACTTTGATGAGTGTGAATTTAGTGAATTACTTTAATTTTATATCAATATGATACTCTTAATGTATTTACAAGTAATTTATAAAAAAAATATTATGTTATAAGGCACATGTAGAAAATTATATCTACAAATGTCGTTGACTCATAGAATTTGATAATGTGAACATTTTATAACTAAGATCTTAAGCCATTAATATTATAACTTGATTCAAACTATTCATTGTGTAGATATTTGATGACACGTCTCCAATGGTGCAACATATCATAAAGGATGTGTTCGGGAACAGTGGACTGCATTTCTTTTAACCATTTATAAATGATTAGATGTTTCAATATTACATTTTGAGTTTATGAACAATTTTATATGTAACTATGTTAAGTAAATATATTTAGAAACTTTGTAAGATAAATATTACATTTTGATGTGTTAATAGAAACAATATTGATTATTTTGCTTGTTATTGATTATTTAGACTGTATTATGGAATATAATAGTACATACAAATCAAATATTCATAAACAAAACGTCACTTTTATAACTGTTAAATTCTTTTATACTTGTTGTGGAACCATCAGGTATAAAAAAGTGGTTTTTTACAACTTTTACACCTGTTATAGACAAAACTAGTGTAAAAAGTTCAGTTCTAGAATCGGTGTGAAAAATCAAAAACTTTCTATACCGCTGTTTCTATATCTACTCGAAACAGGTATAAAAAACTTTTTTTTCATTATTGTATATTATGCTATGTATTGCGTGAATTGTTTTTAATATATATATATAGTATGATTTTTTTTATTATTCATTTAATGTTTTTATATTTATTTATTTAAATTGAATTATTTATCTGTTAATGATATTTATTTTTATTAGTTTGTTTTATAAATTTTTTGTTTTTTTATTGTGTATTAGGTAACTTTGTAGAATTTTTTTTATATAGTAATTAATGAAAGGTTTTGTAAATTGGTGTTATAAGATTAGAAGATTGACAACAAACCATCACTTAAAATTATTCCTGAGATTATTTGATTTTAAATATGTTATTGACTTAAATTAAAAAAGTATTTAAAAGGAGTGAAACAAAAAATTTATATATTTATACAAACATATTTAAACATTATACTACAGTTAATGGATTACAAGAATAAATAACTTTAAGAATAAAATTCATATGATTTTTTTTATATTAATTACTAATTACTTTATTTTTTAAGAGATTTAAATATTATGAAAGTTTAACTTAAAAAAATTGTATCTAAAGGTGATAAAATAAGTAATACCCAAATATACTAGTTTGAATAAACTAAAAGAGAAGCTGACTGAAGTTGGAAAAAGTAGTTGTTAGGTTAACAAGGAGTGTGATGACATATTTCTTAAATATGGTTAAGCACATTAAAGAAGAGTTGAAGTTATTTGTAGAAGATGGGTCTAGATTCTTTTTTTTTTGGATTATCTTGGACAATCATGAAGCTTGTAGTAAAGTAAGAATAAATTTGGATTTTGTATTGTGAACCAAGTAGTTTAGGATTTATTTGAACTTTATATTATAGGTTAGTGTAAGATTTATTTTGAGTCTTATATTTTAGGCCAAGTACAATAGAGTTTTGACTACTCAAGTCAACAAAGGGCCAAGATTCAATGTTGACTAAAGTGGAACACAAATTTGGCTTAGTTGACCAAAGGGTTAAAGTTTTCATCTAACTTGATGGACAAGGAGCAGTGGTTCATACCATGTGTCATCATCCCTTTGGAGAGGATTCTCCATAGGTAGTGACCACATGTTCCCCTCTCATTTGAGAGGATTTGTGCCACTTATCCTTTTTCTAAAAGAAAGGATTTCCTCCTTACTCTACAAGTTAGCAATTATATATATATATATATATATATATATATATATATATATATATATATATATATATATATATAAATGGATACATTGGTAAAATAATAGTTTTTTTTTACAATTTATAACTTTCTAGAAAGTTTCAGAAAAATATTATTTAAACTATTAACATTAAATTAACTAAATTAAAAAATTCACACCTTTGTTAGCAAAATAACTAATTTAAATTTATACAAATATTCAATTTTCGTTTATCTTTACTTACTATTTGATAATAAAATAAAGAAAACAATTAGTAAATGTAAAATTGGGTAAAAATAAAGGAAGCATTTACTATTTATGTAATTTAGGCTATTAACTTGTATGATATATATTTGAACATGCTTATCAGAATTAGAGCTATTCATATAACGATTTATTGTAAGTGTACCGTAGGATACCTGAGTCCACTAAACGGTCGACAAATAAACCAACCGACCGTCCACTAGGTCTTCTTATGTTCGGTTGGTTTATTTATCGACCGTTTAGTGGACTCAGGTATCCTACGGTACAGTAAGGATTTGCACTTGCTTGATAACAAAAGGATGTGTAGGATTTCCTCCGAGAGTTGTTAAGGTGTTGGTTTAATAGTGCCATAGCCACTTTCTTCGACAATCTTGAGGCAAAAAGTTGTGTTGGTTCTTTTCACATTCCATCTCTTCCAACTTTATTTTCATCTCCCATTCTAATTTTCACAAAGTTAAACTCTCTTTAATTTATCTGAGAAACTAAAAATTCAAGGAGAAAATAAATATGCTGACTTTTCGTTTAAAAAGAAAAAAATAACGGTGTCAGAAGGAATCTTTAGTTTCCTTAAGAATCTTTTGTCTTTTTATTTATTTTATATATTTATTGTAATATAATTTAAAATAATTGAGTGAATTCACTATTTTACAATATTATAATTAAAGTCTTTACATATTTAACTAAACATTATTATAAAATTATTATAAAATTATTTTAAACATAATAGTTAAACATTAAAATATCAATATTTATAACTCAAACGTATAAATTAAATATTAAAACTATTTAAATATTATTGAATAATATTTTAGTATCTCAAAAATATCAAATTATCAATATGCATAATTAAAAATAATACATACTTATAATAAAATAAATTATGTAAAAATATAAAAAATCAGTAAAATTGTCGATGGTTACAAATCAATCCACTTTCAACAAGTTAAAAATCATTTAACCAACGGATTAAGTAATCCATAATTTAAACTACATAAGAAACTTTTGTTTTAGTTTCGAAATCCATAATAAACCAGTTTGACATACCGGGAAAAAATCATTTTAACATCTTTACTAAAAACAGAGAAAACAATAGAAAACTTACAAAGAAAGTTAAAGTTAATATAATTAATAATATATTTTACATAATCAATTATTATATTACGTTATAAATATTTTACTATTATTTATATATACTTACGTTATATAATTAATTACATAGTAAATATTTTCCTAATATTTTGTTTTTAGTAATTATGATAATACTAAATAGTTATAATATTATAATAAAAACTGAAATAAAATTACGGATAATAAAATTTTAATTCAAGCATTTTATTTTGTATTCATTTCTACGACTTTTTTCATCTTTTCTTTCTTTTTCAGGTTCTTCAGTCTCTGTCATCTATTGTAAATAAACTATACAATATTTACAATATGTGAACAATATTAATTAATGGTTTTGTGCCTAATGTGAACAATGCGCCGGAGCTGGAGAACAACAAAAGAATTCCAATGTGAAGGTCACATATGTTCATCCCATTTTCTGTTTTCAAAACACGATTTTGACATTCCATGTATCATGATGGTGTGATAGGTTATATCATAGAGAAAATCGATAGCAGTAATGATGAAAATAGATAGATGAGAGGGACTAGATGTCGGAGATCTAATACAATTGTAAGAATTAAAAAATCGTATCTTATAATTCATAATTTGTTTAAAATAAGAAGATTTGGTTATTTTCATAATAAAAATTTAAAATTTAAAATATATAATTTTTTTAAACATCTTTCTCTTATAATTTTTTTCTTATTTCTAATGAACTTTTCACTTTTATCTAAAAACATTCAATTCGTTTCTCACTTCTAAATTGTGTTTCATCAATGAAATGTTTGAATTTTAGGTATAGAAATTACATGTCTTATTTCACTACCTCAAATTCTTCTTATAAATAAGTCCTCTATCAAAAATAAAAACATTTAATTCTTTTCTCACTTCTTAATTGTGTTTCATCAATGAAAGAGTTTGGATTTTAGGTATAGAAATTATATGTCTTATTTCGCTATTACACATTGTGTTTCATCAATGAAACATTGACAAGTAAGTTAGAAAACGTCGTACTATACTTTTACTCTCGTGAAAGAAAAAAAACGTGTTTATTATACTAAGGATTAATAGGTAAAACTATAAAAAAAAAATGTTAAAGATAACGGGAAAAACAAACAAATAAATTTTTAATTTATATATAAAATTTTTATGACTGAAGTAATGCACAGGTTGTCTGCATCAGCGTGGTGACGTGTTTGTTAAGCTTTAATCTGTGGTTCCTTCTTTTGTGATTTTGCATCACATGGCTAGTCCGAGCGGGGAACAAAGGAAACTTCGTCTCGTCTTTCATTCAGCCATTTTGTACGCATGCTTTTATTTTTCACTTTCAAATCTCCACTGTCTCTCGGGCCCAATTCACATTAATTTTCTACTAGAAATTTATATTTCTTAAAAGGTCAATGCACTCATAAAAAGTTTTATATCAAGTTATTCAAAAATTTATCTTACTGATATATAAATTATTTTTGCATTAAATATAAACAATTGTAAATCCTCTTTAAAATATCTATTTCTCATTGTTTATGCTGAAAGGAATAGAGGGAAACTCCTGCTGCTGTCGCTCGGGAACGCTCCTCCTTCACCGATTGATCCTTCTCACTTCCGTCTTACCTCCTGACTCCTCCTCTCTCAATGCCAAAGTGGGGTGACCTGCAGGAAAACACTCTGACGCTCAAGTCAGAATTTATCTCCGCAAGTCTATTAGAAAATTAGAAAATCAGCCCTTACCTAATTAATCAATTGTTATTTATAAGGTTTCAAGGAATATAATCTATTAATTTACCTCTTAATGACGATCAATGCTCACCTTAACTGCTCGACAATGACCGTTACATAATTAATTATGCATTCATGGACATTCAAAAGTTGTCTCCAGCCAACGGCTGGAGAGTTCGCGAGTATTACCCTGGCGTCCGACCGGGAATGATCGGCTTCCATCATCCTTACGTACCCGGTCGGTCTGATTAATACTTCCATCGTCCCTGGACAATCAGTCTAACCTACTCGGTAGCGACTAAGCATGTCCGGTCGGTCTAACCTACTTGGTAGTAACACAAGTCCTCCAAGCCCTAGCAAAAATATTTTTGCGTAGGGTTTTGAAGTGGTTTCTGATCAGTTCGCATCTTCTCTTCTAAAGGCCTTCAACTGTGTTGTCGACTTTTGCAAGGGCGGGAAGTCGTAGAGTCACGACTGTAAAATTTAGGCGGGAAAGGCGAAAAGGAACCATCAGATCGCCCAAACCGTCAGATCTTTCTGCAAATGAACCGTCAGATCGCCCAGACCGTCAAATCTTTCTGCGTTTGACGCTCCAGATTTGCTTGGTGAATCGCTTTTTACCTTGTATAAATAGCCCCGCCTTTGCCCTAATTTTTTACTCCTTTCTTCTCGTCGTCCTTACTGTCTCGTGCTCATCCTCTTCATCTTCCTCTCAGGTAATCATGTCTTCTGATATCTCCGGCGAAGAGGGCAAGGAGTACGCCGACGATGAGGTTAGTACTTCGTCTTCCTCCTCGGGTGCCACTGTTGGTTAGGGTGTTCTGGCTTCCCCTTCAGGGAACTCCTCCGATCTTCTAGCGGATAGCGATGCTCCTAAGGAAGTCGCCATTCACGTGGACACCTCCGGCGCTTGGGATGGTAAACCCAGAGTTTGGCCTGTTGTCCCTGATTATGACTGGGTTCCCCATGAGGTTAGGCAAATCTCTTCTTCCTTCCACCATCGTCGCCCATTTAGGGAGTTGATCAGTAATATCTGTCTGGTAAAGGCTGCTGAAGACGCTAGACATTTTAAACTAGCCGTTTGCCAAATGACCGAGCGCGTATGCCACGATCGGGGGAATTACCCCACCGACTTCTTCTACACTTATGTTACCATGATTAAAGATTTAAAGGTTCTCCTTCCTTTTTTGGATTTCCAAATGGGCGTTCTGAGGGAGCTTAACGTGGCTCCTACTCAGCTGCATCCGAACAGCTGGGCATTTATGCAAGCATTCTCCACCATCTGTACCGGCTTAGCCCTTTGCCCGACTCATGGGGCCTTCCTTTACTTTTTTCACGTACAGCCTCATCCGACCAAACCTTGGGTTTCCCTTCGCACGATCGGGAATAGACATCTGTTGTCCCTCTTCAACAGTTCATACAAGGACTTTAAAGGACACTTCTTTAAAGTCGTGCCTTTGGAAACTGGGCATCAAAGTTTCTGTTTCCCGGATGGGCAGGATAAGTTTCCCTTCTATTGGACCAACAACCCGAAGAAGGTTATTTCCTGGCCCAAGCCACGGATGACACCCGAGGATTTGGATTTAATAAATC
Source organism: Vigna angularis (assembly GCF_016808095.1). NCBI lineage: Eukaryota > Viridiplantae > Streptophyta > Magnoliopsida > Fabales > Fabaceae > Vigna > Vigna angularis. The sequence goes on along the minus strand of NC_068970.1, from coordinate 52,203,033 downwards.
AACTGAGTCAGCTGCCCCCAAGTCCTCTTGTCGCACTCTGATCGGCTTTCTGAACAACAAAAATCTTTCTTCTAATGTGTTTGGTAAGTTATTTATGACCGCCATTTGTTGAGCAGTCATTTGGAACTTATCTAAATTTATTTTTGATGTGTAGATTACTTGTCCAAGATGGATCCGGCCAGAAGCAGCACCTTCGCCCGCCTGTTCGCTCAGAGGGAAGGGGATGTGAGGAAAACAGGAGGGGTCTCATCCCGCGCCCCGACTACTGCCACTGTCCCTGCGACATCCCTACCAATCCAAAAGGCACCACCTCCTCCGCCCGCTGCTGAAGTCCCATCGCCCAAATCCACTCGTCGCCCTACCGACAAGGCTCCTCAGTCGTGGGTGTTTCATTTATATTACAAAATTATTGTCGTGTAATAAAAAAGGAATTAATATGCATTAATCAACCTATATTGGAAAGAATGAATAAGAATTCACAGAATTTTCAATATTTTGTCCCATTTCCTGTAACTGAACTTTTATCATTCTAAAAGAATAGAGATAGAGCCACTGGGAATTGTATCACAAATAGCTAAAGCCTTCTCTAAATTGACCACAATGCCAGCCATGGTTGGTCTATCTTTCCCTACAAATTCACACAATGGATAACTGTATAGGCCACTAATTCCACTTGAATATAGCTCTCTTTCCTGTTAAAAGTTCTAGAAGTACAACTCCTAACCCATACACATCACTCTTTGCCATCAATACATTTTTATCTCTTTTTTTCCTTCCTGACCTATACATTCAATTTTGTTTTTCAAATTTTTCTTTGTTTGTGATTTTTCGTTTTGACAGAGGAGTTTACCCGAGACTTGACTTAATGATCTCATGTATATAATTTTTCGGATTCTTTATGTCATTTTACCAATATCAGCAGCTCCATTTTCAAAGATGAACAATAAGAAATGAGAGAACAAGACAGAAAGAAGAAGAACGAGATAGAAGTGTCACTGACAATGACGCCAAAAACGGCGCCAACGACGTCTTCAATTGCACCGCAGCGGCGTAGTGGCTGGTATTGGCGATGCTCCTTGGTTCCTGGGTGAAGAAGCAAACCCTAGTTCACATCATTTACCCCCAAATTGTTGATGTTACCCTAAATCGCAAATTGGCCCAATTCACAAATTGGTGAAGAAGCATATTGTTGAACCCCAAATCGCCAATTGATTTTACTCTAAATGTAATTTCATGTCTTTAATCCCTTAATTGATTTTAACCCTCTGATATAACATTTCCACGTTATTTACTTTTATTCTCAAAATTAACACTTCAAATGACTCACTGTGCCACGTCATTAAGAAGTGTACAAGTCATTCAGTTTTCGCCACGGGAGCAAGTCTTTCGTTAGCGTTTTTAACGCCGTAAGCAAAAAGGATTAACGTGAATCGTTTTTGCAAAATATAGGACATTAATAAACTTTTGAAAAAAAGAAGGACAACTTTGAACATACCTACTGAGGGATCAAAATAAGTATTAAACCTCTTGTTAAATAGACTTTAACCTAACTTTAATACTATGTTAATATAGTGAAAATTATTATATTAAATATACATATAAAATATTCTATTTATAATAAAAAATATAAATTAAACTAAAAATATAAATAAATAATAATAATAAATTAATTAAAAATAAAAAATAAATAAAATATATAATATATCTAGTAATCGAATATATCTAATGGTGTAATAATATATTTGTATCTTACAAATCAAATTATTAAAGAGAATCACATTTTTGTACATCAGTAATATCTCCGTCTTAAAATAATACTATAGTCTTAATAGTTTTATACATTGATTAATAAAATATTCAATCAATACAAATTTATTAAACACTGCTTACTTTTCAACTATTCTTGATTTTTTTTTTCTTTTCAATACTCTTACTTGCTGAAAAGACAACTTAAAAAGGAAAACTAGAAACATCATAGTAATCAAAGCTGGTCCATTTGAACTATATGTTATTAGAAAAATTGTTAACAACCCAATATTCCACAATCACAAACAAATCTTGCTGGCGTTAATTAAAAATATCCTTTTCGGAATCTGTGTTTACTTTTCTCTTGTGTTGCGTCTCTTATATATTTCATCAGTAGTTGGATATATAATTCTTTTCCCCATCGTTTTGTGAAGCTACGGTCATAATTTTATACATTTTCAATGTCTATTGGAAGTTAGCTGTAAAAAATTTAAAAAATAGCCGAAGTGAATTTGTTTTTTTGCATAATTATGCTTAATGAGTGTGTTAGTTGCGAGAAAAAGTCCTTCTGGAAATGATAAATTTAAAACTTGCAGTGGAAATCATAGTCAATTAGCAATAAAGTACTATAATCACAAGTCAATATGTATTTTCCACATTACGGTGGGGCATCTCCACTTGCACTGCATGTTGCAAGTTTTGAAGTCAAACAGAGAAGCTGTGCAAAGGGTGACCCAATTATGAACACAGAAGAAAGGCATGTAAAAGTTAGCAGAAAAAAACTTTTATTGGGTTTTGCAGCATTTGGAAATGTTGGCCTTTCTATATATATTAAAGTAGAATCATCTGACAAAGTAAGTTTGTTTCACTCAAAACCTTAATTATAGAAACCACATAATCTCGTGTACATAAGAAAGACTTTAGTACCAGATTATCTAATGTTGTCTCTAATGAACTTGATGAGATTTGAATTTGTTTTTGAGAAAATTAAGCAGTCAAATATGGTGGATTGTGATAGGTTTGCAAGAGTTATGACAAGTGAGGATGGAAGAAGAAGATTAAGGCTTGGTCTAATTTTGGAAATGCAGAGAAATTTCAGAGGGCATTGATTCATCTGGTCTGAAAGAATAGAATCTGAGGGTGGCCCAATGCAATTTTATTCTTGTCAGTATGGACCCTACAATTACCTTGTACCATCCATGACGTCATTCTGAATAGTATGTTGAAGAAATTCAATGCAATATGATTATTTTGTAGTTATTGTGGTTTCAATGCCCATGTTGTACTGTTGTAATGTAAATGTGACCTGTTAATTTCATCATGTACATCACCTTAATTCTTTTAATGTTTGGTCCTGAATTCCCTAAGGACTCGGAACTGGAATAAGGTTTTATTATAAATATATGAAAGCCTTTGTCACATATAAGATCAGGACGGATTGGATTAGCATAGAAGTAATACAAAAATTATGCTTATTAATCGGATATTAATTTAAAATTTTCTTATTTTATTTCATACGAAATTTTGTTTATATCCTAACATATCCAATCATTATTCTAAAACAAAAAAAAGTAGAAAATATTTTTTTACCGTAGCTTGACTCATTCGTATAATATTTGAATGGCTTAGTAGTTGTATTTATCTTTATGCTCTCACCCTCATTTTTCCGTTTTATTTTTAGAGAATAAATGGTAACCTATTTTTCTCTTTCATCCTCTCTTGCTAAATTTTCATTTTTTTTTTATTTCACTTCTCTAAATTTCGTATTATTCAATGTAATTGATCCTAAACTGGAGTCTTTTACTTTATTTAGACTATATATTTTCTTTCTAAATTCTCTTCAGTTCGTAATTTTTTGTTTTCTTTAGGAGAAATTTTAAGCAATACACCCCATTATTTTCAAATATCATTTGAATATAAGCTCCATTGAGTTAAGAAGAGTCAAATGTAAACCCTAATTCCAAGGTATGTCATTTTTGCAAATTTTCGTTTTTGTTGTGTTTGGCTATGCACTGAGATGATGCTTTTATTGGTAATTTTAATGAAAAAAAATGATTTCTATGGATATGAAGACTTACAATTTAGTTCAATAATGTTTTAAATATTGGATATGAAAAACTTATTTTATATTTTCCTTTTTAAGAACTTATCTTAGTAGGGAAACCGATAAAGACTTGAATAAATAAAAGTTGAGAGCATACGCTATAATAAAGTTGGAATAGTTTGGTATGACTCGGATATATCTGCACATGACTTTTGAATAACTAGTCAGTAACGATAGGATTTCTGAGGTATCTCTGAAATGTTGTAGTCGTAATCCTTCTCCCTAAAAAATTAAATGTTATTCGATACAACAGCGTGAAAGCACCGTTTGCTGAATGGAGAAAGAAGAAATAATGATATACATCAATGAAGTCTAATATAAAAAAGGTAACATTTTCGTAATTGTTTTCTCCTTGTTTCTCCTGTTTGGCATACACGTGAACGTTATCAAGATAACTACCTCGCGTTTACATTCAACATAATGTTAATGTTACGCTAACACAAATTAAATCTAGCTAATCTGGAAACACTTGTTGAACTTAAATATACTTGCACATTACAACAACTATGGTAGATAGCTCGGGTTGAATAAATTCTAATGTGTTACAATATTTTAAAGCCACTAGAACGATTTTATTAACTTTTGACAGCATGTGCACTTAAATGCATCTTGTTCATGCTTAGTAAGAATTTCCAATTCCACTTCTTTAAATATTTTATTTCCTAGTTCTCTTAGTTTTGTATTAGAACCAATTTTTTTAAAAGGGGTGCCCCTTGAGTCCAAAAGAAGGTAAGAAGTTTGAAGGAGGTGTTGTCCAATCCGAACACAAAAATGGTCTCCTTGGACTGTTCCACTTTGGCGTTATCATGGATAATATATATGTATATATCTCTAGCAGCCACATTCTCAAAAGTAAAATCTAATAATTTTTCTACACTAACTATTTAATTGTAGGTCAAGGCTTATAAATTCAAGATTTCTTTATTATAAAATATTCCTAAACAAAATACTAATATAACTTTTTATAAAATACATTAAAAAAGAAAACAGTATTTAGGGAGCATATAAATGGAGATTGAATTAAAAAATAAAATACTTGTTTTCCAATAAATTTAAATCTATTTATCTTGAAAATTTCTATTTCACATAAAGATTTATGGTTGTTGAAGTGAAATTTTGTCTTGTAATGACACACAAAATATATTACTTTGAAGAAGGGACATCTCACGTAAGATATTGTTGAACTATTTCAAGGAATGAACGTGACAAATAAGATATCACAGGTAACATTAATGACATACTAAGTGAAAACAAAGGTAAGAGATGATATGTGTACCCTTGGTATGATGTTGTCCTTTGATGATTTCGAATACGTACAAGCAGTACACCTTACATACAACAAAAATCTTCTGAAAATACTCAAAATAGAATAAAAAAATTGTAGAGAACCTGGGTGGCATGATGGTTAATCGCTTGGGTTGTGATTGATCGAGTGACTTGATGGTTGGTTGTCCGAGTTGTGATTGACCGGATGACTTGATGGTTGACCATTCAGGTTATGATTAGCTAGACAATCATATATCTATATATCTATATATATATATATATATATATATATATATATATATATATATATATATATATATATATATATGTATATACATATACATGTACGTATATGCATATACATGTACGTATATGCATATACATGTACGTATATACATATACATGTACGTATATACATATATGTATATGTATATACATATATGTATACATGTACATATATACATATATGTATATGTATACTGTCGCAACCGGAATCGCGACGAGATGACGATCCAATAAAAGAAGAATATATTGAAAAGAGATTTTGGAGTCGCCACCATAGTTTATTCTGGAAAACTACGGAAAAACCATAAAATGATAAGGCATGGTCAAATAGAACCAGATTCTTGGTTCGGGAGTCGGTTACGTGTAGGGAAGGTATTAGCACCCTACAACGCCTGCCCTAAGGCAGTACCTTTAACTAAATGCGCGAATGTGGATGTGGTTTTCAAAGTGTTTAACTTTCCCTTAAAATAAAACTCTGAAGAAACAAACAATATTTTTTAGTTTTTTGGGCCCGACAAGGATTGACCTTGCTCCTACGTATTCTCATTCAGAATGAGAAATCAGGGTTCCGTAGTTCATTTTGGAACTGCTTGAGAAAATTGTTTGGAAAATTGTTTGAGAATTTGTTATGGATAAATTTGGATTTTTGGGAGAGTGAACCTGACAAGGACTAGCCTTGCTCCTACGTATCTCCATTTTTGATGGAGAATCAAGGATCACGTAGTTCTGGCAAGGCGATTGTTTGTTGTTTGAAAAGTAGATGTTTTTTAGTTTTTGAGGATTTTACATTTTTTTGGTATTTTTTTTATTTAGGAGAATGAAAAGGTTTTTAGCACAAGGACGATGCGTGCGATCACACATGTGCCTAAACCTTTAAAACATATTTTTGGGATTTTTTTGAAGGAAGAGAAAAGGTTTTTGGCACAAGGACGATGCGTGCGATCACACATGCGCCTAAACCTTTAAAACGTATTTTTGGCATTTTTTGAAGGAAGAGAAAAGGTTTTTGGCACAAGGACGATGCGTGCGATCACACATGCGCCTAAACCTTTAAAACGTATTTTTGTAATTTTTTGAAGAAAGATTATTATTATTGTTTTATTTATTTATTTTTGTGATTTTTGTTTATTATAAAAAAGTGAGTGTGTGTAGTGTTTGACAAATAAATAATACAAATACAGTACAGAGGGATGGGGTTATCTTACAAGGGGATTACACAATAAAAATTAATGACCAGATAAAATAATAATATTAAGAAACTAAAGCGTAAAAAAATAAAACAAGAGAAAAGCTCAATTGAATTAGGGGTACAGAAATAAAAACCAGGGGTGCCAAGTGAAAATGAAGCTCCTTTGTTTGGGTCAATGTCCTTTTTCTCCAACTTTGTATCTGGGTGTGAGGACGAAAATTGGGGGTGCTATTGGGTATTTGCTTGTCTGGCCCAAAGCCTCTTTTCGTTCCCTCATCAGAAATCTAGAGACCTGAAGCCTCTCTCCCGAATGAGCCAGCAAAAGGAGGGACGTGCCTCTTCCTCCAACACACATGCGCCACTGCCTCCATCGAAGCCGTGAACCGCCGTTTCCGGCGTCGCGGTTTGCTCCTATTGGGTTCATCATTGGTGGCGTATGGGGCCGTCGGGGGTATGACCAATTTCAACACAACCCTTCCTTCTTCGTTCCAAATTAAACGCCACAATTCTGGGCACCTGGGTCACGCTGCTACTGTTCTTACTGAGGGCATCACCAGAACTACCATTGTCACGCTTTTCGCCCACATTTTCCACTTTATTTCATTCTCATTGGTTTCTCTTGTGGTTGTAGAGTGGAACAGGACATGAGCGGGTCATGGTTCGATTTTGGTAATGGATGTTCCGCGTGTTTAGGTTTGGATAGTTGGAAGATGAAGATGGTCGTTGGAGGTGATGGAGTTTGAAGTTGATGCTTTTGGATGGTGGGTTTCAAAATGAAGAAGAAAGGAGTGAATAGGGTGATGTTGGCTGTGAACGATGAAGGAGAAATAGTATGAAGATTATAGGTGTTGGTGATTTTGTGGGGTTAGTGATGGATGAAATTGGTTTGTGCCAGATGATGGTCGTGGAGTGAAATGGAAGGGCAGGGTAGTTGAGATGGTCACGGGTGAAGAGGTGAAAGCCCCTGTTCGTTACGGGTGTTCCAGATCAAGGTCCCCCTACTGGAGGTGGTGTTGAATGAAGATTGAGATGGTCGTGAGGTCAATGTATAAGGTGTGGAGATGATGGTCTGAGGTGAATGAAAATGAAGGAAGATTAATGGAGATGAATGTCTATGGTATCTGGATGAAGATGAGGGTGATGAGCGGAGAAGAAAAACGGCCTTGGCAGGGTGTGTGGTTGGGAGTGATGAGCCGAGGGGTGGCAAGTGAATATGGTTGATGATATGGGTGAAGATAGGTAGCGGTCGCGGGGTGTTAACGATGGCCGTGGGTGTCAAGAAGGTTGGGTGTGATGGTTGTTCGGTAACAATGGATAGGTACGAATATTCACACAACATCTATTTAACTTAACACATGCAAACGTAGCAACAGTATGACAAAGGTACGCTCAAAGACGACTAACCAAACTCAGTAAAACATGGAGCGGGCCGCATTACTTACCTCTTGAAGCTTGGTTTATCTTTGTTAAGCCCTGGGTCTTCTTCGTGGCTGGCTTTCCTCTTTCGATAAGGTGCTCCTCCCTCTGAATGCGGAGTATTGTAGTGGTCTCTCAGTCGTTGGGAGTGACGGTGTAACGTGCTGCTGGCAACACCTCTCCCAAGCACTCCTCTAGCCGTTGGATGCTCCCTGCTGGAATGTTGTAAAGCGTTTTCAATGATGGATGAAGGCTTGCTGGATGAAGATAAGCGTGATGGAGCTGGAGTTGCTATGTGGATGGTGTTCGAGAGGAATACAGCAGTGATGAAGCTGGAGCTTGTGTCTGGTTTTTCGGTGAGGATCCTCGTATAGTGAGTGATGGTTATGAGGTGTTCGTGGGTGGCTGCTGGATTCTCACGCTTCTACTTGTTGTTGGTGGCTGGACCGTGTTTCCTTTCCAAGCTGCTGTCCGTATCATCCTTCCAAGTGAAAGCTCATTTCCCCATAACCAACTGGACGGTGATTCTACTGCAATGTTGGACTGGTCACAGTGGGGAGTTACAGTGGTGCAATGGTCATTAGAGTGCAAGACCAAATGGTTCAACCCATGACTGTTGGTTTAATATTTCAGGTTCTTTGAGATAAGGAAGAGAACTCAGACTCTGTCTTGTCTCTGGTCGAGTGGTTATTGATGGTTCCGGGTGAATCAGGTGAGTAGCGTGAGGGGAGGAGATGAAGGCCAGTAGTGGTGTTAGGTCCCGTGAGTTGTTGGCTGTGTGGGAATCTGAAGGATGGGTGTTAGCCGTGTAGTCAAGTCCCCCTCTCCTGGCATATTTTTTTTGGATGAACGAATAATCTAAGGACCGAAGATGGTGGCTTCACGTGACCTCCCCCTGGCAATCAGAGAACCCCAATACAATAAGGTGTAAAAGGCAACTTTACAGAGTTGCTGGGCAGCCGCTTCAGATGTGTCAGGTGGGCGCTCGTGGAAGACAACTCAAAAGTGGGAGTGTCCCTGATTATTCTCTTCTTCTGTAGAAACCCATACTGTGAGTGGCTCGTCAGACTGGCCGCATGTTTGCTTCACCATGCGCTTCCAACTATTGCCCTGCCGTGAAATTCGTTTCATCTAGACACCCCATTCTTTTTTAGTACTCTGTGGCTTTTCACGTGGTGCAGTCCACCTCCTCCCATCTAAAACCTTGGATTCTCCTCTTTCTTTCTACAAGTGGTGGCCCCTCCACTTCTCTCCTTCACGGTCATGCTTGCTTCCCTTTTTTGATTAGATTGTTGGATCCTATTTCATGCAGGTTTGAGGGGATAAACAAAAACGCCTGTGAAGTGATGGTAGGGAGGTACGGGTATAACAGGCGTTGGCCGTGAGGTGTGGTTGATTGGTTACGGGCTGGGAGCTGGAATGAAGTTGGTCCCGAGGTGGTGTAAGGATGAAGATGTTGATGCGGAATGATGAGGGAAAGGACGATGGTGAGGAGTTCTATGGGATGGTTCTTTTAGGAGCAGAGTGAGGTCAAACTGGAAGTTTGAGCTGGATTTTGATGAGTGAAAAGGAAGCACTGGAAAATAGAAGGATTCTCTGAATCTGTGGAGTGATCAAGAGCCAAAAAAAAGGATGTTTCCCCCCCCCCTTTTTCCCTCTGCTGCTTGCTTTCTTTTATAGCCAAATCTCAGAACCCGTGAGCCTCCCAATCTGTTCAGAATTCCTCCCGTGATCCTCTTTTCTTTGCATGCTGAGCTACAGTTTTTTGGCCGTGAGAAAATAGGGTGAGGGCCCCTCAATCTTGTCTTCTTCTTCATACTGTGGACACCCTGTGCGTGGGGTTGCTTCCTCTTCTGTGCATGCTGGATGGTGATGCTGGAGATGGGAACCCTTGGTGGAAAGCTTAGACCAATTTTAAAATGTAGCCACCAACTTTATGGACGCTCAGTCAATAGCGCAAACAAACGACCGTTCACAAAATAAACGAGCGCTCACAGTCTGGATCAAACCGAACGCTCACAATCAGTAATACAGAACCAAGAGCGAGCGTTAAAAACACACATGACCAAGACCGGACGTCCAGACAAAGAGCGAACGTTCGCTTAAACACCTGGGGGCCACACATGAAAGGCCGAACGGTTGAATAGTCATCTGCGGACGAGCGGCAGAAGAGCAGGACGAGCAGTAGATGAGGTAGTGATCGTCACTGAGAATGGACGAACGGTTGCATGCAGGGTAGGAGACGAACGTCAGAGGACGAACGCTTGATCAAAGAGGACGAACGCTCGCTGTTTGGACGAGCGGCCAACGGTCACTGTGGGGAGAACCGAACGGTCACAATGGAGGACGAACGATCGCGCCATGCAGAGGACGAACGATCCTCGAGAACGATTAATAACGCTCGTCCTATAACTACAGTGGAAGATGAACGAGCGTTCAACAATTGGAGCGCTAGATGGGCGCTTTTGGAACGGACGTCCTCTATTCTTTTTTTTTTATTGCCATTTTAATTATTATTTTTTTTGTTTTTGTTATTATAAACCACTTTTTTTTTGTATTTTTTATTTATGTCTTTTGTTGTTGAAAATAAATTTTATTTAATCAACCCGGACGAAATTGAGTGTTGACAGCTGCCCCTCTTTACTTAGATTTTACTAGATCATATGATAAACAATGTTTTCATATTATCAGAGTAAAAGATAAGTAAAGATAGAAATATTAATTTCGTTCGGATTTCAAAATACACAAGGAAAAACAGAGAATTTTCAATGAAAAAGAATCAGGAACAAACAGGGAATTTTTTCATTTTTTTTTAATTAAAATTTTTTGTTTTTTTTCAAATAAAGTGAACAAGATTAAATGAATGAGAAATTTGAATTTGATTGGGTTCGACCATTGCCATGCAGAGGGTCGTTTGAAAAAAATTAAAATCTGTACCTGACCGTTGTCATGCAGATGGTCGTTTGAAAAAAGTTAAAAATGGGCTCGACCATTGTCTTACGGAGGGCCAAGACACCAAAATTCAAAAGTGCTTTCGACCATTATCTAGCAGATGGCCGAGATAAAACAAAACCGACTGCTTTCGACCATTATCTTGCAGATGGCCGAGATAAGACAAGAGAAAAGTGCTTTCGACCATTACCTAGCAGATGGCCGAGATAAAACAGAACAAAAGTGCGCTCGACCATTATCTAGCAGATGGCCGAGATAAGACAAGAGAAAAGCTTTCGACCATTACCTAGCAGATGGCCGAGATAAAACAGAACAAAAGTGCGCTCGACCATTATCTAGCAGATGGCCGAGATAAAACAAAACTGAAAAGTGCGCTCGACCATTATCTAGCAGATGGCCGAGATAAAACAAAACTCAAAAGTGCTTTCGACCATTATCTAGCAGATGGCCGAGATAAAACAAAACAAAAGGTGCTTTCGACCATTATCTTGCAGATGGCCGAGATAAAATGGAACTGAAGAGTGCTTTCGACCATTATCTTGCAGATGACCGAGATAAAAAAAAGAGAAAAGTGCTTTCGACCATTATCTAGCAGATGGCCGAGATAAAAACAAAACTGAAGAGTGCTTTCGACCATTATCTTGTAGATGGCCGAGATAAAATGGCAGAGAGAAAAATGTTTGATTGCTTTGACTTTGAAATTTGGAATTGGTTGAAATTTTGAGATATTGAATTTTTTTGATTTTGATTTTTGATTTTTTTTTTTGAAAATTTTGCATAAGGTTGAAATTAAGAAACAAGGTGCCGCATTTTTGTACAAGGATTCTGATTTTGAAACCTCGATGTGCAAGAGAAACATGGTTGATGTAAATTTTGAAATTTGGAGAAGAAAAGTTTGATGCATGCTGATTTTTTGTCTTTTTGAAGGAAGAAAAATTGATGTAATATACATGGAGGCAAATTCAAAGTTGATGAAAATATGTACATGATGTATTGGAAGATTATGAACTTATGACATTTTTTAGAGTCAATTTGTTTCCTTTGAAATCATCCAATTTATGACGATCTAGACTTCCAATTTCTTTTCAATGGACGTCCAAATTCTAAAGTCAATTGTTCAAAATGAAGCTTGCTTGCCACACATTTCTTGACGAGATACTAGTGTGTACATGCTTGATATCAAGGGTTGGGATAAAAATGTGGAGGATGATTGGAAGGATTTGGAGAGTATCGGGTTGGCTACTTGAACCTCTTACTCCTTAAAACGGCTACAAAGGCCCATGTGAGGTAGTAGATACCCAGAAGTTGCTCTGGAACATGGTAAAAGTATTGGTATGGACAAACGTATTTGTGAATTGAGAGGGAATAAGTCAGGAATCAAGGAGTGAGAATATCATGTGGGATTTGCAAATTGCCCCAATTTTGGTGGTTTTAAATTTCTGAAGTTCGGGGCGAACCAAGATCATGCAAGGCCCAACAAGGGATGCCTCAGCCTTTGTATGAGCTTTGAATGTTCAGATGAAAAAATTTTGAGATTTAACAAAATTGCTCAATACTCTGAATGGGCTGAAGCATATGAAAGTCACGTCTTGGTTTTGGGTATGAGTCAATTAAGCGAGGTTCCAAAAGAAGTTCCCTCACTTTGGGTTTACGAATAATAAGATTGACCCAAAATCATACAAAGCCCCAAAGCGTCTGCCCCTGTTTTGAGGGTGGATTTATGAATTTCAGTACGGACAAATCTGAGAGGCCCAACAAGGGATGCCTCGGTCTTGGTACGAACTTTGAATATACAGATGAAACAAATGTGAGACTAACAAAGTTGACCATATCTTGGAAGGGCCAAAACACATGAAATAAAGTTGCCCAAAATTGTCCCCTAGTTTGGGAATCGGGGGAAAAGTTTGAATGGGATTTGAATGTGTTCAGGAATTTGTGATGGATATGGAAAGGATTGGCTGGAAAAGATTGCCCCAAATGGTTTGATTTTCCTTTGTATAATTTTGATCAATAGGGAGTTCCCTTCATCCGAGGACATTTATTTTTCATCATTTTTCATTTTTTTTTTTTGACTGCATTGTTGGTCATTTTTGTCTTGTCTCAAAATTAAGCTTTATGAAAATTTAAACAACCAGTATTCAATCTGTGTGGACTTTTATTGGGCTTGTCATGTGGCTTGGGCTAAAGGGTGTTGAAAGAAAGGATATAAAGGCTCAAATAAATTTTTGTGGGTATTTTTTTTTTAAAAACAAGGGTTACCATCTGCGCTTGTATGAGTTATTTGTCAAATCTGTTTTTACTACTTTGCCCTTTCTCAAATTTCATTCTTTGCTTGCCATCACTTCGTGATTCTTTGTATTTTTACTTCACTTTTGAGGAATTTTCTTCATTTGATCACTGAGTGTGTTCCTCTTTCAATTTGAGTCGACTTCTACGGTGATGGTAACTCTTGTTTGGGTAAAATTTTGAAAATAAAATTTCTTATTGGCTCAAATTTGGTATCAAAGGATATATTTTTGTTTTTTTTTTTGGATGGAGAAAAATGGCCACACATCATTTCAAATTTTGGTTGTTTTATTTTCAAAAGATTAATTAAGAGACAAAGACTAAATGATCTCAACAGAGTCATTTTTCATTTTTTTTCATTTTTTTCATTTTTTTTTTTAACGGATTCCAGGATCTCCCAAATGAAAGCAGTGGAGGTAACGGAAAATCTGCCCCGGAGTAAAACTTGGTGTTTATTATTTGGGCTCAAGAACATGATTGGGCCAATCTCTTGGTATAGTGAGGGCTAAAGGATGATGTTTTCAAGCGATGCACACACAAATATCTCTTAAGAATATGTGATTTGATCATTTGACTCCAGGAGATTATGACATCCATTATACTTATTTATTCTTTTTTTTAAATCTCATAAAATGGATGATTTGCATCGAAAATAATTGACTCAACTTTTGCATATTTTTTTTTTTGGTTTTATGCATGAAGAAAAGTAATATGAAATGAAAATGATGATACTAGTTGAAAAACAGATTTTTTGTTGCTTTAGAGAAAATTAGGTCCGGTGGCCAGTATGAAAACTGGGCTTGGGGGCCAGTGTGAAAACTGGGCTTGGTGAGCAATGCAAAAATGATATGAGAAAATTTGATTTAGAGAAAAAAAACGTTTGGAAAATAAAAATGTTTTTTTTTTGTTTTATTCATTTACATAATGTGAAAAACATTAAACATATTAGAAAAATGTTTTTGTGTTTTTTATCTTTTAGAAAATAGAAATTAATTTGAAATATGCATGTAATGGGCCGAGTTGGGCCAAAAACGTTTGAAAACCTGAGGAGAAGTAACAAAAGGAAGTTGGACTTACCAGGCACATTGACCCAATGGATCAGATGACCTGAGCCGTACGAACTTGACACAAGAAGATGACCAAGAAAACATTTTTTTTTTTAAAGTTTACGGAACAAGCTAAAAGAAATTCATTTTTTTTATTTTGTGTTATGAAAGGATTTCACAAGATTGAAGTAAAGACAATTTTGCAACACCACTAGACTCAATGGGCCCAACACTATTCCTCTTTTACAACCATGACAAAATCTTCAGACAAAGGTCTGAATTCCATTATTTTTTACTTTTTGCACAAATACTTGTTCACACAAATGGAAAGGGAAATTATGAATTGAAAACACAAAATCTACACAAACATGCATTTTCATTTTCAGAAATTCAGATACACTGGTTCAGGAGAAACCACATATGACAAAAGGGCCTAATGGGCTCAAAAACTGTTTATCTTTCGTTATGAGATTTTTTGTTACAAATTCAAAGAAAATCACACAAGACAATTTGAACAAAAGTACAAAACATCATTCAACAGCAAAAATGTGAAAACAAAATATTTTTGACATATTTTCAAAAGAAGTGGACTCGAGAGAAAACCACGAAGGCCATTGGGCCTAATGGGCTCGAGCACTATTCCCTTCTTTATTTCTTTTTTTTTTATTTAAAATGCAGAAGAAGAAGGAATAAAAATCAAACAAAATGGTGTGATATAAAATTACAAACATGCCAAAATAATTCTTCACTCAAATTTATTTTTCAGAAAGAATTGGGTTCAAAGAAGGCTAACCTGGTAATGAGGCCCAATGAACCTGAAAAATGTCCTTTATCAAGCAAATGAAAAACAATTTTGAACACTTCAAATTTTACAGCACTCCAATTATTATTTTTGAAAATTTTCCATTTATCATATTTTTGATTTTTTTTGTTTTATTATTTTTTGGTGAAATCAGATCATCCAAGAAGTCTTGAATTGGGCCGGATCGACCCAACAAAACCCTACCCGTTTTCAGATTTTCAAAAAAAAAAAAAAATTTTTTTGAACTCAGAAAGATCAGACCGACACCAGACGGTTGCAGCGACCGGAACTGTAGCCACAGTGGATTTGCTCGGCTATAAAACGGGTACCCCTTCGGCGTCTGAGCGGTATTTTCCCGATCTCGCTCTCTCTCTATCCTTCTCTTTCTCCCTCTTCTCTCTCTTCTCTCTCTTCCCTGAGCGTCTGGATTTCTGCGAGGAGCCTCTGCCCCCGTGTGCTTTCGGAGGCGTCCGAGTGCTGCGACGAGCTTCTGTAAGCCCTTCCACTTCCAGGTAAGTCTTCTGAGCTCTTCGATCTTCTTTCTTTCCTTTAAGTTTTTGTTTTTCTTCCTTCCATCCTTCCTTCTCTGCTTTTCTGTTCTTTCGATCTTTCCTTCTCTGTTTTTTTTCGTTTTTGTTTTCCTTTACGATTTCTGGTTTATTTTTTACTCTCTAGCTTTCTGCATCTCCCTTCCTTTCTTGTTCCCCTTTCTGTTTTTTCTTTTCTACTTTCCTTTCCTGCAAGCTCTTTATTTTCTTCTACTTTCCGCTTTGTCTGCTTTTATTTCCGTCTTGCTCTTCTTTGCTTTTCTTTCTGAGTCTTCTTTCTTCCTCTTTTTTTTTTAAAAAAACTTAAAACACTTAAAAACACAACTGTCTTAAACTTAAGGGGTATATAGGCTGGAAACCAGACGTTTATCTCCCTTCGATTGAAGGTATGGCAGAGACAATCGGGTAGAACAACGCCACGTACCCCATAAAATCAGAAAACTTAAAAATATAATTTTAATTGTATGAACCGAACATGGACAATATGGACAAAGACAAAAGGAAATAGATCCGTTTAGGACCCTTTTGCAAGGACCGTGAAACAGATCCGAGACCAGACACTGAAATAACAAAGACCGACCGGACAAGATAAACTTAAAAGGAAACAAAAACGAATAAAGAAAACACTGAAAATACTTTTTGTTTTATGCTTTTGTTATGTTTTTGTTCTTTTTACTTTTTTATTATTTTTTTTATGTTTTAGAAAACTTAGAGAGGAAAGATGAGCGAGATGGAGATGGAGAGATACACCGGTCAGCGGTGGAGACCTACTGACGATCAGGTCAAAATGATGACCCACATCTACAATTACGGGGTCACACATCCCAGCAGAGCCCAAGTCGTTGAGATTGCATCTCGACTAAGGGCTTTCGGAGATGCCACTGAATACAATGTGCACTGCTGGTTTAACAACCACGGCAATCGGGTCAGACGCTGGCAAGCGGAGATAGACCCCACTGGCACTCAGTTTTCACAACTGCCGCTATATATGTATGGTAAGTACCCTGATCTCCTCCAACTTTTTTTCGTTTTTTTTTATTTTCTCCTCCTCTTATTATTGACATAAATTTTGTTTTATTATTTTTTTTGGAAAGAATACGACTGGGTGATCATGAGGGCGCCGAGGCTGCTGGACTTGTTTCCCGTTCCGATCATCATTGACGACGACAGGGACGGACGACAAATCGCTCCACCCATGCTTCTCACATTCCGGACCAGAGCTCACTCGACGGAGCTCTCCCTCAGACCACCGCAACCAGCTCGGGAATTTTTTCGCTGAATGTTTTTTTTATTTTTATATTTTCATGGTCTGTAACTAAACGATCACCAGTGATCGAACTCTGAACATTGCTTATTTGCTTTTTGTTTATTTTCTTTTTTTTGTTTGTTTGTTTGTTTGTTTTTATTTGAATTTGTAACCTTGTACCCTTTCCGTTATATCTGCTTTTTTTCTTTTTTATGCATTTTTATTTTATTTATCATGATGCCAAGATCGTATAAGTGTATCCGACCTTTACTGTAATTTCCTGCTCCGATGATGAAATGAAATTAGATTTTTATGGTTTTTTTTTTCTTCAGTCTAAACAAAAATTTCTAATTTAAACGAAATAATGGAAAACCGGGTTCAACAGAAAATAAATTATTTACAAAGAAAATACGGAAAAAAGACTTCGAATGAAATGAGATCCAAAGCGAACACCAAGAGCATGAAAAACAAAATTTTGAAATCATTATGCATATGAGACAAAGCAGAAATGGGAAGAGAGGAACAATGAACTCGTAAAACAAATTGAACAATTTGAAATTTTGATTACTCCCCTTTTTTTTGAAATTTTTTTTTTGCAATGAAATCGGACTCAAGCAAAAGCTTTCAAAAACGACTTCCTCTTTTTTTCGAGTTAATTGTCTTACTTGCAGTCATCAAATTAGTAATTATTTCCAAAGCTTAGAAAAGTGAGGAATGTCACATATCCGAGGTCCAACTTTGGGATTACATTTTGACTTTTTCTCTCGAGACATCAACATACGTAAGCTTGAACACACTCGCAAGTGAAAAATGGGAATTGTTTAGAATGGTTCTGGAGATAATGGGATAGTTACGCTAATGTCACCTCATACGCTCGATAGAGTAGATGAGTGTCGAAGCCAAACACGAGGTACCTAAAACGTTTCCCCGATTGAGTATGATGATGAATCCATGACAATTCGGATTCAAATAAGATCCGCAAAGCTGCTCCAGTTTTGGGATTATGGGTTGATGATTTTCAATGAAAAACACGGGGTGAGATCCACCCAGCCGATCCATTTTTTTTGGGTATGGGATGAAAGGGTTGGCTAAAAGGATGGCCCCAAATGGGTTCGATTTTTTTTTTGTATGCTTCGGGCTAGTTGGCAAGGAAATCCTCTCTTCCAGAGACATTATTCATTTTCATCTCTCACTTCCCCCCCCTTCTTCTTTTTTTTTTTATATCACCCTTTCGGGTTTCTGAATCTAAGTGACCTATTCTCCCTTTTTTTTTCAATGGGTTTAAGGATCAACCTACTAGCGCAAGCGAGAAAACTTCTGGCCAAACCAATTTGCCCCGGGGTAAAGGTTTACTTTGTTACCTAGGGCATCGGCAATATTGTTGGGAGCAATCTTCTATTTTTGAAGGGTGATATTTTTCAAGCACCATGCGCACAAACGTCTCGAGAGAAAGCATCAAATTGTTATTGTTTATTAGACATTTGACCTCGGAAGAGTATGACACTGTAACTTTGCCTTTGATTATTTTTTCTATTTTCGAAAAACAAGAGTTTGACAATCTGCAAGAAGACAAATGACTCAAGATTTCTTCAATTTTTTTGTTTTGTTTTTTTTTTCATGACACCCTATTAGGACATGATTTCCAGTAAACCTTGGAGATACCAAGTAATAAAAGTTTACATTAACAGTTCATGGATGAAAGCGTGACATCAATGAGCATAAACCTCATAGGAAGACAAATTAAAGCTCGAGCAAAACAACATCAGTTCCAACTTTTACAATAACTTATGCTTTCCTAAATAATCCGAGAGTCCTCTTCACTCGTCCATGGCATTTGTAGAGGTGAACTCACGCCTTGCCACAGTGCTGGATTGCATTTCTTCAAACTTTAAACATCCTGAATCGATCAAAGATTGCACTTTACGTTTCAGAGCCTTGCATGCCTCTATTGAATGTCCACACGCCCCTCCATGATAATCACATCTGGCATTTACGTCATAGCTCCTTGGATACGGAGGTCGTATAGGCCTGGTTGGACAAATCTTTATGAAGTTTCTGCAGAGAAGATCTGGTAGTAGCTCTGTATAGGTCATGGGGATAGGAGTGAAGTTGGCGACCTTCTCATCACGATTGTAATTTCTTCGTTCAATGGCTCGACTAGACCCATAGGAATGCGACATTTGAGGACAGGCAATAAAATGTGAATTAGCTCTTCGTTCTTTGCCTTTCTCACGTCTAGGATCATACTCATTTAAACTTGCTACTAGCTCTGGGCCTAGTCAAATTTTCCATTTCTTATGCCACTCTCAACCCTCTCTCCAATTACTACTATGTCAGTAAAACTTGAGGAGACTGAGATGCTTAACATGTGCTCATAAAATGGTGGTTGCAGAGTACTCAAAAACGTGGTAGTCATCTCCTTGTCGCTCAGACGCGGTTCTACTTGAGCAGCAATCTCTCTCCACCTTTGGGCATATTCTCTGAACGATTCAGATTCTTTCTTCACCATGTTCTGCAATTGTGCTCAGTCAGGTGTCAAATCTTTATCATATCCATACTGCCTTAGGAATGTCTCAACCAGATGTTTCCATGAGTAGATGTGAGTAGTCTCTAAGCGCATGTACCAAGTTAGAGTTTCGTCAATTAAACTTTCTTGGAAGAAGTGAATCAAAAGTTTTTCATCGTGGGCATAAGCTGCCATTTTCCTCCAGTACATGCTTATGTGGCCCCTCGGGCAAGTATTTCCCCGATATTTCTCAAACTCTGGCAACATGAACTTTGGAGGTATCACCACATCAAGAACTAAACATAGTTTTTTAGCATCTCCAAATTCAAAACTTCCTTCACCCTCTATGGCTCTCAACCTCTTCTCAGGGACTTCTAATCTGCTCTTATCGTCCTTAAAATCTGCTGGTGTAATGACACAAGATGGAGACTTCGTCTTAGGTTGTTTTTTCATTATCATGCTCTCAATACCTGGTTGGATCGTCTGCCTAGGAATTGTGAAAGTGGTTGCCCCAGGCTCGTCTTCTACTTCAGCTGCATTACCTTCGGCCTTTTGAGTGTCAAGATGTCTCGAGTCCACTCCTGAGGGTGGAGTATAATTCGGGGGAAGACCATAGGAAGGGAAAGTTTGTGCTTCTGGAACTCCTTGTTGTGATCGTTGTGTGCATAAACATCCAGGACCTTGTAAGGCATCCAGGGTCCTTAGGACTTGTCTCATTTGTTCCTTCAGCTGTCGGATATCGGCTTTCATTCCCTCTTGAACTTCTACTTGGTTCTCCATGATTTTGCCACTGGTTCGTGTCCTTTAGGGTGTCTTAGATGTTTAACTGTATTATTTTTTTTTTGTGAAACAAATTAAGAAAAAAGAAAAATAAAAAGAAAAGAAAAGAAAAGAAAACATAGTTCAAAATTCTCTAGTCAGAAACTATAAAGCTGTGAAAATATTTGCCCCGGTATAATTTGGAAATTAACACGAAACTGAGTCAATAAGGTGATTCATCATTCAGAAGTTCCCAAAATGCGAGACATAGGAATTCTTGGTCAACCATCGCAGGCTTTAGTCATCACATTCTTCATTTGTCTGATCAGCTTCTCGCAGTAATTGAGGAATGTTTCAATCCCCTTAGGCGGGTTGATGATTGATATTACAGACTCACCATCAACTAAGAACTTAAGGACGTTTTCAATGGCTCCATTGGCAAGGGAAGCTAGCTGTGAGAGACTTCTCTTCCAATTCTTTTAACTTGTCCTTGTTCAACGACATATTCTTTCTTCATCTGACTCACCAATCTTTTATGTTCCCTCTTAGCTAATGCCAACATCCCTTCTAGTTTTGTCATTGCTGCTTCTATCCACTGCTCATCATTTTGAAATTTCTTTTCGCAATTTGGGTAAGGGAAATTAATTACAACTTGATTGTCTTAACCCTTTCTGTGATTCATTGGCTAAGGGAAACTTTCATTAACAGTTCATGATCTTGGGCCTTTCATTGAAGCGAACAACATTGCCCCCAATCGTCTTTAACTTGATGGAACATTTCAGCGAAGATTCATTCCTCATATGATCTGCAATGTGACGAGAGATGTAGGTGTTAGCGATCCTCTCAGGATACTCAAATTATTTTTTGCGCTAACACAGGATTGCAATTAATACAACACCTAATACCCATGAGGGGTACATTAGGATACCTCCCGCAATGATATGTAATCTGCGATCTATGCTCCCAAGGGACACACCATTTAACTTGTTCTTCATTTAAACCTGCACAAAGTTGCGCCCATTCATTTACTCTTTTCACATGTGGTTCACAAGGAACAGCCTAAGACAAGCGCAAAAGTGCCTAAAAGTCACTTCTTTTTCCAATGGTGACCCATGTTCACCTGACTGAGTACCTGTGATGGACTTTTTGTACAAAATCCAATTTTCTCTCGGGTAATCGTTTACAATGTCCTTGTAATTGATTACATACTACAATAATTCGTCCATGGGGTACAGGGAATTTAAGGCGTCTCCAGTCTCACGGGAAATGAACCACAAATACAACACTGGTAGACAACATAACATCTTTCCCTCTTTAAGTTCGTAACAACGATTAAGGGTCCCATAAACTTCAGCCAGGACGAGACATGGGTATATTGCCCGATTTAGTTGTATAGAGCTTTGGCCTCAAGACTTGCATTTAATATTTTCCCAAATTCTTTCCCTCTGACAAACTCACCAAATTCTTATACCCCTTGACTCAAATTCCATGTTAATTTCCATTTTTAGCTTAAGGGCCTTAATCACAACTTTATAATTTTTGACTAGGATCAACAAAATGTGACAAGACTATGAAGAAAAACAATGAGCGAAAAAAAAAAGGGAAAAGCAAAAGAAATAAAAAAAGGATAAAGAGATATGAGGATGTGTACAAGATGCGTGATTTTTATTAAGCGAACAATGAGGGTTAAAAGAATACACATTTCTCCCTTTTGTGCCTTATCAAAGGTTGAATGACAAAAGTTCTAAGGCCAAATATATGCACTCACAAGGATAGCTTCCTAATGCTTAAGTCAGGCCACCAGAGCTATGGCTCTTTTCACTGTTTCTCCACAACAGTCAGAGTAATCAACTAGATGTGGAGACACAAATGAAGAGAACAGACTCTGGCTGGGGTTCTCACGATAGCCAAACAGGAAGTATGTCCCAAATGACACCGCTACACAACCCCTCTATTTCTAAGTTGCGCTCAGACCCGGGTATAGGGCCCCACTCATGATATGCATATTGTGTGTGTGTGTGAAGGGAGAATGCAATTGTACACCCCCAAACCCTCACCTGCAAAACAACCAGAAGATTCCCAGGCAGATATAACATGTTTCCTACCCTAGGGTTCAACATAATCAAAACAAACACACATACAATTATGACAAATATCAAATAAGGATAAAGAAAAAGGGAAGAAGAACACCAAGAAAAACCACATTGAATTCGCACATCTAATTAAATGGCCTGACTCTCTGGTAATCCCCAGTGGAGTCGCCATCTGTCGCAACCGGAATCGCGACGGGACGACGATCCAATAAAAGAAGAATATATTGAAAAGAGATTTTGGAGTCGCCACCATAGTTTATTCTGGAAAACTACGGAAAAACCATAAAATGATAAGGCATGGTCAAATAGAACCAGATTCTTGGTTCGGGAGTCGGTTACGTGTAGGGAAGGTATTAGCACCCTACAACGCCTGCCCTAAGGCAGTACCTTTAACTAAATGCGCGAATGTGGATGTGGTTTTCAAAGTGTTTAACTTTCCCTTAAAATAAAACTCTGAAGAAACAAACAATATTTTTTAGTTTTTTGGGCCCGACAAGGATTGACCTTGCTCCTACGTATTCTCATTCAGAATGAGAAATCAGGGTTCCGTAGTTCATTTTGGAACTGCTTGAGAAAATTGTTTGGAAAATTGTTTGAGAATTTGTTATGGATAAATTTGGATTTTTGGGAGAGTGAACCTGACAAGGACTAGCCTTGCTCCTACGTATCTCCATTTTTGATGGAGAATCAAGGATCACGTAGTTCTGGCAAGGCGATTGTTTGTTGTTTGAAAAGTAGATGTTTTTTAGTTTTTGAGGATTTTACATTTTTTTGGTATTTTTTTTATTTAGGAGAATGAAAAGGTTTTTAGCACAAGGACGATGCGTGCGATCACACATGTGCCTAAACCTTTAAAACATATTTTTGGGATTTTTTTGAAGGAAGAGAAAAGGTTTTTGGCACAAGGACGATGCGTGCGATCACACATGCGCCTAAACCTTTAAAACGTATTTTTGGCATTTTTTGAAGGAAGAGAAAAGGTTTTTGGCACAAGGACGATGCGTGCGATCACACATGCGCCTAAACCTTTAAAACGTATTTTTGTAATTTTTTGAAGAAAGATTATTATTATTGTTTTATTTATTTATTTTTGTGATTTTTGTTTATTATAAAAAAGTGAGTGTGTGTAGTGTTTGACAAATAAATAATACAAATACAGTACAGAGGGATGGGGTTATCTTACAAGGGGATTACACAATAAAAATTAATGACCAAATAAAATAATAATATTAAGAAACTAAAGCATAAAAAAATAAAACAAGAGAAAAGCTCAATTGAATTAGGGGTACAGAAATAAAAACCAGGGGTGCCAAGTGAAAATGAAGCTCCTTTGTTTGGGTCAATGTCCTTTTTCTCCAACTTTGTATCTGGGTGTGAGGACAAAAATTGGGGGTGCTATTGGGTATTTGCTTGTCTGGCCCAAAGCCTCTTTTCGTTCCCTCATCAGAAATCTAGAGACCTGAAGCCTCTCTCCCGAATGAGCCAGCAAAAGGAGGGACGTGCCTCTTCCTCCAACACACATGCGCCACTGCCTCCATCGAAGCCGTGAACCGCCGTTTCCGGCGTCGCGGTTTGCTCCTATTGGGTTCATCATTGGTGGCGTATGGGGCCGTCGGGGGTATCACCAATTTCAACACAACCCTTCCTTCTTCGTTCCAAATTAAACGCCACAATTCTGGGCACCTGGGTCACGCTGCTACTGTTCTTACTGAGGGCATCACCAGAACTACCATTGTCACGCTTTTCGCCCACATTTTCCACTTTATTTCATTCTCATTGGTTTCTCTTGTGGTTGTAGAGTGGAACAGGACATGAGCGGGTCATGGTTCGATTTTGGTAATGGATGTTCCGCGTGTTTAGGTTTGGATAGTTGGAAGATGAAGATGGTCGTTGGAGGTGATGGAGTTTGAAGTTGGTTCTTTTGGATGGTGGGTTTCAAAATGAAGAAGAAAGGAGTGAATAGGGTGATGTTGGCTGTGAACGATGAAGGAGAAATAGTATGAAGATTATAGGTGTTGGTGATTTTGTGGGGTTAGTGATGGATGAAATTGGTTTGTGCCAGATGATGGTCGTGGAGTGAAATGGAAGGGCAGGGTAGTTGAGATGGTCACGGGTGAAGAGGTGAAAGCCCCTGTTCGTTACGGGTGTTCCAGATCAAGGTCCCCCTGCTGGAGGTGGTGTTGAATGAAGATTGAGATGGTCGTGAGGTCAATGTATAAGGTGTGGAGATGATGGTCTGAGGTGAATGAAAATGAAGGAAGATTAATGGAGATGAATGTCTATGGTATCTGGATGAAGATGAGGGTGATGAGCGGAGAAGAAAAACGGCCTTGGCAGGGTGTGTGGTTGGGAGTGATGAGCCGAGGGGTGGCAAGTGAATATGGTTGATGATATGGGTGAAGATAGGTAGCGGTCGCGGGGTGTTAACGATGGCCGTGGGTGTCAAGAAGGTTGGGTGTGATGGTTGTTCGGTAACAATGGATAGGTACGAATATTCACACAACATCTATTTAACTTAACACATGCAAACGTAGCAACAATATGAAAAGGTACGCTCAAAGACGACTAACCAAACTCAGTAAAACATGGAGCGGGCCGCATTACTTACCTCTTGAAGCTTGGTTTATCTTTGTTAAGCCCTGGGTCTTCTTCGTGGCTGGCTTTCCTCTTTCGATAAGGTGCTCCTCCCTCTGAATGCGGAGTATTGTAGTGGTCTCTCAGTCGTTGGGAGTGACGGTGTAACGTGCTGCTGGCAACACCTCTCCCAAGCACTCCTCTAGCCGTTGGATGCTCCCTGCTGGAATGTTGTAAAGCGTTTTCAATGATGGATGAAGGCTTGCTGGATGAAGATAAGCGTGATGGAGCTGGAGTTGCTATGTGGATGGTGTTCGAGAGGAATACAGCAGTGATGAAGCTGGAGCTTGTGTCTGGTTTTTCGGTGAGGATCCTCGTATAGTGAGTGATGGTTATGAGGTGTTCGTGGGTGGCTGCTGGATTCTCACGCTTCTACTTGTTGTTGGTGGCTGGACCGTGTTTCCTTTCCAAGCTGCTGTCCGTATCATCCTTCCAAGTGAAAGCTCATTTCCCCATAACCAACTGGACGGTGATTCTACTGCAATGTTGGACTGGTCACAGTGGGGAGTTACAGTGGTGCAATGGTCATTAGAGTGCAAGACCAAATGGTTCAACCCATGACTGTTGGTTTAATATTTCAGGTTCTTTGAGATAAGGAAGAGAACTCAGACTCTGTCTTGTCTCTGGTCGAGTGGTTATTGATGGTTCCGGGTGAATCAGGTGAGTAGCGTGAGGGGAGGAGATGAAGGCCAGTAGTGGTGTTAGGTCCCGTGAGTTGTTGGCTGTGTGGGAATCTGAAGGATGGGTGTTAGCCGTGTAGTCAAGTCCCCCTCTCCTGGCGTATTTTTTTTGGATGAACGAATAATCTAAGGACCGAAGATGGTGGCTTCACGTGACCTCCCCCTGG
Source organism: Vigna angularis (assembly GCF_016808095.1). Taxonomy (NCBI): domain Eukaryota; kingdom Viridiplantae; phylum Streptophyta; class Magnoliopsida; order Fabales; family Fabaceae; genus Vigna; species Vigna angularis. Next base: position 52,177,308 of record NC_068970.1, on the reverse strand, counting down.
CAATCAAAGAACCCCAATACAATAAGGTGTAAAAGGCAACTTTACAGAGTTGCTGGGCAGCCGCTTCAGATGTGTCAGGTGGGCGCTCGTGGAAGACAACTCAAAAGTGGGAGTGTCCCTGATTATTCTCTTCTTCTGTAGAAACCCATACTGTGAGTGGCTCGTCAGACTGGCCGCATGTTTGCTTCACCATGCGCTTCCAACTATTGCCCTGCCGTGAAATTCGTTTCATCTAGACACCTCATTCTTTTTTAGTACTCTGTGGCTTTTCACGTGGTGCAGTCCACCTCCTCCCATCTAAAACCGTGGATTCTCCTCTTTCTTTCTACAAGTGGTGGCCCCTCCACTTCTCTCCTTCACGGTCATGCTTGCTTCCCTTTTTTGATTAGATTGTTGGATCCTATTTCATGCAGGTTTGAGGGGATAAACAAAAACGCCTGTGAAGTGATGGTAGGGAGGTACGGGTATAACAGGCGTTGGCCGTGAGGTGTGGTTGATTGGTTACGGGCTGGGAGCTGGAATGAAGTTGGTCCCGAGGTGGTGTAAGGATGAAGATGTTGATGCGGAATGATGAGGGAAAGGACGATGGTGAGGGGTTCTATGGGATGGTTCTTTTAGGAGCAGAGTGAGGTCGAACTGGAAGTTTGAGCTGGATTTTGATGAGTGAAAAGGAAGCACTGGAAAATAGAAGGATTCTCTGAATCTGTGGAGTGATCAAGAGCCAAAAAAAAGGATGTTTCCCCCCCCCCCTTTTTCCCTCTGCTGCTTGCTTTCTTTTATAGCCAAATCTCAGAACCCGTGAGCCTCCCAATCTGTTCAGAATTCCTCCCGTGATCCTCTTTTCTTTGCATGCTGAGCTACAGTTTTTTGGCCGTGAGAAAATAGGGTGAGGGCCCCTCAATCTTGTCTTCTTCTTCATACTGTGGACACCCTGTGCGTGGGGTTGCTTCCTCTTCTGTGCATGCTGGATGGTGATGCTGGAGATGGGAACCCTTGGTGGAAAGCTTAGACCAATTTTAAAATGTAGCCACCAACTTTATGGACGCTCAGTCAATAGCGCAAACAAACGACCGTTCACAAAATAAACGAGCGCTCACAGTCTGGATCAAACCGAACGCTCACAATCAGTAATACAGAACCAAGAGCGAGCGTTAAAAACACACATGACCAAGACCGGACGTCCAGACAAAGAGCGAACGTTCGCTTAAACACCTGGGGGCCACACATGAAAGGCCGAACGGTTGAATAGTCATCTGCGGACGAGCGGCAGAAGAGCAGGACGAGCAGTAGATGAGGTAGTGATCGTCACTGAGAATGGACGAACGGTTGCATGCAGGGTAGGAGACGAACGTCAGAGGACGAACGCTTGATCAAAGAGGACGAACGCTCGCTGTTTGGACGAGCGGCCAACGGTCACTGTGGGGAGAACCGAACGGTCACAATGGAGGACGAACGATCGCGCCATGCAGAGGACGAACGATCCTCGAGAACGATTAATAACGCTCGTCCTATAACTACAGTGGAAGATGAACGAGCGTTCAACAATTGGAGCGCTAGATGGGCGCTTTTGGAACGGACGTCCTCTATTCTTTTTTTTTATTGCCATTTTAATTATTATTTTTTTTGTTTTTGTTATTATAAACCACTTTTTTTTTGTATTTTTTATTTATGTCTTTTGTTGTTGAAAATAAATTTTATTTAATCAACCCGGACGAAATTGAGTGTTGACATATACATATATATATTCCTTACAAAAAAAAATTATTTTGAATATTCCTTGAATATTTTCTCTTTTTGTGAGGTGTACTTGTGCATATTCAACGAATCAGTAAGGGGAAACATCATACAAATGGAAAATATCATCACTTACCTTTGTTTTCACTTAGTATGACATCAATGTTACCTCTCATATCTTTCTGCCACCTTCATTCCTTGAAATGGTTTAGCAGTACCTTACGTGGGAGGTCTCTTCCTCAAACTAGGTATTATGTGTGTTATTACAAGACAAAGTTTCACTTCAACAACCATAAATCTTTTTGCGAAATAAAAGTTTTCAAGAGGTGAGTAGATTTAAATTCATTGGGAAATAAATATTTTATTTTTTAATTCAATCTTCATTTGTTTATTCCAAGAATATTGTTTTCTTTTTCAATGTATTTTATAAAAAATCATATTGTTATTTTGTTTAGGAATATTTTATAATGGATAAATCTTGGATTGTTAAGCTTTGAAATACAATTGAATACTCAATTGGTGTAAAAAAATTCTTAGATTCTATTTTGAGAATGATGTTGCTGGAAATAGAATTTGATGCACATATTCCAAATGTGGGTTCATGAATTGACAAACTCGAGGCATAGTTGAGGAGCACTTAATTTTAAAACAATTTCTCAAGAATTATATTGTATGATCTTCATGGTGAAAAACAAAAAAAAAAGATATTTTTAGAGAAATGAAGATGATATTTATGGTGCAAATCAACATTGCATGCAAATAAAAACTTCTTCAATATATGAATCGAAAACATCGATGCCCTCTTTCCATGACATTTTCAAATCATCAATTAACAGTTTCAAATACACATCAATGTCATTTTCAGGTTGTCTAGGGCCCAATATCATCATAGACAATATCATATGTTTTCTCTTCATGCACAACAAAGGAGATAGATTGTAAATCTTCAACAAAATTGGCCATGAACTATGTTTGCTACTTAAGTTTCCATAAGGATTCATACCATCTGTAGCAAGTGCAATTCTTAATTTTCTTGGCTCTGCACTAAATTCTAGAAATGTTCATCAATCTTTTTCCATTGTGGGGAATCAATTGAGTGTCGAAGAAGGTGATCACACTTTCTTCCATCAACATGCCATTTAAGGTTCTTTGCATATTCTTTAATGGAAAACAATTGTTTCAACCAAGGTGTTATAGGAAAGCACCACATCACCTTAGCAGGTAGACCATTAAAGTGTTCATCATCATTATTTTCATCAACCTTCTTTTTAAACCGTGATAAATCACATGTTGGATACACTTTTAGTGAAGCATACTCATTTCTATACAATACACAATCAGTGGGAAATGCATGTATGTTTTGGTATTCCAAACTCATTGAACGTAGAGTTTTCTTCGTCTCATAATTACGGATAGGTAACGTGTTATTTTTTTTAAAGCATCTCCTTCAGCAACTCGAACAATTTTGTAAAACTTTTACTGGTTTATCCATTCCTTGCTTTTAAACTAAACAATTTCAAAAATTTTGACAAATGTGTAAAGTTGGGCATCTTGGATACAACCATTCCTCTAAATTGTTCTTAAGAGAATCATATAAATATGCTCTTTCAAAATTTTCTTCACCAACATAACGTACAATGTTCTCTAAATGATCATTCTTTCATTCGTCCACATAATTTGTTTCTCTTGACATTGTAGGCTTGTGTAGTACTTATTCATGCCAAGTCCAAACTGTATAACTCCTCATTATACCATAGATGAATATATGATCATGCATATTGCCATAGTCTTGACATATTTGATTAAGACAACTAACACAAGGATAAAAATATGTCTCATTCACATAGTTTGTGTGTTCTTGAACATATTGTAAGAACTCAAAAACTCCCTTTTCACACTATTTACTAATACGACGTTCATTCATCTAGCTTCGATCCATACTATTTTTAAAAAGTGAATAAAAACTGAAATGCCAAAAGTTACATTAAAAAAATTACCTAACTTACAAGAAACATATAAAAATCAATGACACATACAAGAAACAACATACAAAATACAATAAGGAAAACTAAAAATTACATATCGAAAACACAAAGTGAATCCATCTAAATACAAACAAAATCGTAACCAAGGTACCGGAAACACATACATTTGTGGTAAACAACCTAAAATTGACATGTGTTCTTCCTTGCACGCATTAACTGTAAGACCCTTGAAAATAGTTGTAATTAAGATAGTAGATTTTTTTGAAATAAAAAATAATTTTATGTATAAATGCTACAGTAAAATACGTATAGTGTTAAAGTGAAATATGTACAATGTTACATTAAGAATACCTCGTGAATCATGTGTTGCTACAGTACTGCTACAGGAAAAATGTAGTACAAGCTACAGTGCTGCTATAGTAAATTATAGTACAACTACAATGAATTGTAGCACAGCTACAGTAAAATGTAGTACAACTACAGTGCTGCTATAATACTGCTATAGTAACCCTAACTTCAACTATAAATAAGGGTGAGAAATGAAGTTTTGGGGGAGGGAGAGTGAAATTAAGCAAGACTTTCGTCAAAAATAAGGAGATATTAGGACTAGAATTTGAGTTGTAGAGAAGGTAGCAAGAGCTTTTGAAGAGGTGCTCTTTATCCAGGAAGGAGCGAGAATCAGGTAAAGGAGGTTAACCTTGAGTCTTTTGTTTTTATATGATCTGAAATCTTGAATATGTTTAGAATTTTGATTCTCTGTATGGATTTAGAATGATATTCTTTTTCTCTTGCATTTTTTCTAGAAGGATAAGAAATTTTCTACCCGGCTACGCTAGATTCAACTCCTTAGTTCCCCCAAAACGTTTATATTAAGGTTATTTTTCTTGATGGTATGATAGAGGAATCTTAAACACTGACGTTTAGGTTGAGTTGGATTCCTCAAACATTTGATTCTTTCCTAGTGACCCATTATAATGATATTTTATTATTGTTAATTTATCTTGTAATATATTCATTTTGTAAGGAATCTGTGATGAATGCATTTTATTATGTTGAATAAGTAAACTATAAAAATGTTGGAGTAAATACTCAATCAAATTGTGAAATTTAAAATTTTGATCATGTTTTCCATTTTTTGAAGCTACCTTAGTAAAACTCTATTTGCTACTTAGTCTACCATTAGATTAACCTAAAATTTAGATATGTAGTTCCTAAAACCTCTTAATGTATATTGGCTGTTCAATTTTTTTAAACTATGTGGTGTTTATTAAGGATCTCAATTTTATGTTTCTAAATTACGGATGCAAAATTTCAAATTTTCACTTTATTAATGGTTAGATCGAACTGAAAATTTTACCCAAGATTATAGGTAAATTATGATTCAATTTACTAGTTTAGATCTTGAATGTGGAACTTGTACTAGGAACAAATTTTTATGTGATGTTATAAAAAAAAATTTGGCTGATCTATAACCTTTGATTGGTGAAATTGTGTTGAGTTTGTACTCGTTATGGGAAAGATAAGATTATAAGAAGAGTATGATATCTGGAAATAAGTTTATTTTATTTTGGATATTGACACGAAAATGGGTTATTATCAATTTATGATTAGAGAACGAACATGATTCAGTTAGGTGGATGAGATAATATGATTTGTTGATTTTAAGAAATGTTGGGGTGAATATAAGCAATCATTAATTATAAAATGATGTTGATTACCAGGAGTAATATATTTGGTTTATACCATGAGACCTTGATATGAGCAGAGCAACCCATGAGGTTTATGAAAGCAGACAGAGAGTGGTCTGACCATAAGGCTTTGACATAAACATATTACTCATAAGTCTTATAGAAGCAGGCAGAGAGCTGTCTGACCATAAGGCTTCGAAAAGAAAAACATAGTATACGGGTAAAGCTTAAGGAAGCAGGCAGAGAGCGGTCTAACCATAAGGCTTCGTGAGTAAGCATAGTATACTTGTAAGATTTATGAAAATGAGAAGGATGATTTTAAAAGAAGTTAAGGAAAAATGAATTAATGACATCGGGATAATTGTGTTTATAAATTGTAATAATACATGATTGAGTTATATATTATAAATAAGTTTAATGATTGTATGTTATGGTTAGCTTACTCTTATTTGGATGTGCAATAATCGTATAACTCATGTTATATGTGAGCAGATAATGTTGCATATGCGGTTGAAAAAGCTTAGAGATGATGAGAGACATGCTGGGAAAAAATTTCAGGGATTTTTGTTAAAAGAATAAATTTGTATTAGAAAAATATGTTGTGTAAGACTTGTAAGTTTAATTTCAAACTTATGTTAAGTGGTGAAGACTATATTGTTTAAAGTTTGTAAGTTTGGAACCGTACTTTGGTTGAATTGAAATAAAGTTTGGTTGTTTATATCAGATATCGAATTAATTTGGTTTTTACTACTAGTAATACCCTTAAATTATTTGGGTGTTACATTAACGAAATAGTTGGTTCACTTGGAAGTGGTGGAGTTTGAACTCGCGTACATATGTGACAGGATGTCAAATGTTAAATGAAAAACAATATAAATCAATAAAAAATAATGAAATATCCCAAATATCTCAACCAAGACAACAAAAACACTTTTGCTAGAGGTAAGTGACACAAAATTAACCTTTGTTCTTCCTTGCACTCATCAACGAAGATGCTAGTTCAAGTAGGAGAGAAAGTGCAAAGAAATAGTGTGTATGAGTTTTCTTTTTACAAAAATTTTATAGGACATATAAGTCAAAAAAACATAGAATCCGACGTCTTATAGGCATTTGACGTCACATTATAGGTTATCAGACATCTTATGTGAGTAAATTTTATACTTATGCGTCAAACATTTTAATAAATACATTAAATTTGCAAGACATATAACATAAAAAAATAAATTTTCAAAGTTAATGGATGTCAGAATTTGAGTTTTCCTACTTCTAATTTTTATTTTGACAGTCCAAAGATAATTTTTGTTGGGGTTATAATGATTCATATAACTATATAACATCGAGAAAATGAATTTTTAACGTTACTTGACATTGAAATTTGAGTTTTCAAACCTCTTATGATTAGTTTACATCAAAATTTTGGTTTAATTTAAATATTGATTTATAACAATATCATCAATATTTTAACAATAACTATTTTTTTCCTATTCTAATATTGAAATTGAGGTGTGAAAAACTCATTTTACAATATTGATATCTAAGATTAAATAAATTTTTTCATAAAATATAATATCATATTTTATTTACAGATCTTGCAAACATTTTTTTAGTATTGAATAAAAAAAGACTATTTGTCAATATCACTAAAAATATTTCATATAAATACTTAAAATCATATCTATTATAAATAAATTGCGTCTCTTGTGAACATGACATTATCATAGTGTCAGTTTGTGATTATGTCACAATCTGTTATGTCTCTCAGCGTGAATTTACATTGAAAACAAAGTATAATGTATCATAAATAAAATAAAAGAAAAACACAGTAGCAAGTGTCAAAATCCACATCATACAAACCTTATGCATATATTAAGATAAAAAGAATCATTATTATCACTTAATCATTAAAAAAACCGTTGTTGTTCTAAACCGAAAATTTTGAATTATAAATCAACAAAGTCTATGACAATTGATAAATTATATATCCAATTTAAGATGTCAAAGCATGAATTATATTTAATCCTCCATCTTGATACATTATTACGAATTTCCAGCTATAGGTCCATGTTCTATGACCTATCCTCCTCCATAATATCTGTATTGTTATTTCATTACGAGTAATTGTTTCAATCATACGAATGCTGCACTTTGACATTTTGCATTACTACATTTATTAAATTTATTTCCTCATACTTTCGTTGTTACATTTTTATTTTATTCTGTGTGGCTTTGTGGGATATTTTTAGGCCGTTGACCTTTTTCGAGCTTATCCCTGTCACCAATATCTCAATGCTGTCCTTCAACTGCATTAACCTTATCAGATGACGCGGTTGTCTCTTTACCATCCCACTAATCACACAGATTAATTTTTTTCTTAACAATGAGCGCTAATTACTTTTATTTATAATATAAAGAAACAATTTAAATGTTATTTTAAGAGTAAATGAGTATATATTATTTAAAATGAACAATATTCAATGACACACGTGTGAAAAGGATGAAAAATGGAACTGTGAAAGTGGACCCATGCACTCCAAATATGACTTGAAGACTCAAAATGGCTACAAACGCTTACATACTATCTTTGTGCCTTCCGTGTTTGAACGGATAATGTTATTTAAAAATGAATTCACAAGAAGAAGAAGAAAGCAAAAAAGAGCAAATGTGATAGGAAATAGAAGGGAAGCTACAAAGTGAAGAAGGCTTAAAGAGAAGGTTGTCTTGAAGAGGGAGAGAGTTAAAAATAAAAAGAAAAAAAAATATAATATACATAGATTTTTTATATTTATTTAATTATTGTTTTTTATTTTTTTAAATGTAAAAGTTATTTTTTTATGATTATTTTATTTTTGTATTGTATGTCAAATATATTTAAAAATGTCTCACTCTACCATTATCTATTTCGATTTTCTGTGTTCCTTCGTTGGGATCGGTTTCTTTTTCTTTTGAATCTACTTTTGTTTTGTACACATCTTATTTTTTAGATGCTTCCTAAGAGAATTTCTTTTTCCAACACAGATTCTCGTTTTCTTTTACTTTTGCTAAAGTACCCAAAATGCTTTCCTCACCCAGTTAACGATATCAGTTATGTCCGTTAAGTCTTATTTTCATTGCAAATAAAAATGACCAAAAGTCAATGCATTAATGACGACAAATATTAAAGGAATTAATTAAATTTTAATAAATATAATAATAAGAAGAAGAAAATGGATATGTTTAATTGATATTATAAGTTTAGTCTGAGCTGTCTAAATGATCTGACTTGTTAACAATAGTAATTTAGTTCATTGGTTTTATAAAAACGAATGAAAGAAAACACATATTTACTCTACTTGGTTGCACAGTGAAAAGGTTTAATTTTGTAATGAATTTGTAAGTTGAAAATGTAGGTTCAAAATTATTATGGAATGAAAACCATAAAAGGAAAATGCATACGATATTGGAAAATGAGAACCATAAAAGGCAATACATTCATTTCATATAAATGTACCATTGTTAAGTTTGCTTATTAAGAGTGCAGTTATTTGGGTTTCTTTTTTATCTTATAGTTCAATTTATTTATCCTTTTGGACTTAATTTATTCATATTCTAATCTTTTTATCCCTTTAAAATTAAATTATCTCACTTTAATTTCTTCTTATCTTTAGGACCTGATTTATTATATTTATATAATTTAATTAAAATTATCTCCGAAAATTCAAACAGTTATATAAGATATGAATTAATTAATAAGCCCACACTATTCTCATGTTTGCAGTGTGGGAAGAAGATTCATTGGTCTAACATTGCTGTAAAGGCAATGAAGTCACGCATCCTAATCCTCACTTTTACCATAAACTATCACTGTTCCCACCAACACCGACTGCCGCTCCATTAATCCAACATTATCCACACCAACATTTACTCTTTCATTTTCTTTTTCAAGTATTTGACTTTTAATCCTATTCTAAGAAAACAAATTTACTCATTATTTCTTTTTAATATTCATTTAAAAAATATTTATAAATATTTTCAAATTATGAGTATCTATAAATACTTTCATATATTTTTTAAAAATATTTTATAAAATTAAAGAATGAAATCTAAAACAAATTATAAAAACATAAAATATAGTATAAATTAAATTTAAATACATAAAATATAAATTAATTTTAATTTTAATTAAATTTAACTTAATAAAAATATAAATTAATTTTTAATTCTAATATTTTACTAATAATAAATACTCAAATACAAATAATATAATATCCATTCTTGAATTATTTATAAATAAATATTAAAAAATACATGTTATATGTAAATAATAACTTTTATTCGTAGATACTACCAAATACTTTTGACATTTTTATTTAAGATATTTACAAATAATATCTTACAAATCTGTTTAATACATCTATGAATTAAAGAAAATCTATAAATATAAGATATCTTGTAAGTTATTCTTACAGGTTGTTTCAACCACCAATACTTATACATTGAACATATATTGTACAATTCCTTTAAAAAAAAATTATACTCTCCATCATTCAAACTAACGTTTTAGTAAATTTATTCTATATTTAAAAGCAGATAAAATGAAATTAATCAACATACCTTTAATGAATACAATCCATTTATTACACGCATTCAGCTGACTGAAGCCCTTCCAAGATTCTGAGTATTATCTGACGTGTGAAATTCACCAACTCTCAACTTACAATTTTCAAAACTTCATTCGGAATTGCATTTCGGAGAAAGAGTTTTCTTTAATAGGAAATCAATATTTTCTCAATAAGCTTTTAAATCTTCCTTCTGTTTCGACACTTCTGCCTCATCCACTGCTGTTCTTTTTCAATATTTGTTAACGAATCCAACATAATTTAAGAATGCTCTTCTCAACAAGCTATTTTCTTCATACATAAAGTTCTAAAATTTAAATATAAATATCATCTTTATGTATAAATATCGTAAAATAATCAAAACTACCATAGCATTTACGCAAAATCCATTTACAAATATTTAATTGTTTTATGTTGAAAATGGTCTTAGATATAGTCAACTTCAAAACAGTTATTAGAAATGTAAAACAAAACTTTGTGTAAATAATAACAATTTCTGATTTGATTAAAATAAAAATAAAAACAAAAAATCATTTATTCAATGTATTTGACTTAAACTCATTTTTACAATCCAAAAAGATATCTATTTGATTCAAGAGAATAATTAACACTTCGTGATGTCTTTATATCTCTAGCTCTAAGGAAATTTTAGATATCCTCGTATCCACGTGAAATAAAAAGAAAAAGATACGTTCATATTTTTATTTATTATCTATTAAACCAAGAATATAGATAATAATAATTATAATCTTATCATTTTAAAATCAATACGATATAGTTTATGGGGGAGATTTAAATAGGGTATGGCTGTTTTTTTTGGTGAGCCTACCTCTCAGGCTTCATTAAAACGCACCCAAAACCCTCCTGTCAGAATCATTAAAAACGCACCCAAAATCCTCTGCACGGACGCCAGGTGTCAATCAACGAAGATTCGAAAATCAGATAGTGAAATGCAGGTGTCAGCAGACGAGCAGACGTTCGTTTTAAACAAAACTGATTTCTTTGAAAACCGCGTCACACTCTCTACATGCACTCATCTTCTCCAAAAATCATGATCTTTCGAATTCTCCTTCTTCTCTCTAAAAGTTCTTCCTTCTCTCTACCGAAACTCACCAATTCTCTACTCCAATCTCTGTTCAGGCACCGTGGGAGCACTCCCAGCGTCCCAAGCTTCAATTTGAACCGAACAGATTAGAGTTCTGAAACTGGTAAGTTTCTTTGTCCTTAGCCGTTCGTTCTCTAGTACATGCAAACCAAGTACCGGTTGCATGTTGTTATCCTGTCTGAACCACTTTTGGTTTTTGGTTGTTTAGTTAGTTTAAAGAGTTGTGAAACGTAAGGGTAGAAGGAATTTCAGTCAAGCGAAGCGTATTCTGTCTTTAAGACGTTCGTTCACGCTAGAGGTAAGGGAAACTTATTAATTTAATTTATCTGTTTATTGGGTTGTATGAACGATCGCTAATTGACTGAAATGAATAAATGCATGATGATTGATATGTTTGGAGTGTATGAATGTGAGTATGATTGTTTGTTTGGAGTATGATTTATTAACATTATATAGATTTTATGAAGTATGTAAATTTATGTTTTATGTGAAGTTATAAGGTTATGAAATGTTGTATTGAAAAATGAGCTGAAGATAAATGAAAATCTGAATATGAAATTCTCACTATGATAATGTACGTTCGTCATTGAACGGTCCTTGACCGTTCGGTGTTGCTAGTAAACTTCTTTGAAATTGAATTCTTTCATTTGGGAAGAATTGTAGTTGAGAACGAGCACCTTCTTGTAATAGTGCTATGTTTGAGCGTTCGGCAAAACGTAGATGCACCTGAGTGTTACGTGAGGAACTGAAAATCTTGTAAACATGTATTTGTATATTTAGTTATTCTTAAAAACTGTCTCCATCGTATCTTACCATATTAAAGTTTCTATTATAAGTTTAAATGAGTGATAGGTCTCACACCAAGCTCTCGTAATGAGTGGTGCTCGGTCTTATACCAAGCGCTTATACTCGTTTGTAATTGATCCATCTTGATGAAATAGCGTTCGTCCAACTTCAGTAGAATTTTCCTTTACTATGTTCGGTCATTGACTGGCATTGGATTTCTGTATATGAATTAATCTAAGTATGATTTTTTAACGTCTTGACGTGTCTACATTCTCTTGTCTACATTCAAGAGAATAATTAACACTTCGCGATGTCTTTATATCTCTAGCTCTAAGGAAATTTTAGATATCCTCGTATCCACGTGAAATAAAAAGAAAAAGATATGTTCATCTTTTTATTTATTATCTATTAAACCAAGAATATAGATAATAATAATTATAATCTTATTATTTTTAAATCAATACGATATAGTTTATGTGGTAGATTTAAATAGGGTATGGCTGTTTTTTTTTTTTGGTGAGCCTACCTACGCTCTTAAACGTTTCTAATAACTATTTAATAAATACATTTACTTTGTGTGTTTCATTTAAAAATGTCGGTTTTTGTCAGTATTTATGGAAAGCAAATTTGATAGCAGAGCAAGTATTAAATATTTTTCCATTTGTATTGAATGCTTTAATTATTTTTTAACATATCCTGCTAAGAAATACCAGCAAAAATTGAAAAAAGTTTTGAATCACTGAAACATAATTGACTTATAACAAATTTAATTTCATTTAGTAACAAATAATATATCCCTGTCAAATGTAATCAACAATGAATTAATAAAAAAAGTAGAAATTATCTCTAATTATTATATAAAATAGATGATATAAATGAAATAATAAGTATTTATTAATTGTCCCGAGGCCACTTACCTTAACAGTTTCTTAAAACTTCCATATCTTGAATAAAAATTTAATAAAATATTTATTTTATAGATAAACATTTGTTAATATTATATCATCATCATTGACAGCTCATCCGATGATTAAAAGTAAGGAAATTTGCTATATAAACACTTCCAAGTCTCAAATCAAAAGCTCCATCTTCTTTCTGTTGCCTCTGTTTCTTCTTCTTCTTCTTCCTCACTTTTTCTCAGTCTTTTCTATCTTGTTCGGAAAGAGATAGGAAAAGAATGCCGGCGGTGGGAGGAATAAGCAGCGGAGGGAGTAAGGCTTACCCTGGGAGCCTCACTCCTTTCGTGACAGTAACATGCATAGTTGCAGCCATGGGTGGTTTGATCTTCGGTTACGACATCGGAATTTCAGGTACGCATAAGTCACATGTCGGCACTTTTTCTGTTAGCGGTAGTGGTTTGTTGTGGCTCATGATTCATGTCTGCGTGTCAGTGCGTGACGTTCTTTGTTTTAACGTGTTGGACTATGATCAGGTGGGGTCACGTCCATGGATCCGTTTCTGAAGAAGTTTTTCCCGTCGGTGTTCGATAAGAAGAACAAGGACAAAACGTCGAACGAGTACTGCCAATACGACAGCGCGACACTCACGATGTTCACCTCGTCGCTGTACCTGGCGGCGCTGTTGTCGTCGCTGGTTGCCTCCACCATCACGCGGCGGTTCGGTCGGAAACTCTCCATGCTTTTCGGTGGCCTGCTTTTCCTTGTCGGTGCTCTCATAAACGGTTTCGCCCAACGCGTGTGGATGCTCATCGTGGGTCGGATCTTGCTCGGGTTCGGTATCGGCTTCGCCAATCAGGTATTCTCAATGTCTACGCTCTTCTTCACTTTTTAAGTAAATGAGTCACTGTCAATTCAAACCCCTTTTAATTAAAAACTTCCATTATTTACCCAACAGACTCTTTTTTTTCCTCTTTTGTTCTAGCAAAAATATTTTTCTTTTTAATTTTGGTTTTGCTGAAATTTAACACGGGGGAAGGGCATGTCTCCGATATTCTCTCTCTTGGGTGAAGAAAAGTCAAAATATCTGCTTTTTCGAATTTTAAGACACTAAACCATTCTGATAATGTCCCAGATACTATTCCTTCGTTGCCGTCGTCGTTTTGTGCATTTCTTTGCTTGATAATTGAGTATTACGACGTCTTGTCGTTTAATTTGTCCGTTGTGCACTGTTTTACTTGATTCTGAAAAGAACCCTTTTCCCAGATCTGATAAGTATTTATTTTGATTCATTTTTCATGCTGACTTACCACTGGAGAAGGGGCAATAATTATTATAAAAAATGGAACTCCGTATGAATGTATCTATCTATCTATACGTCTTATTTACTCTGACAGAAAGAGGAAACCTTTTGTAGAAAAGAAAGTTGCTGACACGTAGTTAATATAAGTTTTCTCAATTTTCAGGCATTCATTGGATGTGATTATAGTTTTTTATTGACTCAAAAAGTCAGTCGTCCAATTCGCAACTATTCATTTCCCTACTTTACTCTCTTTTGGGGCTATTTTTCTACTCTACGTATGAAACTGCCAATTATTTCGGCTAGTTCTGACTCTGCTTTTTGTTTTTACTAATCCCTTTTGAAACTTAGCAGATTGGACTTGTTTGAATGATAACCAAAGAATCTTACTTAGCATGTGTTGTTGAGAGTGGTGGGATGGCTGAATTAGGATGACACAAATGGAGCTTGGTTCCACTAATTTACTAATAGTGGCTTAATTATTGGCCCCCTTTTTTCTTCGCCAGTGTCATCCTCGCTTCTTGTTCCCACGTTCTTTTGCATTATTTTCCACGGCGTTGAATTTTAAAAAATATTGAATTTACGAAATCGAAATCGTACTCCAGTTTTCCATTGCTAGGTTTTGTTTTCCAAGTTACTTTTCCAACAAATAAACTTTGCAAGTTGAGAAGAACCCGTGGTCCCACACTGTTACTTGTTTATCAGTAAAAATGTTTGTATATCAATGTTGTTATTTTATTTAAGCTTTTACTGATGAAAGTTTATTTAAATTTACCAGTCTGTGCCGCTCTACCTGTCTGAGATGGCTCCATACAAGTACAGAGGAGCATTGAACATTGGCTTCCAATTGTCAATCACGGTTGGAATACTTGTGGCCAATGTGTTGAACTACTTCTTTGCCAAAATCAGTGGTGGTTGGGGATGGAGGTTGAGTTTGGGTGGAGCTATGGTCCCTGCCCTTATAATCACAGTTGGGTCACTAGTCCTTCCAGACACTCCCAATTCCATGATTGAAAGGGGTGATCGTGAGAAAGCCAGGGCCCAGCTTCAGAAAGTCCGTGGTGTGAGTGATGTTGATGAAGAGTTCAATGATTTAGTTGAAGCTAGTGAATCTTCACTCCTAGTGGAGCACCCGTGGAGGAACTTGTTGCAAAGAAAGTACAGACCCCACCTCACTATGGCAGTGTTGATTCCGTTTTTCCAGCAACTTACTGGAATCAATGTCATCATGTTTTACGCTCCTGTCCTGTTCAGCTCCATTGGGTTTAAGGACGATGCTGCTCTAATGTCAGCTGTGATCACTGGTGTTGTCAACGTTGTTGCAACTTGTGTCTCAATTTATGGTGTTGATAAGTGGGGTAGGAGAGCCCTTTTCCTTGAAGGTGGTGTTCAAATGCTCATTTGTCAGGTACCCTCTAATTGCATGGTTTATTGAATGAAAATTGTTGACTTTAGCGTTTGTATTAAAGTAAGTTAGCTTATTGCTTAAGAAATGCTGATGTTGTGTATGTTGGTGTGTGTAGGCCGTGGTTGCAGCTGCAATTGGAGCCAAGTTTGGAGTTGACGGGCACCCTGGTGATTTGCCAAAGTGGTATGCAATTGTTGTGGTTCTCTTCATCTGCATTTACGTAGCAGCATTTGCCTGGTCATGGGGTCCCCTAGGGTGGTTGGTGCCCAGTGAGATCTTTCCATTAGAGATTCGTTCGGCAGCTCAAAGTATCAACGTTTCCGTGAACATGTTCTTCACTTTTGTGATAGCTCAAGTCTTCCTGACAATGCTTTGCCACATGAAGTTTGGCTTGTTCATCTTCTTTGCCTTCTTTGTGTTCGTGATGACAATCTTCATTTTCTTCTTCTTGCCTGAAACCAAGGGCATTCCAATTGAAGAAATGGGCCAAGTTTGGAGGGCACACCCGTTCTGGTCCAGATTCGTTGAACATGATGATCATGGCAATGGTGTTGAAATGGGCAAAGGGCCTAAAGTGTAGTTCTTCTTCATGAACTGTTTATTTTTCTGAATTGCTACTCTATTTTTTTTTCTTTTGTTGGAAAATCATACTATTGGTGTAGTGTCAATGTGAATGTCCATGTTTGGAATTGTTTCTAAATATTAAAGGGCTATTTGTCTTATAAGTTCCCAGCTTCTAAATATTAAACATTTTTTTTAATACCAATGCAATTGCATAAATTGGTATACGCTTTGAAAACATCAACTTTGTTTCTCTCTCATGTATCTTCATCCAATAGGATTATTCATCAGTGTTGGAAACTATGCATATGATATGTCAGTGACAATGGTCCAATAGTTTAGGAATAAATGAGAAATGGGGAATACCATGGATTCATCATCATTGACCCTTGAAAGCAATTTTTGTGTGCAGATAGGGATCACAGAATCACATTAAAATAATGATCTCCGACACATATGCCCCGTTCAGTTATCTGTCTTATTCAAATGTTATTCAAATGTTATAAGAGACGTTAAAAGCTTAAAAGAACATTTTCCTAAAAGCTTTCCCTTGCCTTCTTGGCATCCAAAAACAACGGCTTTCTTCTTAATCTTCTTAATCTAACCAAAATCTCTTAAAATATACTCATTAGAAATGAGAGTAACTCCCATGTGAAACAGTTTAACAAATATTTTTTTTAAATAATTTTCTTTTATTATTTCTCTTAATCCATCGTTTTCACCTTTCTTTCTATATTATAATTTAATTCTTTACAAAATTATCAAAAACTAAAAAAATGCACTTTATCATAGTATAATCTGTTTGTCATACATCTAAAACATGATTTATAGGCTTAAAATATTTAACAAAATAATATAAATGTGTCTTATGCTAATGCACTCACTTTTTTCAGTTACAGTGCATTATCAACTTATATAAATATTTTGGACAAAAAAATATCACTTATTTTATTTTAAATCAAACTAGATTAGCTGGAAGACAAGGACTCCGATATATAATTTTTCTATTACCATTAATTACAATAAATAAGATACTAATTAACATATATTGTAATTATGATAATAAAAAATTATTATAATGGTTGTTTTTTGTAAAATTAATTTTGATAAATATATATTTATTTAGTTAATATAATTTATGTAATAATTTTGTGTATGTAATAAGTTAAAAATAGGTTTAATACCCAATTTTGTCCCCACTTTGGTTCGAAAATCTCAAGTTAGTCCCTTTATAAAAATGTAAGTGCAATGGATCCTTACTTGTAATTATTTGAGTCTAATGAGTCCCTTCCGTTAAATAGAAGGAAACGGAGTTAGTGAGTTGATGATGTGGCAGTTGTCTTTGGTGAGGTGTCAAGACGCAATTTTCCCATTTTTTTTTTGCGTGCTTACGCAATTGTCTTTAATATTCTTTTTAATTTGATATACAACAAATTTAATTAAACGAGAAAAATAGAAAAGAAACATACCCACAGTAATGGACACATGTGTAATTAGTTTCAATGAATAAGCAGTTTACTCATTTTTATATTGCATAGGAAAGAAGATGAGGTATGTTTTTTTATCAGTTACAGTTCCTTTCCTTCCCCATCTCTCTCACTTTCACCGTTACCTCTCATCGCACACAACCAAAGAGAACGAACCAAAAGCACCGCGAATTGCAATTAGGGTTTATACTCCGTTACCTTTCGCGGTTTTTGCGAGATTGAGGATTCGATGATGATGGAAGGAGCTAGCAGTGGAGGGATGCTGTACCACGAGGTGCAGGAGTCGAAGCTGTGTGCGGTGCATTGTGTGAACACTGTTTTGCAGGGTCCGTTCTTCTCGGAGTTCGATTTGGCCGCGCTCGCCTCTGATCTCGATCGCAAGGAGCGCCAGGTCATGCTACCCGCACTCTCCTCTTCCGATTTCGAATCGCACAATGTGTCGCTCGACGGCGATTTCTCCCTCTGTCTTCTTTCTCGCACACGGACATGCCATAATCTCCAACAAATCACCTCCAAATTCTTTTATCCCCAATTTTTAATAAAACTCAATTTCAAAATGAGGAACCCTAACTCCACGTAAGCACGCAAACAATTGCGTCTTGACACCTCATCAAAGACAACTGCCACATCATCAGTCCACTAACTCCGTTTCCTTCTATTTAACGGAAGGGACTCATTAGACTCAAATAATTACAAGTAAGGATCCATTGCACTTACATTTCTATAAAGGGACTAACTTGAGATTTCCGAACCAAAATGGGGACAAAATTGGGTATTAAACCTTAAAAATAATAATAATAATATGATTGTAAGTGGAAATATTTGAAAAACGAATTTAATGTAAAATTAAAAATTAGAAATATGAATCTAAAATATTTAGGTTTATTTATAAAATAATTATCCAAGGAAAATATTAAAAAATTATAAAATTCTTTCACAAAACGTTTTATTAAAAAAATATAAATTTAAACTATTGAAAAATATAAGATTTCTTAATAGAAAAAATATACAACTTAATTTGTTAATAATTTTCTTTAAATAATTTTTTTATAAATAAATAATTTTTATAATATTAAATAATTTTCTTCTTTTATTATTTCTTTCGATCCATTATTTTCACCTTTGTTTCTAAATTATATTATAATACTTTACAAAATTATCGATAACTAAAAGAAATATCTTTTATCATAATAGAATTTGTTCGTCATAAATCTAAAGCATAATTTATAGGTGTAAAATATTTAACAAAATAATATAAATGTATATTATGTCAATGCACTTTTTTTAGTTAGTGTGAATTACAAACTTATATAAATATTATTGACAAAAAAATACTTTTTTTTATGTTAAGATTAAATATTTATTTAATCCCATTGTAAAACTGTATTTCGTCTTTATTCTAAATTTTGATAGTGTTTAATCTTAAACTTTAAAAAATGAACAGATATAATCATCATTATTAAATGGTATTATTGATTTATTAACATGACTAACAATATTATTATATTATGTCCACGTGTTACACGTGTGTTTAGTATGTGACATACCTGACAACGTCTTTGTCAAATCAATAAACTTTTAACATTATTTAATGAAGAAAACTACATTAATTTAATTTTAAAATTTGAAACATGGATAAAATTTAAATTCACATAATAATTTAAGTACTAATATTACAATATATTAATCAGTTATATATATATAGATATAAATAAACGTTTTCTTATATTTATTAAAACGATGCAAATATTGATTATTAACTCCTAAATCATATAATTATTTATAAATTGAACTTATTACTAAAGCTTAAATCAAATAGTTCAGTTAATAAGCTTTATTGTTAATATAATAAAAATAAGTTTAATGTTTGATATTTAGTCAAGTGATCTTCTTAATCTTTTTGCACACAACTACGATACATTATTTGAAGTAAAGTACTTAAAAAATATATCTACGTATTTATACACACTTTAGGTGGAGTTAGTTGTTACTCCTCTTACAACTTTTTTTTTTCTTATTTACAACATAAATAGGAAATACGTTTTACATTTTAATACACGTTATCTTTTCATAATGATTAGTTATTATAACTTTTATTTAATTAAAAAATCCAGTATAAAAATAATTAATACAAAAAACATCAAGAATAAATATATTTTTAATTTATTTCAAAATATTCATCATTCTACAAAATATAATTTTTTTTATTATTTTAAATACATAGTTTCATAATTTTTATGTCAAATTGAATATAGTTTCTATTCAATTTTTGAATCATTTTTATTCTTCCAAACTTTGTTAATAGATATATACAATAAGACATACACACATACGTGTTAACACATAAACATATATATAATAACATTGTTAGTCATGTTAATAAATCTTTAAAGCTATTTAATAACTAGTTTTATATCTTTTATTTCTAAAGTTTTAAGACCAAATACCATCGTAATTTGAAGTAATGCTTTGTTCTTTTGGGTGTATTTGGGGGAGATGATTTGGAGGAGATGATTTGAATGGATTTGAGTGGATTTGAGGGTAATTTTTTAGTTGTTTTTTGGCATAATATCCTATTTTGTCTCCGCTCGAAAATGTTAAATTAGTTCATTCTTTAAAAAATGCGTCAATTATGTCCTCACTTAATAAAATTTGCATCAATGAAATCCCTTCTGTTAAATCCGTACAAACGGCGTTAATTGAGGAAGTAGAAGAAAGAGAAAAATATTTAACGCCGTTTGTACGGATTTAACGGAAGAGATTTCATTGATGCAAATTTTATTAAGTGAGGACGTAATTGACGCATTTTTTAAAGGATGGACTAATTTGACATTTTCGAGCGAAACTGGGGACAAAATAGGGTATTAAGCCTTGTTTTTTTGAGTGAATTTGTAGGTAATTGAGAGTGGATTTTGAAGTAAAGTTTGTGAGAATTAGTGTAGAATTTGATTGATGTGATAGATTTTAAAAATTAGTTTAATTGGTAGAAATTAAAGATTATCAAAATGCCCCTAGTTATTAAAGTAATATAAAATGTTATTTATTAATGTTATATTTAATTGTAAAAATCTTTATAAAGAGAAAAAAAATTATAAATAATTTATAAAATTAATTTTTAAAAATTATAAAAATTATAATGCAGTAAAATGAATTTATTTTTAAATGTAGTATTTGTTTGTAATATAATTTACTACCAAGTAGTATCAATTTATTTGTTACGAAAGTGAGAATGATTAATTTTAAACAAACAAATAATTAAAGAAAGTTATAATATTACATGATGTCAGAACCATTAAAAACGCACCCAAACCCCTCTGAACGGACACCGGGTGTCAAGCTGAGGGGAGTCAGAAATCAGATAGTGGAATGCAGGTGTCAGCAGAGGAGCGGACGTTCGGTTTAAACAAAACTGATTTTTCTGAAATTCGCGTCACACTCTCTACATGCACTCTTCTTCCTCAAACTCTGAAAATTTCCATTTCTCCTCCTTCTCACTAAAAGCTCTCCCTTCTCTTTACCGAAACTCACCATTTCTCTTCTCCGATCACCGTTCAGGCACCGTAGAAGCACTTCCGGCGTCCCAAGCTTCAGTTTGAACCGAACAGTTTCGAGTTCTGAACTGGTAAGTTCTTCTTGTCCTTAGCCGTTCGTTCTCTAGTACATGCAAACCAAGTTCTGGTTGCATGATGTCGTCTTGTCTGAGCCATTGTTGGTTTTCTGTTGTGTGATTTAGTTTGAAGAGTTGTTGAGCGTCGAGAGTAGAAGAAATTATAGTCAGGCGAACCATATTCTGTCTAGGACGTTCGTTCACGCTCAGCGGTAAGGGAAGCTTATTTAATTCAATTTTTATGTTTACTGTTCTGTATGAACGTTCGTTGATTTGCTAAATTAAATGAAGCATGAATTGTTGAGATATTTGACTATATGAAATATGATGGTTGCTATGTTCTGATGTATGAAGTATATGAAATTTACTATGATATGAAGGTATGAAATTTTGAAGTTATATGTTGAGAAATGAGTTTGAATATAAATGATTCTGGTATAAATTTCCACTATGAAATTGTACGTTCGGTACTGAACGGTCCTTGACCGTTCGGTGTTTCTAGTAAACTTGGTTGAAATTGGATTCTTTCATTTGGAAAGAATCCTAGTTGAGGACGAGCGTCTTCGTGTGGTAATACTATGCTTGAGCGTTCGGCCAATCGTAGTTGCATCCGAGTGTTCGGTGATAAACTTAAATTTTGTAAATATATATATTTGTATATTTTAGTTATTCCTAAACACAATTCCAATAATATCTTATTATATTTATTAAGCTTTCTATTATAATTTTAGTAGTGCTCGGTCTCACACCAAGCTCTCGAAATGAGTAGTGCTCGGTCTTATACCAAGCGCTTGTACTCGTTTATGGTATGATCTATCTTGATGAAAATAGCGTTCGTCCAACTTCAGTAGAATTTCCCTCTACCATGTTCGGTAATTGACTGACATTAGGTTTCTGTATGTGAATTATTCTAAGTATGGTTCTTTAAGCGTCTTGACGTGTCTACATTCATTGGTTCCAGCCTAGAGCCTTAGTACTTGACATGTTCTTTGAAGTGTTGATTTGAGCTCACGAGAGTCAGTTCATTTAACTGATTCATGTTGTAAGTAACGTTCATCCTTGGGATATGGATAATGGTACTCGGTTTCTTTCTCAACCTGATAGTAACCCTCTCGGTTTTATTCTATTCTGGAATGGGAGACTTCTCTGTCTCGTTCCAAGTGTTCATCCTCGTTTTGAGTGAGGATTGAACGTTCGGTATTTGATGTCCTTAAAATCGGTGAACAAAGATGAAATTAAAATGATGGATAATGAAAGATGAAGAGAATATGAGATGGATGAAATGTTGTGGATTATGAACGAGCGTTCCAGGGAGGAACGACTCATGGATGATTACTGAATTTGTGAAGTATGAATGTGGTTATGCTAAGCTGGCGGTTCATCCTGATGTTCCGTGAGTACTCGTCCTCACGTAGAGGAGGGTAGGTCATGTGTGGGAACGGCAGGAGGTCCTAGTCCTTAGGGGTACTTTGGACAGATAGGACTAACCTCGGGTGGCAGCTGATGAGAACATTCCAGTTACTACATCACCCGGGTGCACGAACGTCGTAGCTACACAGATTTCATACAGTCCGGACAGTCAGTCTAGTATTAGGCTTTGTATGAAACGTGTGACTAAATTTATCTTTGTGTCGATGGTATAAATTGTATGTTTGTAACTGAATTAAATTACATAAGCTTACCCTATGTTTTTCCTGTGTTGTCTTGTTTTGTACGTCTGTCCTTGTCATTACAATGATCATCCGTTGCGGATGTGAACAGAAAGAGACGAACTTCTGGAAGAGGCGCTAGAGGAAGAAAATCTGGTTGAGGTAGAAGTGAAGACCGAACAATAGGATGTTCGGTCAGTAGTATAGTATAGTAAGGTGGTCGTTCGATCACCTCCCCTTTTGATTTATTCTGACCGTTCGGTATAAGTTTTTGTAAACCGTTCGGATAAACTTTCTTAACCTGTATAGTTAATTTTTGTAACTCTTTTATGTAAGGTCGTTCGGCCATAAGCGTTCGCTCTACTCTAGTGTAAGATTGATCTGAATTATTATTGAATGTGATTATTCTACTATATAGTTTTAAACTGTATTTTTGGGATGTTACACATAACCTAAAAAAAATTGACAATATTTAAACATACGAATATATTTGTAATAGTTTATGATGATGTTGCTTCAGTAAAGTATCCTTTCAATGTATTTATAAAATATTAGAAGTTCTTTTTATAATTCATAAGTATTTTGTCAATTCAATAATCTCAAATAAATATAATATAGCAAATTTTTAAAAAAATATATCACTATAAATTAAATGTATATCTAATTTAAAAACAAAATATTATAGTAGTTTAAAAAAAAAATTATATATATTAATGATGTGGGCCAATGAGAATAGGACAGACGTGTGAGTGTGATCCAGCAGCTAAGAATAAAGCATGTGGTGTCTCTTGGCATTCAAAAGCGCCAAAAGAGAGAAACCTAACAACGCCATAGCGCCTGTGGTGTTAAAGCATAAAGTTTCTGAGTTTTTGTTTAACTCAAAGAAAAGAAAAAGGTGTGTTTGGGGCTTTCTCCTAAGCTAATCTTTTTTCCAATTTTTGTTTGGCCCCTTCTCCTCTCGCAAGCCCAACTTTAGGCTGTCTGGTGAAGCTCGCAGAGCAGGGAAGCTTCATTCCCTTTCTATTTGTCTCACGTGAAAAGGTAGCTAGGGTAGCACCTTTCTTCTTCTCCAACTAAGAACTCCAACAATGGGAGTCTTGCAGCGCGCACGGGGAAATTCTTTCCCTTTCTCTTTGGTTCGCACAATCTCTTTTTCTTCATGGACAAACCCAGCGTTGGGGTCTTTTGGTCGCGTCGTCGGGGAGCATTTTCTCTTCTTCTCCGTTTCAGGGAGGTCGCGAGGCCGAAAGGGAGATACCCTTCTTTTTTCTCTTTCCGTTTTGGACTGCTTGCAGGGGAACCACTTTTCTCCTTCGTCTTTGCTCCAGATCGTGCATCCAACCCAGCGTTGGGTTTCTTCGTCTCACGCGAGAAACTAGGAGACCAACCTTCTTCCACTAGCGTAATTATACAAAAACCACAGGACATATACGACTTTTCATCCTAAATCATCGCAAATCTTTGAAAAATTGGGAGAGCCTAAAAAAGCAACAATCCTCGCAAATCACTCCTTTTACACGCAAATCCGTCGTCGCAAATCACATCAACCGAACACCATTTACCATGCAAATCCATCCTTACAAATTCACGTCTACAGTAAATCATCCCAACCGAACGCAGCGTAAGTGTTACCAATGAAGAACATTGTTGTCTTGAAGATATTATGGTTTTGATGATGCTACAAGATGAAGAATGTGAAGTTTTTTGTTGTATTTATTTAAAAGCATTTTTAGGAATTAATTGTATAGGAATTACTTTGTTGATGTAAGAACACTTAGAAGTTTTCCTATTTAGAGAGTCTTTGCGTAGATAATCGATTATTTGGTATAATAATCGATTATCATGAGCCTATTTGGAAAAGAGTTTCTTGCGCAAATTGTAAGACCCTAGAACCTCAAGAATTTACCAAGTTGTAAAAAGTTCAAGTTATAATGTAAAATGGAATGCTGTCAGGTTTGACATGGTTTACTATTTTAATTATAACTTTTTGTAGAAAATATCAATTGAGTTGATTCTTGTTTTATTGGAAACTAGACTCAAATATCTTTAATTGGACATATAAATATAAATTTTTGGACTACCGGGCTAGCTGCAGTAAAATTATTAAAACTCGGAAACGTTAATCACGCTCAGGTATGTTCAGTTTTGACCTATGATGACTGTTTTGCTTATTACTCTCTCTACCGAACTTCAATTGAGTTGATTCTTGTTTTATTGGAAACTAGACTCAAATAGCTTCAATTTGACGACTCATACGCATATTTTGGACTTCGGGAAGGGGTCTAACTGAGCTGGGGAAAACGTGACAGTGTTGCTGTCCAGGGGCTAGCGTCCAACCTTAATTTTAGGTACATTTTTACAAGTTGCGATTTTTTTGGAGTGGATAGGTTGTGTTCTGCACTAGGAGAACATTTTGGGACCCTTTGGAGACTTTCCTACCATGTTTTAGGGCTGAAAAAAAAATGGTTTAGGATGGTTCATTAGTTGTTTATTATTGCTAAGTACCAAGTGCATGGGTCCTTAGTTGTCTAAGGCATCTTCTTTTAATTCCAAATCAGATTTGGAGTTTTGGGGGAGAGTCGAGAGGTCCTTGTTGGGAGGTGAACGAAAATCCTAAGTGTCCTAAGTGTGGAGACTGACTTGGTCTAGCAAGGAGGAGAGGAGTTGCTCTCTTTGAAGAAGAGTTTAAGGTGGTGGTCTAGGAGTATCAAGAGTGAAGAATTTCTTGCAAGGAGAAGAGGTAGGATAGCTAATCCTTTCTTGATTATGATCATGAATATGAGTATGAATGTGTTAAAATTTGGTAATGGTAGTTATATATTGACTTGTGTAAAATTTGGTTCTCATGATTATAATTTCTTATTTTTGAGTTACTGTGGTGAAAAATTTCTATTAATTGTTTTCACCGTTGGATTTAGCTAAAATTTTAGTATGTGAATCCTAAGACCTATTACTAAACTTTGACCGTTCGGATTTGAAAATAGAAGTCTGTACTTGGAGAAATAAATACTGCAAGTTTGAGTAAATTAGTTACCCTGTAGTTCTGTTACTAAGTTGTCTCGTTAAAAATATAGATTTTGACCTATTTAACCGTTAGATCAACCTCAAAATTTGATATATGATTCTTAGGACATATTAATACAATTTGACCGATCGGATTTGTAATTGAAGGTCTATGTTTAAAGAAAGAAATTTCGAAAGTGTGAAACAATCGGATGAACACTGTATTGCTGTTCTTAAGCTATCATGGTACAAATTTCGTATATATTTCATCTACCGTTAGATTGAGCCCAAACTTTAGTATGTAGTTCATAAGACATATTAAGTGATCTTGACCGTTCAGATTTGGAATTAGATGTCTGTGCTTAGAGGAATTCATTCCGCATTTTGAGTTTAACCGAGAACCAATTAAATTTCTGTCTCTGAGTTACATCGGTAAAATCTCCATATCTACTTAGATAACCGTTAGATTAATCTTAACGTTTAGTATGTTGTTCCTAAAAGATAGTGGCATACTTCGACCGTTCGGATTTTAGATCGGAGTTACAGATTTAGAGATATTAATTTCGTATCTTCTCAGGGATCTCAATATTGCTTAATTTATGTTTTTGGATCATTTATACAAAAATTATGATTTCCGCCTCATTAACTGTTGGATTGGACTGAAAATTTTACCATATGAGTTAAACATGCTGATTATTAGTTTGATTGGTTCAGATCTGTAATTAATGATATGAGTGAAGAAAAAATCTTTTCACGAAAATAGTAAATTTATTTGCATTGAGTAAAAACTTAGATAATTATATCCTTAAATTGTATGTGTAGTTGTATTTTGGAGATTGGAGGATGAGTAATATAATACATTCTGTATTATAAAATTTAATTATATTGAACATTCTGAGTTGTAATAATTATTTGAGTTAAATCATGAATTGTAAATAAATTGATGGTAAATTTGGATGGGTAGTATAGGCATTATTGCCATAATTGTAAATCTGAATTTTTATTTATTTTCCTACGACTTTGGTAAGTCGAGAGGGGAAGATGTTTGAAGCCGGACACTACTTTGGTAAGTAGGTGGGAAAATGAGAGGTGAATTTAATATAAACCGTACTACTTTGGTAAGTAGGCTGAATATTACGTTGTTGTGCTACTTTGGTAAGTAGACAATATCACCTTATTGTGCTACTTTGTTAAGTAGACAATATCACCTCATTGTACTACTTTGGTAAGTAGAAAATATTACCATATTGTGCTACTTTGGTAAGTAGACGATATCACCTTATTGTGCTACTTTGGTAAGTAGACAATATCACCTTGTTGTATTACTTTGGTAAGTAGATAATAAAAATCACCTTGTTAGATTACTTTGGTAAGTAATCAGTATATCATGGTTATACTACTTTGGTAAGTAGACAGAAGGATTGTTGACTGTTGTGCTTTGGTAAGTAGGCAGATTAATAATATGTTGTATTGACTCTAGTGAATCGACTGATGATTTTGACTGGAGAAATATTATAAAGTATCAGTGTAATAGTTGGTTTTTGAGTATGTTTGAGATGCATGTATTTGACTGATTGCCACACTTGTGATGTTAGTAAGATTGTGGATGATGTATATTTCTTGAATCGGTTAGCTCACCCTATTGTTTGTGTTTGTGTATGTGAATGCAATGATCGTATAATGTGTGATATTATACGGGATCAGAAACTATTTCAGATGAATTAGCAGATGGTTCTGAAAATGCTTAGAAGATGAGAGATCTGCGGGGAAAACGAGACATGGGGAATTTCTAAAATAGATCTATGTTTGAATTTCCGAACTGTGTGAAATTTTAAATTTCAGAAGTTTATGAACTGTGTGGACTTTTATTTTCAGAAGACTTGTGCTGTAATAAAGAACTTAATATTTTATGGGTGTTGAAATTTGTTAAAGAAAAAAATTACATATGTATTGTGTGGAAAATAAATTGTAACGCCTAAATCGGGGTGTTACACAAATAATTAGTTATTGTCGAAGATAATCGATTATCACTATCTGATTCAGTATTGCCTTGGTCGCGCAAATAATCGATTATTCCTCAGGATAATCGATTATCACCTTTTGTAAACCCCATAACGGACACAAATAATCGATTATCACTTATGATAATCAATTATATTTGGCAGTTGGGAGTTGTTTTTTCAGTTTCTAACCCTAGGCTTATAAATAGAGGTCTTCACAGCTCTTAGAAAATAACTTTTCATTTGAGAGTATTAGAGTTGTGTGCCTAAGGGAAGCTCTCTATGAGTGAAAAGGAATCTATACCATTTGAGAATACAATTTGTCTAGGAATTTCTCAAGTGATAGTGTGCTCTTTTCAAGTCTTGTGAATAGGAGAAACTCGCGTTTAGTGTGTCTATGGTTGGAGCGGTTCTATTCAAGTTGACTGAGTGGTTTACTTATGGTTCGTTTGTCGAAGGAAGATGTTTTCTACTCTTTGATTATTTCATTATCTTATATTCTGTACAACTATATTTTCAGTGAAGAAGGTTAATCATTATTCATAGTGATTAACGACTAGACGTAGAATCTTTTGATTCAAAGAAGGTTAAAAAATTTTGTGTTGATTTTCTTGAACCCTACACTCTCTTCACTTTTAGCATACCAACTGTTTGATAAAAGTTCTCTAAGAAAATCAAGATTTTTAAACAGACTATTTTATCTTGTTTATTGACCGCTACACGCTTAACGCTCTTTGATCACTTTTACTAATCCGTTGCGCGACTCGCTGGTACCAACAATTGGTATCAGAGCTTGCTTTGATAGTTTTTCAAATTTTTCGAAAATGGGCGATCATAACAAAATGTATGTTGAGGGTGCTTCAATTGATATATCTCCTTTGTTTACAGGGGAAAACTTTGCATTTTGGAAAATAAGAATGCAAATATTTTTGGAGTTTATTGACATGGGTATTTGGGAAGCTGTTTTGAATGGACCCATTGTTCCTACCATTTTTGTAAATGATATGTAGGTAGAAAAACCTTATTTACAGTGGACTTTGGATGAAAACAGAATGACACAATATGATGTTAGGGCTAGGAATATAATTTTATATGCACTAACCCTTGATGATTTCTTCAAAGTTTTTGTTTATGAAAGTGCTCAAGAAATTTGGGAATTTTTAAGAGTTACTCATGATAAAGTCACAGATGTGGTTAAGTTGACGTTGTATAATTGAAGCTCTACATCAAACTCCTCAAGCACAAACGATTCAAATGACCAAGAAAATCTATGCTCAATGGCCAACAATGAATCATGTAGAAGCCAACTCTTGAAGAAAAAGAATGACAATCAAGGCTCCTCAACAAGATACAAATGCTATAGATGTGGTGAAAGAGGGCATGTGAAAGTCGATTGTCCAAACAACAAGAAAAATCAAGAAACAAAAGAAGAGAAATTTCACGAGAAGAAGAAGGCCTATATAGCTTGGGATGATAATGACTCAAGCTCAACTAGTTCAAGTGTTTCTAGTGAAGAAGCAAACTTGTGTTTGAATACTAATATTGATGACACTGCAAGCCAAGTAAGTTTCTCTAGCCTTAATACTAGTGAATTTGATGTACAAAAAGATTTTCTTGAATTACTTGATGAATCTGAGAAATTGAATGCTGCTCATAAAACTTTGAAAAATGAGTTTAAGGATTTGAAAATTAAATATGAGAAGGCATTGGATGAAGAAGTTATTTTAAGGAATAAAATCTGCAATTTAGAAATGAAAGAGTCTTCAAATGTTGAACATCTTGTTGAATGCCTTTCATGTAAGAGTCACATGCTTGATATTGATATTCTAGAAAATCTTCTTGAAGTGGCAACCACAAATAATAATGTTGAAACACCTATATTTGTTAAAAAGGTTTATAAAAACAAAAGTGTACATAAAAAAAAGAATCAATTTAGAATGTAGGGTATGGGTTGAAAAAGGAACTGTGTTATAGAAACCCAAATTTTGTCACATGTTTTTACTGTATGAAAAAGAGGCACACTTCTAACAAATGTAGAATTAAACATTTTGATGTTCCAAATGGAAAATATGCTTGGATTCCTGTTATAAAGTAATTTGCCTCTAACCTCAAAGGACCCAAATGAGGTTATGGAGACCAAAACTCTATTGTTTTGTTTTGCAGGTTAAATTTTCAAAAGAAAAAGAAAGCTCTATGGTATTTTGGTAATTTATAAGAGTTTTTAAATAATTTATGAATGCTAGATGAATCTTAGGTTGAAAATTTGGCCTAAATTTACATTTTTCGGAAATTAACGTAAATAATCAATTATCAAGGGTAATAATCGATTATCTTGGTCTCAAAATATGAATTTTACAATTTCGTTCGCAAATAATCAATTGTTTGATGTAATAATCGATTATCTTAAATTAAAACGTAAAAAAAAAACTTTTTTTTAATTTTTTTTGACAATTTGTTTTTGATTTTAAGGGGAATACTACTTTTAGGGGAATAATTTGTAATGAATTAAAAGGACCTAAATTCTTTTTGATTTAATTAATTTAGGGAGAGCATCAAGATTAGATGATCTTTTGAATATGATAAAAAAAGAGAGAGAGATTTTTTATTGACATCTTCAACCTCCAGATTATCCTCTAACCCCTTCTTTCTAAGTCTTAATTGTATTTTTTTATTAGAGTTGAATTTCCATTTTGTAATTCATGATGTACTTTTCTCTTTCATGTTTTGAAAATTTAAATTTTATTATGTTTTGAAAGAAATGCATCTATTCTTTTATTGAGGGGGAAAATAATTTGAAGGGGAATTTTTATTAATGATCTTTTCTGCTTATGATAAAAAGAGGAGAAGTTTTTTATTAACATCTTATGTCATAATATTGTGATAAATGGTACTTATTTGAGGCACAAATATATGAGTTTGTTTGATATCTTATTATTTATCTCTACTCTAGATCAATTACTCTTTTCTTCTTATAATATTTGAATTACATCTAGTACTCAACAATTTTATAATATTTGAATTGCATCTATTCTTTTGTTGAGGGGAAGAAACATTTGAGGGGGAGTATTTATTTTCTTTTTGCTTATGTGATAAAAAAGGGGGAGAAAAACTTCTAATTAGTACAACTATTACTAACATGTTTATCTGTCTGTAAGTTTGAAATCTATGCAGGAAATTAGAAATGCTTTTAAACAAGAGATTTTTTTATCATCATCAAAAAGGGGGAGATTGTTACCAATGAGGAGCATTGGTGTCTTGAAGATATTATGATTTTGATGATGCTACAAGATGAAGAATGTGAAGAATTTTGTTGTATTTATTTAAAAGCATTTTGAAGAATTAATTGTATAGGAATTACTTTGTTGATGTAAGAACACTTAGAAGTTTTCCTATTTAGAGAGTCTTTGTGCAGATAATTGATTATTTAGTATAATAATTGATTATCATGAGCCTATTTGGAAAAGAGTTGCTCGTGCAAATAATCGAATATTGCACAAAATAATTGATTACCACTGTCTGATTCAGTATTGCCCAAGTCGTGCAAATAATCGATTATTCATCATGATAATCGATTATCACTTATGATAATCAATTATATTTGGCAGTTGGGAGTTGTCTTTTCAGTTTTTGACCCTAGGCTTATAAATAGAGGTCTTCACAATTCTTAGAAAATAACTTTTCATTTGAGAGTATTAGAGTTGTGTGTCTAAGGGAAGCTCTCTGTGAGTGAAAAGGCATCTATGCCATTTGAGAATACAATTTGTTTGAGGAAGTTCTCAAGTGATATTGTGTTCTTGTCAAGTCTTGTGAATAAGAGAAGCTCGCGTTTAGTGTATCTAAGGTCAGAGCGGTTTTCTTCAAGTTGGCTAAGCAGTTTACTTCCGGTTCGTTTGTCGAAGGAATGTGTTTTCTACTCTTTGATTATTTCATTATCTTGTAATTTGTACAACTATATTTTTAGTGTAGTGATTAACGACTGGACGTAAAATCTTTTGATTCGAAGTAGGATAAAAATTTCTATGTTGATTTTCTTGAATCCTACACTCTCTGCAGTTTTAGCATACCAACTGTTTGATAAAAGTTCTCTAAGAAAATCAAGATTTTTAAACGGACTATTTTATCTTATTTATTGACCGCTACACACTTAACACTCTTTGATCGCTTTTACTACTCCACCGCGTGACTCGCTGATACCTATAATAAGAATGAATCTTGGTTTGGTTTGTTGAATTATATGATAGTGTATTGTATGACATGTCAAATTGATGGTTTGGTATGGTGAATTTTGATTATAGATAGCTTGTTGAATTAAAACTGGTTTGGATCACTTGATCATGATACAAAAATATTTTTTTGGGTTGGTATTTTGCTATTGAATTGTGTTTTGTTAATAGGTTAGAATGATGGTGATAAATTGGTTTAGAATTTGCTTGTTTTTTGGTCTAAATTTGGAGTTTTGACAGATGAATTTTTAAAGACGTTGATTTGGGGAGAAACCTAATGTTTGAGGTCTATTTTTGGGACATTTAAAACTTTTTTAGCCGTTGAGTTCATCAAAATCTGGTTTGAAATGTGTAACATCTGGTATGTGAGTCTTTTTTTGGAGTGTTGGGTTAATTTGGTGTACCATATTCCTGATCAAAAGAGGAAAATGGTATTAATTTTGGTCATAAACATATTTTTGAATCAATTTTAGTGTCACAGATACCAATTTGGTCATTTGGATGAGTCTTAGGTGCAACCAAATCAATTTTGGTATAGGGTTGAGCGATACTGGTATAAAAGCGTTGCTCAATTTAGTGAGTCACTGGTTTTTGGACGCTAAGTAATATTTTTGTAAGTTAAGTGTTTTCGAAGGTAGTGAGCCTCTAGTATCTAGGCGTTGAGCGATGCTTTTGGGTGTTGAGCGCCGCTTTCCTCTATAAGTATGGTTTTTTTTCTCTTTAATTCACTAGGTGAGAACAATTGTTCGCTGGGCACCGATATTTTATCCCCAGGCACCCTATTTCAAGTTCTTATGTTGGTTCCTTTTCTTTTCCTTGTTCGGTTGAGTGATTTATATAAGTTTAATACTTATTTGTGTGGAATTATTGGATGTTTTATGGATGTTAAATATGGATAGGTGTATGGATTAAATATGTTGTGGAAGGAATTCCATAGGGAACTCCTTATTGTTGTTATATAGTGTGATGTATTGAAGAAGGGACTTTGGGATTGAGATGATTTTGACACTCTTAATAAATCTCAATCTCAAGAAGAGATGAATGGTTATGTCGTAGAGAGTAGTAGGATGTCCTTAGTCTGATGGTCATGTATTGGTCATAGATGTTTGACGAATTAACCTTGATGTGTGGTGGTTTGATGGAGTGATAGTCGATTGTGGACGAGTTGCTTCACCACACACGGGACAGGTCCCCCATGAGTCTGACATCAATACATGTATCCAAATGGTTGAATTCTAGAGTGAATATGTTTATTTTTATATTGTTTGATTTAAACAATTATTAAGATATTAATGTATGAATGTTCTTTGGTACTTTACCTTACTATTTTGTCTTTGTCTATTTGCACGTGTTTGTTTTATCTTTTGCAATCATCACCTTATTGATATTGATATATGAATTTATGGCAATGTCTCTATAGGTGGTAGAAGAGATGAAACTAAGGCATAGACTAAGGATTTTGTTGTGTTTTCATTTATTTTTATAAAAAGCTATTATACATTTGATTTACTGTAATATGTCATAATAGTGCAGAATTGTGTATATTTTATGTTTTGTTATTATAAGTATTATCTTAATACTTGTAATAACATTTTATATAATTTTTTTGAATTAACTGCTTTATATTATTGAATATGTAACATAGTATTGGA